>NC_054753.1:15245357-15568357 GCF_018143015.1 Lytechinus variegatus
GTTCGAACGGTGTTCGAAGTTGATTTAAATGACCAACTGGTGGTCGAACAAAAGTTCTTTCGATCCGGCCAATTCCTGCTTGATTCAGAATAAGTGCGATGGGGGCTTGATGGGGGCAGTGTTCCTGAAGGCAGAGGGTGAGACAGTCACTGCCATCAGCCATCATAAGGTGGATCAAGGTGGACACTATGCTCATACACAACAACATTTTAAAGACTCTTGTTTTCCAAAATGATACAGATGATGTAGGCAGGAACAATACAAAATACAAAGCATATCAAAATTGCAAAAAAACAGGAAAAAAGGGATATTTCTCCACAGTCTTGAATAATTTTGCTCTAATATATCAAAGAAGGTTGGAAGTGATTTGTCTGGAGGAATATCAAAGAAACATATCAAGCGCATTTTGATCCCAATGATAATCAATAATCAACAATTTCAATACAGACATATTCTATAGAATGTGCAATCGATGTCATAAAAATAAAGTACGAGTCATTTTTCACGGTGGGGAAACATGACAATATACGCATTAAGAGGATTCTAAGAACAAAGGATGATAACTCCTTTAGGGTCTATGTATGAGCGTAATGTCCACTTTGTATTCACAGTGCAGGTTTAATCAAGCTTCATTTAATTCATGCAAGTGCAATCCATACCAAACCAAATGAATTAGTTCATGCAATACCCCCAAAGCCATGCAGTGCTAGTTCAAACCGGTTAGTCCATAAAAAAAAAAGTCAAACAGAGCTCCTTCAAATCATCAAACATATTAGTTTATGCAAAACTGTACATGCCATGCAATGCTAGATCTGATCACTTACGTCCTGTTCATAAACAGTCTTCGTGCCGTTCGACTCATAGTCTCGCTTGCTTGACTTGAAGAGCGCGCTGATTTCCTCAAAACTCTTATTTTTTGTCTCAGGGACAAACTTCCAGGTGAAGAAGAAGAAGACTGCCAGCAAGCCAGCAAAGATTAGAAAGACGTAATAACCAAGGCCATCCTGAGGGGGAAAACAGAGTAAGAAATTGCTTTAAGATTACAGATTAAAGACAAGTTCTGGGGATGTTTCATAAAAGCTGTTCCTATTAAAGTTAAAAGTGACTTTATGAACCTTCCTTTCAAGGACAAGTCCACCCCAACAAAAACTTAATTTGAATAAAAAGAGAAAAATTCAACAAGCATAATACTGAAAATTTCATCAAAATTGGATGTAAAATAAGAAAGTTATGACATTTCAAAGTTTCGCTGATTTTTAACAAAATAGTTTAATGAACGAGCCAGTTACATCCAAATGAGAGAGTGGATGGTGTCACTCACTCAATATTTCTTTTGTTTTTTATTGTTTAGATTATGAAATATTTTGATTTTCTCGTCATTGTCATGTGAAATGAAGTTTCATTCCTCCCTGAACATGTGGAATTCCATTATTTTAACATTTTGTGTTCAGGCAAGGAGGTCCTGATTGTCAAATTCGTAAAAATTGAAATTTTGTATAATTCAAACAATAAAAAAGAAAAATAGTGAGTGAGTGAAATCATCGCCTCTCTCATTTGGATTTAACTGGCTCGTTCATATAACTATTTTTTTTTAAATAAGCGAAACTTTGAAATGTCATAACTTTCTTATTTTACATCCGATTTTGATGAAATTTTCAGCATTGTGCTTGTCTGATTTTTCTCTATTGATTCAAATCAATATTTTTCTGAGGTGGACTTTGACCTTCAATAAGTGCTAAACAATCACCAATAAGCATTTTGGTGTATACCATTTACCACAAGAAAGGAACACCAGTCGTTCTTAAAGTTGCTCTTAATTTACGAACAGCTTTATGACATGGCCCCTTCGTTGTGAATTTGAATAAAACATCTAAAAGTTATGGTGAATTGCTGTTTGTAACTAACCTAAGAACTGGTATTTGCTGTAAAGCAATGAAAAAAAATGAACAAAAAAATGTGAATAAATTCTTCTAAAGGACAATTTCAGCTGTTATTTGTTATATTTTGAATGTACATCATTGGTAGTGGACAATTTCTTCATTATCATGACAAAGATTTGAGAGCTCAGAATCATTATTTCTGCCGTTTCCAAAACTTCCATCTATTATCATATTCACAGATGATAACAAGAGTGAAATCTTACCGAGCCTGTACATTATCGAAGAGCACGAATGGTACTAAATGAACACAAGGTCTCCATGGTGCATAGATAATAATCCATGGTTCATATATTTGACAAACATAAATTTGCACGAAATTGCTCTAAAAATACAATAAAGACCCAAAGCTGTTAATATTCACCTTTAAAGGAAAAAGAAACCTTTGGAACAAGAAAGCTTGTGTGAAAACAGAAAAATCAAAGAAACAGATCAACAAAAGTTTGAGAAAAATCGGACAAATAATGAGAAAGTTATGAGCATTTGAATATTGCGATCACTATTGCTATGGAGATAGCAAATTGGCAATGCGACAAAGATGTGTGATGTCACTTGTGAACAACTCTCCCCATTACCTTAGTATATATTTCACTTGAATTGCCTCTTTTATCACATATATCCATAGATCATGTGTTCTTTCTACATGAGGGCATGTAATACATATTTTTTAAGAATACATCATGGATAAAGAGTTTGTATCATCATAAGAAAAAGCAAAAAGAGACATTTGAGGGTATTTTATAGTCCACCAAAGGGAAAGTTGTTCATCAGTGACATCACACATCCTTGTCGCATTGCCAATGGGAGGATCTCCATAGCATTAGTGATTGCAATATTCAAATGCTCATAACTTTCTCATTATTTGTCCGATTTTTCTCAAAATTTCTTTATTCTTATTCTTTGATTTTTCTGTTTCTACACAAGCCTATTTGTTCCAAAGGTTTCATTCCCCTTTAACCCTAAATAGACTGGGCTATTTCGACGCCTATAAAGACTGGGGGGGGGCTGATTCAGCCCCCCCTTATGATCTCGGCCGTTGATCGCGCGATCGCGACGAAAATTGGCACACGCGTTACCCATGGCATTATCTACAAAACTATAACATCAAATTCGGCAAAAAATCTCATGTCTCATTAATTATGCTAATTTATGCATAAAATCATAAGTTTGCTCTAATTAATAAAATAATGCCCCTGAAATGCTAATTTTTGTTTCATATACTCTAGATAGGCATCTGATCAAATTGATTTTAAAAAAATTTCAAAATCAAATTTATTTTCTTATGTATTCTATTGTTTTCTAAATTTCTTATGTATTTCTTTGTTTTTCGACTTTTTGTTTTTTATTGTTTTTTCAATGGAAATTGTCGGGGACTTTATTTTGACCATAAACAAGATAAAATTAATTGATTTTAAGCAGTACAAGGAAAAATAATGAAACATTTATGAATTTTGGCTAAGAACACTATTTGCATTGGATTTGTACACAAATTCACGGTTTTGAGTAATTTTGGGTCTGCATGCACTTACGAAATGTTGCGTAATTTTGGAACCGCGTACCCGGGGGTCACAATTTTGGTCTCAAAAGTTGCGCGAGACTTGAAAGTAAAAAGTCAGCGAGCGAAGCGGTCAAAAAATTTCGCGCAGCGGATTTATCGCGAAAAATGTCGAGGGGGGGCTGAATCAGCCCCCCCCCAGTCTTTATAGGTTTAATATTCACCTTTCAGGTATAATTTACTCACAGAACGAGAATTTTCTTGATTACACACAATACAATGAAAGAAATCGAATGTATAAATCGGGAAAAATGTGAAAAATACATGTTGACGTTGCTGGCCATCCATAGTTGCGATTGATCAGATCAGTCGTAAATCTTTGTAAGGCATGGGCCTGGACCATTTACAATAAGAGTATGTAATATCATCAAGAGAAAAAAGGGGGTAACTCATAACAGTTCAAGTGGTCAGGGTAGTCACAGATTTGAGGAATGGTTATTGTTTACTTTCAGAAGAATATAAAAACAAGTAGAGATTAAATAATTTCATTACCTGCATGAGAGGGAAAAGGAGTCCAACAATAAAATTAGCCATCCAGTTGGTCATGAAGGCCAAACTGACCGCTGCTGGACGTGGTCCTTGAGAGAAAAGCTCAGCCACTAATAGCCAAGGAATCGATGCTGTTACAGAAGAATAAAAACAATGAAGATTGGGAATTTAATAAATGATGACAAGTCATCTCAATAATAAATCAGTGGGCAACAGGAAACAATGGAGCAAGCAGAATCCTAAACTACAGCTTTTTCTAAGCTGCTCTCAAATTAAAACATTTGAGTTACGTTTCAACGGCCAATCAACAATATATTTTTCGAACTACACGTCACTAGGACCTACAAATTATATCAATCTATTCCATATAAAAAAGTAAGAATATTGTTCAAAGGGACTGTTCCGTGTTAATTACTTACCAGGACCAAGGCCAAAGCCAACAACAAATAGCATGACAGAGATGATACTGATATAGGAAGAACCGTCCCACACAGACTGAAGGTTGAGGAAGATAGTTAGGACTATAGCCCAGATGAACATAAGACCTAGACCAACCATGTGAAGGGTCTTCCTACCAGCATGGTCCATCAAAGGTACCTAATGAATGAAGTATGTAAGGAAGACAGTTTAAATAATTAGACCTGGTCCAATTACATGTATGTGAAGGGTATTCCATTCAATGTGGTCCATCAAATGACTTTACATGTAGGGAAAAACATATGTTAGGCAGATGATAGCCCAGATGAACATTAGACCTGGTCCAACTTCGTGAAGACCCTTCTATTTCATGTGGTCCATCAAAGGTGCCTAAAGGAATGAGATATGTTAGGAAGACAGTTGCAATAATAGCCCAGATAAACACTAGAACTGAACAAGCGATATAACAGCCCAGATGAACATTAGACCCAGACCAAACGTGTATGAAGGGTCATCGAACCAGCATGGTCTATCAAAGGAACCTAGCATCATCCCAGAAAATATTTAGGCCTTGCCGTAGACCATACTCACAAAAAAAAGCCCACATGGCTTCAAATGTCTTTCAACTATCACACATTCCATCGGTTACATCTGTTATTCTAAAGGTTCTTACTTGGGTGGTTTTAATTCAAAAATAAGGTTCAGTTCCGAAGCTTGACTGTTCCGACAACTAAATACTGTTCGTTGTGAGGTTCATTTAGTTCATTTGCTATTTTGTTAGACTATCAAACCTCAGAAAAACACAACTTTTTCATTTTCAAACTAACAAACGTAAGGAACGATGGACCTTAATACAAAAAGTATGAAGGAGAAAATTAACGACACAAACAAATTCTGTACAGTCTACATGTATGTATCGGGTATATTGAAACATTATTTTTGTTAACCCCCCCCCCAAAAAAAAAGGTGCTTTAAAACAAAAATTTATCATGCTCATCTTGCCATCATGTCTTTCCTAATGCATTTCTTAACAAATCATGTGAGCATTCACAGAATTCGGCCCAAAGGAGGAACAAGGGGGCTCCTTCTCATAATTTTCTGTATGCCTTCTATACTTTTCCCCTGTCCATTCGTCCCTTGCTACATCCCCTTCTCCACCCCTCTCTCCTTCCCTTCCCCACCCCTCCCCCTTCCCCACCCCTCCCCTTCCCCACCCCTTCCCTTCCCCACCCCTCCCCTTCCCTTCCCCACCCCTCCCCTTTCCTTCTCCCCTTCCTGTTCCCACCCTCTCCCCTTCCCTTCCCCATCCCTCCCTCCCCTTCTCTTCCCCACCCCTTCCCTTCTCCCTTTCCCTTCCCCACCCCTCCCTCCCCTTCCGCATCCCTTCCCCTCTCCCCTTCCATTCCCCATCCCTTTCCCCTTCCCTTCCACACCCCTCTCCCTCTTTTCTTTATCTTTAACTTGGTAATACTTTTTTATATTCATGCTTATAATCTCTTTTTTATATTCATGCTGCACACTACATGTACATACAGTATATTGTAGATCTACAACTACTGTCCCTAATACAGCATGACTCCTTTTTTTCTAAATTTTGACTGCATTATATTAAACAAAAATACATGCATTTAAGCGATTGTATCTTAAAATTCATATTGAAATGAACTTGAACTAGCATCCCTTCATTTAATATATTACTGTAAGACTTGCAAAACAGATTTTTTCACAAGAACTTGTATCGGGAGAAATTCATCTGTCTATCTACATGTACATGTATATATTTATCTATCATCTATCTCTCTTTCCATCTATTTATCTATCCACCTATCTATTTGTATATCTATGTATCCCTCTATAAAGCAATGATACAATTTTGGTTGATAAATCTTACTTGAATCCCTTGTGCCATTGTAGGCCACTCAACACTTCTTCAGGGTTGGACCATAGTCCCTCTCACAAGAATTCATGTTGTTTACATAATAGTGTTTAGCAACAAAACCATCTCAGACTCCAAGCCACTTATTATCAATCAAAGTCAAACATGATTATTTGATCTTTGGCTAACAATACATTTAACAAAAAGATCTAACTACAATCCTAAGACAGGTAATATGTTGCTCCGGTGATGGTATCAAAGTCCGACCTTGGGAGCTGTAATACAAAGCTGAAGTGACCCATTCTCTGTTCATATGAGATCCAGTTACACCCACCTTTTGGGGACTGTTTTTTGTTCTCTTTTTTGAACTGAGAAAACAAGTCACACACCTATTCCCCTTTAACTGAAAACATTATTCATATGTAAGCTTTATAGGACAAGTCCACCCCAACAAAAACTTGATTTGAATAAAAAGAGAAAAATTCAACAAGCACAACACTGAAAATTTCATCAAAATCGGATGTAAAATAAGAAAATTATGGCATTTTAAAGTTTCGCTTATTTTCAACAAAATAGTTATATGAACGAGCCAGTAACATCCAAATGAGAGAGTTTATGACATCACTCACTATTTCTTTTGTATTTTATTATATGAAATATGAAATATTTTGATTTTCTCATCATTGTCATGTAAAATGAAGTTTCATTCCTCCCTAAACATGTGGAATTCCATTATTTTAACATTTTGTGCTTCAGGCAAGGAGGTCCTAATTGTCAAATTCGTAAAAAATGAAATATTGTATAATTCAAACAATAAAAAACAAAAGAAATAGTGAGTGACATCATCGACTCTCTCATTTGGATGTAACTGGCTCGTTCATATAACTATTTTGTTGAAAATAAGCGAAACTTTGAAATGTCATAACTTTCTTATTTTACATCCGATTTTGATGAAATTTTCAGCATTGTGCTTGTCTGATTTTTCTCTATTGATTCAAATCAACATTTTTCTGAGGTGGACTTGACCTTTAATATCGAATGACCATTAATCTTAAATCTAAAGACTCTCATGACACCCTTGTTTGATTCAACTTTAACTTTTAAAAAAAATTATTCAACTTTAACCAATTCAAGACTGGATGATTTTGCTATAATACATATTTTCCATAGACTCCAACCTGCATATGTGTGAGCTCGGCGTCCAAAGGGTTGAGTTCAACTATCATGGGGGTGTCATGGTCCAGTGGTTACAACTCTTGCCTTTCAATCCAAGGGACGTGGGTTCGAATCCTAGCCATGGCGTGTTTTCCTTCAGCACAAAATTTACCCACTTTGTCCTTCACTCGACCCAGGTGAGATGACTGGTATTGTAAATCGTCAATATGGTGGCTCTGCTAAGGCCAGGGTGATAATACAGGTATGATACCAAGTATCAATGCACAGTTGAGTATATGTGTATAGTAACTGCACTATAGAAATGGACATATTATCATCATCATTGTTATCATTATTATCCTCATCATCGTCATCATCTACTTACTGTGACTAGGGCCATCAGTGCAATAGTTCCTCCAGTGCTAAGGGTTACATAGGGTGCGGTGTCTTCTGCTACTCCTGCTGAGATGAAAATAGAAGTTGAGTAGTACAAAACCTAGGAGAAAAAAAAACAAGAAAATTATTTGGTTATCAAAGAAATGAGGAGGAGCTGGATGATGCAGTGGTTCTGACTCTAGCCTTTTGATCAGAGAGTCATGGATTTGAATCCTGATGTTTTCCTTCAACAAGAAATTTATCCATATTGGCTGCACTCAACCCAGGTGAGGTGAATGGGTGAGGATTATTCCTTGAATGCCAATAGCCAATACAGTGGCTCAGCTACAACCATAGCATTAATATACCCAGTATACAATACAGTATTTCAAAGTAAAATTGAAATACAAGGAGATATGCTGTAGAAGGGGGTGACAGTAAAACAGGGTTTGAATTCATTTCCTTTTCCCAAAAAATATAAAGACTGTAAACTAAGGCATATTGATTTATAATGGCTTAGTAAATATAAACTTACAGCATTGATTCCTGACAATTGCTGAGATAGCTGCATAACAATGCTGATGACAAGGGGCCTTCGCAGTGATCCTTTCTTTAGAAGTTCTAGAATTGTTATTCTTCTTTCCCTAGTTTCCTCCTCATACTCTCGTCTCATTTCAGCCATATCTGCTGCTACGTCAGTATCCCGGCGCAACCATTCCAGGCCTGTTTAATAGAGAAATGAGGTTTTAATTTTTAATTTACTCCACAATTCATAGGTCAAGTCCACCACAAACAAAATGGTTTGAATAAATAGAATAAAATCAAACAAGCATAATATTATTGAATAATTTTATTGAAATTGGATGTAAAAGAAGAAAGTTATGACATTAAATGTTACCTTTTTTCACCAAAAACAGTTGATCTTCTCAGTGGTAAACTCACTTGATTTTTCTCTTTTAATTCAAATTAACTTTTCGCTGGGGTGGTCTAGCCCTTCAAGACTATGAAGGTAGATACCATCCTTCATCATACAAAATCAGAAACATGAATTTGAATACTGAGCTCTACAAACACATATCATTTTTTCAAGGGGGGGGGGTATATTTCCTGGTGAAATTGCATCAATTAGGAAATCAAGAAGTCTTATGCATGCTTATCCCCTGTCTGTAATAAGTATAAAACACAAGTATGATATAAATATACTGCATACACATGTATGAATAAATATAAATATGAATGGGGAAAAGATCTCAAATAGAACAAATGAAACTTGAACATGAAACGTCGGAAACAGAATAAGATATAAAGCAGTATACAATTATTTAGTTTCATGGTTGGCTTCCCGTTTCAAATTCCATGACATGGTACAAAACAATCATTTGTATAAAATATGAAATATATATTATACCTACATGTACAATCATACATGTAAGCTTTCAGGAACTGGGGCTAAAGACTTGTTCAGTCCCACTAATCATAAACTACTGGAAGCAGATATTTTCCAACTTTAAAAGTCATAAACTATTTAACTTACTGAATGAAAATGATATGTATGGATCATCGAAAATGGGTGCCCAACTGCAATCCAGCTTTGGGTTAGTTTTTAACTTAATCATCGATCAGCTTTTTTTTTAAAATAAGAACCATTCAAAGCAGACATTTTCCGTTTGATAGAGGTCATAACATAACTGAATGAATGAAAATGATATGGATTATCAAAAAAGGGCACCAACTGCAATCCAGTTTGGGGGTTAGGTTTTAAGTTTATCATCAGCAGATTTTTCACGAGAGCTAAAAACCTACTCTTTCTACTTTCTTCCTCTTCATTCTTGGTGATGAGGAGATAACGAGGGCTCTCGGGACAGAATGGAAGAACTATCAGCTGATAGACAGCAGGTACGGCAGTAAGACCCAGCAGCAATGGCCACCATTTATCAGTACCTGTATCAACAAAGAGAGAAAACATCTGTACATTATGATTTGGGGCCATCTTTCATTTGTCAACACAATCTTCAGAAGTGAAGGAGGCAGTGTCGGAGGCAAACCTTCCCACTGTTCAAATTAGTGCTTAGTTAGATCTACAGAATATTCAGGAATGAATTATCATCACCATAATTGTCATCACCATCATCATCATTTTCATCATCGTCATTATAATCAGCCTATTTTCAATGGAATAACAGTATAAAAAAATATTCATTAACAATATAAAAAACTATTCATCATCATCATCATCAAAATCAACATTATCATCAAAATCAACATTAACACCAATATCATCATCGTCATAATCATTATTGTCACCATCATTATCATCACCACCACCATCCCCACCATCATTATCATCATCGTCAAAATCAACATCAACACCAACATCATCATCATTGTCATCATTATCATCACCACCACCACAACCACTACCATCATTATCATTATCACCATTGTCATCACCAATATCATTACTGTCGTCATCATTGTTATTATCATTCTCATCATCATCATTATCATCCTTCAACTCACCTAGGACCACTGGGAGACCAAAGACTTGTGAGATGAGGATACCACTAGCCACCCCCACTTGATTAAGAACACCTATCCCTCCTCTGAGATTGAAGGGAGCAATCTCAGACAGATACAATGGGACAAAGCCAGTGTTGAGTCCTATAACAAATTCAAGAATGAAATATTACATGTATCAGAGTCATTAGGAGATATAATGTATTTTCTGCTTATAAAGCAGTAGGTTTAAAGGAAATATGGAATATTTACATGAAACCCTCAGTACCAAATCAAATATGGTTGAAGAACAAATCAGTTGACAGTTTCTCTTACATCTTATCAGCTGTTACATACTCATATTGTTGAACCAGATACCATAATTATTCCATAAAGTGAGGGAATATTACATGAATCATAGATGAGAGAAATACCTAGGCACTAATGGGTGAAATTTTAAGAATTTTGATTGTTTGATTTTCGCATTTTTTTTTATTCCAGTAAAACTTTTCTGGGGTTTAAATTTGCCTTCAATACTCAAACAGGTTTTCTTACCACAATTGATACCAATGATTAATCTTCCAATGATGAGCATCTCATACGAAGCGGCCATCTTGGAAAAGCCCATGAGAGCTGCTCCCACGAAAGCAATTAGGTTGTTCGCCAGCATGCTTTTCTTTCTAAAAATAAAAGAAAAATGCAAAAATTAACAAAGACTTGGTTTTTATAGTCAATATGAATATCCAGAAATTATAAAATAAATTCTATTCAGCCATCTGGAGCAGAAATCAAGCAAACTTGAAAGACATCTAAAAAGAAAAATGAGAACTTCATTGAATTGATATTGATTAAATGTTTTCGTTTATTTTTTTATTGACCACCTGATCAAAATAATTTTCATGTAAAATAGCAAAATATACCACAACTAAAACAATTTTCATTCCATATCCTCTACAGTGTATATCATAAAATAACTGTTCTACATGTAGCTAGGGCGTGCCTAAAATAAAGTATTTTATGAGAACAGTGCCAATAGCTTTCAGGGGATGTGCCAAACTGGGCTTTTATATTCAGTTGTGTAATCTGATTTTTGTGTTACATAAAAAGGAGGGCTTTGAAAGCAGAGCTTTGAAAGGATATCGCGGCCTGGTTTTCAGTGTACCATGAAAAGTCATTCAGGAAGCAATCTGGAAATAAACAACGTGAATTATCTTTATATCATGAATCATGTGATGTTATACATTATATTCCATTTAGAAGCACAATCTAGGCCTGTATTTTTGTAGTTGAATTACACTGATAATGGGATGAAAAGTATCATTAATCAGACAAAAAAATATTTAAACTCTCTACTTCATAGAGCTACATGTAAAAAGTTAAAGATGCACAAAACAAATATATATGAAACTGTGTCTTCTCAGTTCTACATGGACATTTATGCAATATGTTAGATTCCAGACACAACGGGCCAACATCCAAAAATTTGTCTTTGTTGATTCTTGAATGGGTATTTTTTTCATCTTCTTTGCCATTTTCTTATCTACAATGTATAGGCCTACATGTCTACATGTATGTAACACTAATTGAAAGTTTTATATAATGAAATGTTTTAAAATTAACTATGAAAAACATAATAACTTGGATACAAATTACAATCTCATTCTCAAATACATTCAGTGCAGTTATTTATTTATTTTCTCACATAAAAACAATATAACATATGTTCAAGAATGAAAATAACATAGAAGTTAAAAACGGAAACTACTAATATGATTGTAAAAACTTGTGAGATGTACATGTATGTACATGTAGCTCCCAGCAACAAAATAGGTAGAAGACATAAGGAAAAAAAGAAGAAAAATACACAAAGCATCAGCAATCACCAGCATACATACATGTACAAGGGGGAGAGGGAATTTTGCATTTAACTTTTGATACTTGAAAATGGAATGAAATACATGTACCATTTCAAAAGGAATGCTGAACAATCATTTTTTATGATGACATTTTGCAGAAAATGTACAACAGACGGGAGCTGATTGCCATTGTCCTAAAGCTCATACCCTAGGTTAAACAAATATCTAATGTTGATACATCAAAATGAGTGCATTATGCTCCTATTTGCTTTATCTAGAGTAGTTTACAGTGTATGTTTGCATTTTATGATCGAATATCAAATACATATTCTGTTTGTATGCTTTTATCTCTCACAATGGCATCAAAGATTGTTTTGAGTTTGTTTTGGAAGGAAAGCATTGATTCAAGGTGGATGGGTCTACTGTACTTGAAGTACATGCAGAGTGTTTTCATCAAAATAAAAGACAGTCTCAAGCTCTAAAGGCCTGGTCACACCGCCCGAGCATTGTTGGAGGGGTCATGGTGCAGTAGGGAGAGAGGGTCGAATTTCGCTAACAAAATTGGGAATTAAAAAAAAAAATTGAAATCGAAAATGGTGAACGGTAACGAGCGGTGATGATTTTTTTCTCTCCACTCCACGACCGCACCAACAATGCTCGGGCAGTGTGACCAAGCCTTAAAGGACAAGTCCACCCTAACAAAAACGTGATTTGAATAAAAAGAGAAAAATTCAACAAGCATAACACTGAAAATGTCATCAAAATCGGATGTAAAATAAGAAAGTTATGGCATTTTAAAGTTTCGCTTATTTTCAACAAAATAGTTATATGAACAAGCCAGTTACATGATCCATATGAGAGAGTTGATGACATCACTCACTCACTATTTCTTTTGTATTTTATTATACAAAATATGAAATATTTTTATTTTCTCGTCATTGTCATGTGAAATGAAGTTTCATTCCTCCCTGAACACGTGGAATTCCATTATTTTAACATTTTGTGCTTCAGGCAAGGAGGTCCTATTCATCAAATTCGTAAAAATTGAAATATTGTATAATTCAAACAATAAAAAACAAAAGAAATAGTGAGTGACGTCATCGAATCTCTCATTTGGATGCAACTGGCTCGTTGATTATAACTATTTTGTTGAAAATAAGCAAAACTTTGAAATGTCATAACTTTCTTATTTTACATCCGATTATGATGAAATTTTCAGCATCGTGCTTGTCTGATTTTTCTCTATTGATTCAAATCAACATTTTTCTAAGGTGGACTTGACCTTTAACATTCAGTTCTGACCCCAAACAAGGTCAAGTTCATCATAGCTACAGTTACAAGACGATTTTCATTTTCAAAACAACTCACAAACTTTAAATCTATGCACATACATGTATTTGAAAATAACAAACAAAGAATACATTATATGCAGAAGAGTAATAAAAGATTTATTTTTCATGCCATCATACACTTTTAGCTTTATGTGTAGGCCTACATGTATTTTTCACATAATTATCACTCAGTCTAAAACATGCAACTGTATTAAACAATGGATGGAAACATTCCAGCTGACATACACCAGTCACTGGAATTCATTTTCTTGAACCTTGACATGATGGAGATAGTAACTCCATGCTGACATGCTGATATCATTGAAAATGAAAGAAAGAATATTCTGATAGATTTGCTATGAAGTATTGTAAAACGCCTACTTAGCTTGTTGTACGCGAGCAAATGGGAGGCTGAATGTCACACATTCGTACCGTTGCACACAAGACGTACCATCCAAAATGTACCGTCGAAAATGTACCATTGCACGGCTTTAAGAGGTGACATCACAATGCCATTTCATTGAATAAGGTGACAATGCGCGTACAGCCCGCTGGCTAAATGCGCAATGCTGTCCAAGATCATGTGCGCTTGTGGGATTTCGCTTTTCGCTTTCAATATTTTTGCTCCCTTTTCATAGATTACTGGTGGGAAAAACTTGTTTTTTCATATTTTCGCTAGATTCCGAGGCGTTGTACAACACAAATAGCGAATATTATTATTCGTGCAATGGTGCGAGATTTCGGAATTCGGTGAAAGAAAGAAACGCTCTATTCAACTCGGCTAACGCCTCGTTGAATAGCCTCATGCGAAATCTTGCACCATCGCAGTCATGCCTATTCACTATTTGTATATTAACAATAACAGATGATTTATTTATATGTACTGTATGAAACTATGATAGAGTAATTCTCTTGGTACATGTACCTTTCCTGTTGTTTGGGATTATTGACGTCATTCAGCATTCAAAATTTTCAAATTTTTAGCACACTGAAATCAAAGAGGCCAATCATCATGCTCTGATCTGAAAATATTTATATCTAAATAAATAGAGTAAAAAAAAACCAGAGCAGAATGCTGAAAATTTTATCAAAATCTGATAACAAATAGCCAAGTTAATGAATTTTAAAGTTTAGCAAAATAGTCATGAATATTCATTAGATGGACTGATGATGTCACATTCCCACTTTCCTTTTTCTAATGTTATGCAGGATATCATAAATGTTTCATGTTTTCATACATGTGTGAAAATCAGTTGCCACAATGAATATCCACATGTAGCACACTTTAATGTTATTCCAATATTTTTGGTTCTTCAAGGAAAAATTTGAATAAACCTTATTTCATAATGAATTATACAAAAGAACAATATTATAGGGGATGTGGCATCATCAATTAGCTCATTGTATATTCATGAAGTCATGCCTAGAACTGTTTCACCCAAATAATGCAAATCTTTAAATGTCATTGTTCCTTGTCCAATTTTGATCAAATTTTCAGTGTTTTGTTTGTCTGATCAGCCTGGAGAGCCCCTTTGTGTGCTTCATGAAAAGCAGCATTTCATACACTGTATTGTGTACAGTAAAGGCGATCACAATTGTAGGGGTTATACTGATGTTTCATCCCCCACAGAAATATTCAAGCTTGCGGCAAGCGTGCAACTAGCTTGCGCAAGGTTGCGGCATGCTAGTAACTAGCATGCGGCTAGCTTAATAAGCGTGTAATATGCATGCTTAAGCGATCTTTTAACGAGCAGGGACTGTTCGCTAGCATGCACTCGCTTATTAAGCGAGCGCCCTGCTAGTCGCATGCTACTTACTAGCAAGCTGCACGCTTCAATTTCTGTAAGGGATAATTCACTTTCAAAATATTGTTTGGACCTACACATTTAAAGATCTGTCTACAGTAAAATGGTTGAATAACATGCTACAAAAAGAACTGGAACATTTTATCGAAGCTTCTACCTAAGAAAAATAAAACCACGAGTCATGATGTTAAGTTAACAATTGATGATGGTCAAATACCTAACAATGAAATAGCTCACGTTCTAAACAAAGCCTTTAATGAAGTCGGCTCAAGGTTGCAAGCCCCTTCGAATAATTTCTCGAAAGATTTATTAAACAATTTACAAACTCTTTTTATTCCAGATTGTGAATTTCAATTTTGTGCAATCAAAAAGGAGTATGTTTTGAAAGAGCTATTACATATTGATTGTTCGAAAGCGGTCGGAGTAGATGGTATTTACCCTAAGTTTCTTAAGCTGGCAGCAGAGAGTATAGCTGGACCTTTAACCCATTTATTTAATGCAACTTTGCAAACTAGTGTTATTCCAGAAGATTTTAAGACAGCAAGAATTACTCCTGTACATAAGGGAGGATCTTTTGATATTGACAATTATAGACCAATATCTGTGCTTCCAGTCCTGTCCAAAATGAGAGCTGTACATGATCAATTATATAAGTACTTAAATGTAAATGATCTACTTGCAAATTGTCAGTCTGGCTTCAGACCGTCTTATTCCACTGCCACTTGTCTAACTGAGATTACAGACTTTTTGTATGATAAAATGGACCGAAAACATGTTACTGGTGGTATTTTCTTGGACCTACGCAAAGCTTTTGATGTTATTCCTCACAATTTTATACTTGCAAAACTTAAGTACTATGGTATTACTGGCAATGAATACAACTGGATGGAATCGTATTTAACAGACAGAAGGCAATTTGTAATGATTAACAATTGTCGCAGTGAATTTTTAAAGATAAAATCAGGTGTTCCACAAGGATCTATATTGGGTCCATTGATATTTTGTATTTTTATTAATGACATGTGTAATTTGAAATTGCATGAACATTCTAAAATGTCTCTTTATGCTGATGATACCGCCATTTTTAATCACGGTGAATCAATTAAGGAGGTACAAAAGTATTTGCAAGATGATTTTGATTCAATATGTAAATGGTTAGACTTAAATAATATGCATTTACACCCGCAAAAAACAAAAGCCATGGTATTTGGTCAAAAGAAAAAGTTGAGGGGTGCTCATTTGCCAGTGAAATTCAGGAACATACAATTAGAAAATGTAAAAAAGATTAAATACTTAGGTGTCATGCTCGATCCGGGCTTGACTTGGTGTGAACATATTACTAATATCGTTTGTAAAATATCTCGAGCAATAGGTTGTATAAGGCGGATTAAGCATTTACTGTCCTTTGATATCATGAAGAAGCTGTACTTTTCTATGATTTTACCTTACATTGATTACTGTAGTACATCTTGGGGAAGCAGTGCAAAAATACATTTAGATAAGATACAAAAACTTCAAAATAAATATGCCAGGATGCTTTTGAAAAAAGATTATAAGACATCACAAATATCTCTGTTGCAGTCACTGAAGTGGCAATCAGTAGATCAGCGTATAAAATATCAGTTTTGTGTTTTTGTATATAAAATAATGAACAATTTAGTTCCAAATTATTTAAAACGTTTAGTATGTAAACGGCCCGTGAAATACAGGACACGGTTTTCTTTGCGATGCCCCCTTCAGCTTCCCAAAGCTAGAACTGAATATAAAAGAAAATCTTTCGCATATTTCGGACCCAAATTATTTAATGCACTTCCTTCAAATTTACAAACCTGTACGTGTACCTCCTTGTTAGTTTTTAAAAAATTATGCAAAGCCTTTCATACGAATTGATGAAGAGCGAAATAATATTCCATTGATTTACAATGCTATGTACTTGTATGTTTAATTTGTCACTTCCCACTCTAAATTTTTTGATGTTAATTGTTTCTGATGTTAAATAGTTTGTATTTTGTATTTTTGACGTTGAATGTTTTTTGATGATATATTTTATATTTATCTTGACATGTACTTTTAAACTGCAGGGCGCCTTTGTAAAGCAGTTTTAAGAACTGAACAGGCCTACCCTGCAGTATAAAATAAATAAAACAAAATAAATAAATATAAATAAATAAATATACAATATCATTATCTAATTTTGCCTAAAACGGGGAAATGAATCATGAATTTTGAACAGATTAGCTAGAATTGACTACAGGTACATGTATAAATATGTATAAATATACATCAATTGGTTGCACTACAAAACTGAAATCTCCTATTTTGCTTATAGGAAATAAAAAGCATTCAAACACCCAAAACAAAACAGATACTTTTTATAGGTCGAATCAAAGAGGCCAATTATTTCAGTGAATTAAATTTGCATGCTTCCTGAAGATCTTGACGATGTTGGCATCCTATCAAATAGATAGAACAGGGAAAGCAAAAATTCTGGGGTGGTATTCTGAAAACGTTCTTATCTTTGTTCTTATCTTTTATCTTATCTCACTGAGATAAGAAGACGCTAAAATCATTGCAAATCGGTATTCTGAAAATCTTCTTAACGCGTTCTTATCTCTGTAAGGACTGCCCCCTTCTTATCTCCAACACGCCCATTTTTAAGATTTTACCAATCAAAATGCGCTTTATATTGGCATTTTTACCAATAGAAGCGTTCCTTATTTGAAGCGAATCATGGGCGCTGCGCGTTCACCGTTTCTGGCGCATTGCGCGAAATAGGCATTTTATACGCAATGACTGATTTTATTATTTCGAGACGTCCACGTGCAAAAAAAAGTAAGAAAAGTAAATAAAGCAGGTACGAATAAAGAACAAAATATGAAGAAAGAAAGTAAGTAGGTATGAAAGAAAGAAGACAGAAAAGGGTCAGAATGAAGCAGAAAAAAAAAGATGAAAGGGACAAAGCAGAAAATAATGAAAAAATAAAGAGTAAACGAAAGAAAGCAAGCAAAAAGAATTCAAAAATAAAAAAGAAAGAAAATAGAATGAATAAAAGAAGGAAAAGGAAGAAAAAAATAGAACAATTATCCATGATAAAGTGAAGGAACAAAAATGAAGAAAATAAAAAGAAATTAACTAAAAGGAATACACACAAAAATAGAAAAAGGTCAAACTAATATAAGATAAAATAAATTAACAAGGAACCGAAAAAAAAAGTAAAAAAAAAACGAATGAAAGAAAGTTAGAAAGAAATAAAAAGAAAGAGAAAAAAGGGAATAAAAATGTAAAAAGTGAAGGAAGAGAGAAAACAAAGAAATAAAGATGAGAGAAAAAAATGAAAGGAAATTTGACGCAAATATGAAGACTACAAAAAGATAAAGAAAGAAAGGTAAATTCATAGAAAAAAGAAATAAGGAAAGAAAGAAAGAAAAAAAGAAAGAAAGAAAGAAAAAGAAAACGAAAAGGAAAACAAAAAGTTCAATGGAAAGAATAAAGAAAAAGTTAATAGAAGAAAGACAGAGAGAAGAAAGAAAGTAAAGAAAAAGAGTAAATAAAGAACGAACGAAAAAAGAATGAGCAAAATAAAGAAAAAAAAGAAAGAAAGTAAAAAAAAGACACAAAAGTGTCAGAAAGCAGAAATAAAAAAATAAGAAAAATTAAGAATTATTAAAGGGAAGGAAGAAAAAGGGGGAAAATGAAATGAATGATTAAAAAAGGAAAAGCATGTATAAAAACGAAAGAATGGAAGAAAAATAAGGTAGAAAAATAAAGATTACAAACAAGTGAAGGAAGAAAGAAAGAAAAAAGAAAAAGAAAGAAAAGGAAGAGAAACGGGGGAAAGCAGAAAAAAGACTCAGTAAAGAAAAAAAAGGGGTAAAACGAAAAGGGAAAATAAAAAAGGAAGAAAGATGAAGTATAAATGAAACAAAGCAAAAGAAAAAAAAATTAAAAGATTCAAACAGAACAAAAGTAAAGATATAAATGAAGAATGAAAAAAAGAAGAAAGACAGACAGATAGGAAGAAAGACAGACAGATAGAAAGGAAGAAAGACAGACAGATAGAAAGGACGAAAGACAGACAGATAGAAAGGAAGAAAGACAGACAGATAGAAAGGAATAAAAAATGTAAAAGAAAGAAGGGATAGAAAACAGAGACGGGCAAAATAATGGGTGAATGAAATAAATGATGGGAGGAATACTTGTGGGTACTTGTTATTACTAGAGGCCATCGATTTTGAGCAAGAAAAAACGCGGACATCATGAGATGTGATAACCCTCTAGCTATCTTAAATATTATCTTAAATATCGTGAAAGATAAGAAAGAAAAAAGATAAGAACGTTTTCAGAATACCACTTATCTACATTCTGTTCTTATCTTTTAGCGCGCTTTGACATTATATGCGCGAGTTGTAAATTTACGCGCTCAGCATTGGGTGGAGAGCAAGATAAGAACAAAGATAAGAACAAAAGATAAGAAAAAGATAAGAACGTTTTCAGAATACCAATTTAAGAAAGTGACGTAGATAAGAACAAAATTAAGATAAGAACGTTTTCAGAATACCGCCCCTGGTTTTTTAGGTGGTCTGTCTATGACAGATCACCTCTTAATTTCGTCAGAATTTTCTTTATTTATTTATTTATTTATTTTTACGGATTTTTCTTGTCGCCAAGTTATCTCAAAATGGACTTGCTCAATTTCATTGAATTTCATGTCATCTATAGGATCTGTCATGGACACGTGCAGTGAAGCTTTTCAAGGTCATCAGGTCATGATGACGTCATCTAGGCGCCATTTTGTAAAATCACATTATCAATCACATCTCCATTATCAATTATCAAAAATCAATCAAATTTACATCACATCAACTTCAGGTCAAGGGTCATCAGGCCATGTCATCAAAGGTCACCTGGAGGTCACGACGCGCGCGTACGCGCGCGTCAAAATTTAAAAATGCTCAAAATCACTTTTTGACCGAACGAGAGTACGTTTCAGGTCATTCTAAGCATTTCAAGAATTTGCGCGCGCGCACGCATGCGTGCGCGTTTCCGCGCGTAACACCTTAACGCAACGCAGAAACACCGTTTTTTTTACATCATTGCATTGATAATAAAATTCTGAACAATTCGATACCTTGATCAACCTTCTACGACCATTAATGACGAAATTAACACCCGTTAAAGTCTGCAGCACGTGTGCGCGCGAGCTCTCACTATAGGCCATATATGGGCAAAAACATGCCTATTGAAAATTCACTGTAGCTCTTTAAATAGTCCATTGACCCCCAATTTTTTTTTCATATATCGATAGAGTATGAGTTGTAGATTTGATTTCATGTCACCATTGTCCCTAAATTATATCGTGACGTCATCAAAATGGCGCCTAAACTAAAAATTTCATTTTTTCAAAAATGACGTCATCAAATTTATTGAAATTTGGTTGTAACTTCTCAAATATAGATCATTTTTCGCCCAGATTTCGATATGTTGTAGTTTAGAATGTACTCTTTCTCATTAGTTTTCATAAATTTTCATTTTGAGAAACGCATCATTGCGTAAAACAGCGATGAAAAGAGGCATGTCATTTTTCCTCATTTTGCGTGTAATCTCTATGGGACCTGACTTTTTCTCAAAACTAGATTCGACATTCCGCTATTTCGTGAGCCATATCTCCATTTTTTCTCGTCAGTTTTCTTTAAGCTTGTAGTATGTTGTAGCTGAGATTCTAAGCTTCCGCAAGTGTGCCCTTCATTTTTTGATCAGATGCCGGGATCATGCCCGTATTTCACTTGCAAAATTGGACTTGTAATTCTCAAAATTGCTTGCGTGTATTCTCTATGGGGAATATCGTGGCTTTGACTGCTTTCTAAAGGGCGCGGGTTCGAGTCCTGGGTGAACAAGATGATTTTTTTTTCAGTTTTTTTTTTCTTTTTGCAACATCTTACATGATCCTTTATGATATTTAAAAGGTATAAAAGTTAAAATTTAGCAAGATAAAACAGATTATAATTGCTTTTTTCATATCACATGTGTTTTGCGTGTAATCTGTATGGGACATGACTTTTTCTCAAAACTAGATTCGACATTCCTCTATTTCGTGAGCCATATCTCCATTTTTTCTTGTCAGTTTTCTTTAGGCTTTTAGTATGTTGTAGCTGAGATTCTAAGCTTTCGCAGGTGTGCCCTTCATTTTTTGATCAGATGCCGGGATCATGCCCGTATTTCACTTGCAAAATTGGACTTGTAATTCTCAAAATTGCTTACGTGTATTCTCTATGGGGAATATCGTGGCTTTGACTGCTTTCTAAAGGGCGCGGGTTCGAGTCCTGGGGTGAACAAGATGATTTTTTTTTCAGTTTTTTTTTTCTTTTTGCCACTTCTTACATGATCCTTTATGATATTTAAACGGGAAAACGTTTAAATTTAGCAAGATAAAACAGATTATAATTGATTTTTTTCATATCACATGTGTTTTGCGTGTAATCTGTATGGGACATGACTTTTTCTCAAAACTAGATTCGACATTCCTCTATTTCGTGAGCCATATCTCCATTGTTTCTTGTCAGTTTTCCCTGAGCTTTTAGTATGTTGTAGCCGAGATTCTAAGCTTTCGAAAATGTGCTCTTCATTTTTGATCAGATGCCGGGATCATGCTCGTATTTCGCTTGCAAAATTGGAATTCTCAAAATTGCTTACGTGTATTCTCTATGGGGAATATCGTGGCTCAATGGATAACGCATTTGAATCGCTTTCACAGGGGCGCAGGTTCGAGTCCTGTGGTAAACAAGATTTTTTTTTCATTTTTTTTCTTTTTACCACCTCGTCCATGATCCTTCGTGATAATTTAATGGTATAAAATTTAAAATTTCGCAAGATAAAACAGATTATAATTACTTTGTTTCATATCACATGTATTGTCATACATGAAAGAGACCCTTTTAACAGTGCTTTATCATCTCCCGTCTTTCACAAGTATTCCATCCATAATGAATATTCCGTCGTCATCATGAAGATCATATTGATCTGCATGAATATATGTCTGTCTATCTACCTACTCTGTATATGTATCTGTCTATCTCTCTGTCTAATATAACATATTTATCTGTTTAGATATGTATATCTATCTATCGTTCTATATATCCATCAATCTATCTGCCTGTCTCTATCTATCTTTCCATATGTATGTCTGTCTGGCTATCTATCTATATCAATCTATTTGTCTCTATCTATCTATCTATTTATCTATCTATATGTCTGTCTGTCTATCTATGTTTTATTAATATAACCACCTATCATTTATCTCTCAATCGATCACTTGATCCATCCATCGCTCCATCCACCACTCCATCCATCTATATATATAATCATCTATCTTGTATGTATCTGATTGAAGCTGTATGTTTGACGATTGTCATCATCACATCAATAATCACATTTAGCAATGGTCAAAACTTATTCTTAGGATGTCTACGATCAAGATTATCAATGATATCTATATGATTTATTTCATACATCAGCCGACACGGAATGACAAATCATGACAGACCACCTAATTCGTCCGCATGACGAATTAAATTCTAGTTTTTTTTTGCTTTTCTGGAGTTACCCACAAAACTTTTGTTTTAATTCTATTTTATTCATTTCTGCATGAATTCATGTGGATCAGTATTTCAAAATATGAATATACATGTATGACAACTGGTTGTAATAAAAGAAATAAAATAAATATTAACAAGATGCATACATTTTACAAAATGATGATTTAAACATAGTCCTACTTTTATTAACATTTGCAGGTAAACATTTATTTGTACAAAACATTTGTATTGTACATGTAGGCTTTAAAGCTCTCCTGTTTTAAATTACTTTATTGGCCTCATATAGTTTCCGTCACTTGTTTAGATGTCGGGTCTTGCCAAGTTCATCATCTCTCAGGAGAGTCTGGATGACTGTCTAAAATATTTTATACATGTACATTCCAAGAGCATGCATGTATGTCCTATAACACAGAAAGAACTATTGCTTGCTGTACCCATCAAATATAATGTGATTTCAGGCAGCATAACACACAATTCCCATAGAACCTCAATAAAGATATATCAGGCAAAGGGCTCAATGAGTTAAGTCCAATTGTATTAATTCATGCTTAATGTTTAATTTTAAAAGGCTTAAAATGAACTATTTAAAAATGTTTCTACTTAAAGGACAAGTCCACCCCAACAAAAACTTGATTTGAATGAAAAGAGAAAAATTCAACAAGCATAACACTGAAAATTTCATCAAAATCGGATGTAAAATAAGAAAGTTATAGCATTTTAAAATTTCGCTTATTTTCAACAAAATAGTTACATGTATATGAACGAGCCAATTACATCCAAATGAGAGAGTTGATGACATCACCCACTCACTATTTCTTTTGTATTTTATTATATAAATATGAAATATTTTTATTTTCACGTCATTGTCATGTGAACTGAAGTTTCATTCCTCCCTGAATAGTTGGAATTCCATTATTTTAACATTTTGTGCTTCAGGCAACGAAGTCCTAATCGTCAAATTCGTATAACTTGAAATATTGTATAATTCAAACAATAAAAAACAAAAGAAATAGTGAGTGCGTGACATCACCGACTCTCTCATTTGGATGTAACTGGCTCGTTCGTATAACTATTTTGTTGAAAATAAGCGAAACTTTGAAATGTCATAACTTTCTTATTTTCCATCTGATTTTGATGAAATTTTCAGCATTGTGCTTGTCTGATTTTTTTTCTATTGATTCAAATCAAAAATTTTCTGAGCTGGGCTTGACCTTTAAAATACAAATGTACAAGACAGACATGCATAGGAGAGATGTCATTTAAAATAGATCCAAGGTAGCCAATGCTTATAACTGATGACATTTTAAACAAATGGTTTGTCATTCTAAACTAAAATTAGTCATTTTATTTTATTTTCATTGTTTTATTTCTTTTTACTTTTTTGTATGAGGGTAAGGACCCTGATCAGGGCAAGAAGTTGACAAAGTCCACACCAAACATTCATGATTGTGTTGAATGATCTAAATTTCTTCTCTTTTGCATATCAGTCAGGGAATAATCTTACTTCTCATTTTCTTTAAACTAGCATACATGTACAGTGTATATCTGATAGTACATGTAAGATAGTAAGGACATCAAAGCATATACAGGTATGTACACTGTATACATGTATATCGCAATGACTGGGTTGTTTGTAACAGTATAAAAGGAAGAAAATGCTTCAATACAGATATTACGTGTGATAAGGACCTAGTTAACTTTGTGTCAGAAGTTGATCAAGCATTAAGCTGGTTTAAACTTTTCTCTTTTAACAGAAATTGAAATTTTACTGATTAATATTTTATTTGCACTTGAATTACATGTAGTCTTTTTTATTATAGAGGAAGCTACAAAGATTTTACTTTTCAATTTTGTTTTCATGAACATGTTGGGCTCTAAAATAGCACTGGGTATTAGAAGGATTCACTTCTTTAATGCCCCCCCCCCAAAAAAAAAATTATCATTCAAATCTTTTGTGTAAAGCCAGGATCATAAATGATGAACTTTTACTGAACATCAATATTTTATTTAAACTTGAATATGTTATTCAGGAAACTATGAAGTATCTTTTCTTGTTTCAATGAACAAGTTGGGCAAAAGAATAGAGTTGGGCTGAGGGGAGGAAATATAAAAAAAATTGAATCTGGGCCCCTGTTGCATGAAAGTTACCATTATGGTAAATCCCATGGAATCCTTGATTTTGATTGGCTATTGAGCAGCGATACCATGGTAGAACTTGGAGCAGGGGCGGATTCCAGAGGCGGTATTCTGAACATTGTCTTTTCTCCATATTTTATCTTATCTCAGAGATATGACAAAATTGGTATTCTGGTGGATGTCATAACTTTTGTCACAAAAATTGTCAATAATTTTGTCTCTTCTCTTTAGCGCGCAGCAAAAAATATGTGGCTTTAAATGCGCGTAATCCTTTTACACAAGCAAAAGATATGACAGAAGTTATGACAGGGGGTAGCAGTCATAAATTTTGTCATATCTTTTAGTACCAAATATCCCGATACCCTGCCGACTGAATGTCAAGCAAACAATTATGGTCATTTTCAAACGTGAGTGACACGACAATCGGAGAGGTTTAAGGGCTCATATCTTCAAACTTAAAGGTTATGAATCAATCATGACTACTATATCATATACAATGTAGGACTGGCATGGGCAACTACGAGTTTGATTTGAATTCAACAATTCGTTTAGTAGATATGATTAAAAAATGGTGCGTGAGTGACACGACAAATTTTGGACATGGGTTTCTGACCACTATTACACATATGGTTGGATTCGTGCCCAAGTAGTTGTCATGGAGTACTGTGAGTACCAGTAAATGGACATAAATAGTGTACCTATCTAACACATATAGTCAAAATCAATCAAACCTTCTCTATGGAAAATGGTACCCTCCTATATACCGTGAGTGACACGACATCCAAAACGTGAGTGACACGACAAGTGCAAAAATACAACATTTATCTCAACATTGAAAGTATTTTTTGCATGATGTAGAAGAGTAAAATACCATTAACCAAAAAACAAGCTTAATTACATAATAACTGCTTTCTTTAAAGTTCATAATATGTCATCCTGATGTTTTAATCTTGGTTTATGGTCATATTTGCCCATCAACTCATATTCCCTATACCATACCACATTGTCACACTAGGGCTTCTACCACTCTCCTCTTTAGAGGAGGAGGGGGCACTTGAAGGAGGTGTTATGAGGTCTTGGCATTGACATCAACTCAAACATTCTTTTTGTGGCCTGATATCATTCAAAACTTTTAACTCTTTCTCCCTATCTGTATATGAAAGTTTACAGGGTTTTTTTACAATTCAGCATCCACAAGGGATGGAATAATTTTTCCTTGTAAGAAAGGTATTCTCAATAGTCACTCACATCATCTGGCATGGTCTGGTAGCCAATGATGTCATGTATGACTCCTTTTTCTTGAAATATTGGATTACAATATTATCCTCCTTTAATATTTTAGGTATTGTCCAAATAGGACATGGCAGTTTCAATGTCTTTTTTGGTACCAAACCACAATCACGTTGCTGCACACTTCAGATGGACTATCAGCAAATCCTTGAGAAACTTTGGGAATTCAACTCAGGTTTTCTCCTGAACACTGCTTGTATGTGGACCCTCCCAAGGCAGTACATGTAGGCACTATACCAAAATTCAGAGCTATGCTTTTAGCTGGAATCTTGTAAGGCTGCGTTTATGCGACCTCAACCCAGAATCATGATTGGAATCACGATTTGAATCATGATTCAAAACAGCAACATGAATCACGATCCGACAGAATCAGCGTTTATACGACCATCTTTCTAACGCTGTTTCTCCCTGAATTCGGGCCGATCCAGTGCGCATCACAGTGCGCAGTTTGACCCAGGAAGTATAGGTCAACATTTTCGCGCGTGTTTCTAACTTCACGTCGGCTGCTAGATTTTTGCTGCCACCGGAGCTAACGCGCGATCGTTTGTGCAAGTGCAACTCGGCTTCCGAAAAATAAATCTTTTACTTCCAGAATTCCGTGTATTGTACCTCGTATTGTTTTTGTTTACTTGTATTCAATCTTGTCGGTTCATCAAAAATGGTGTTCGGTAGTACTGGGCACGAATTCTGTTAATTTTGTCTCGACAGGCGGGCAGGCGGTGCCACATCTCCGTTGAAATCCCTCCCTTGCAAGCGCCGCTGAAAGGGACTAGATCGTCTTATATTTCTGTGAATCCCGGTAAGGGATGCTTGTGCTTCAGGCTCAGCCCAAAGCACAAGCAGAGCCCTGAGTTTGTCGTCAGTCCAATTTGTGCCTTTGGAACTTGAAGACATGATTGATGAAAACAGTGAAATCAGGGTGACCAGACGTCCCGTATTTCCCGAGAGTGTCCCGTATTTCAGAATATTGAACAAAATGTAGTTAATACATTTAAAAGTGACGAATTTTCATTAAATAACCAACAGCTGACGAAGCAGGGACAACAATTAAATCGATAACTGTAAACTTTTGCAAGTTCTGCGATGATTTCTTGCTAATACATTGCAAACGAACTGGCCTCCTGCCTGTGTGTGGCAGGCTACTAGCTAGGCATGGAGGATCGAAGCAAATTCTCAATGGTGCAAACACCTCACATGATAAACAGTTTTTCCACCAAAATAATCACAAAATCGGCGGGAAATTCTTATAATTATACTATGGATTCTCTTTCGTTTTGAGTCTTGGTGTGCACGATGCCGCGATGTTTCATCTAATTTTTAAGTTTGACAATATGTTTCACTTTGAAATTTTATTCATTTCTAAAACATTTTATGTTTAAAATTTTAAAAATACATTTAAAAAAACACCAAATAAAGTTATGATTTTTATTAGATGATTGGATTTTTTGTTTACTTGAAGTTTGAACTTTTCCCTTTTCTTTATTTTATATATACCCTATCCTTTCTGCTTGCCCTTTTTTGTTCCATCTATCTTTATTTCCTATCTTTCTTTACTCGACATTTTCTTTTCTCTCTCTCTCTGTTCATTTTTCTTTCTTTCCTTCTTTATCCAATATACTTTTTTTATTTCCTTCATTCTTTCTTTCCTTATAATTACCTTGGATTCCCTCTCTCTTCGTCTCCTGTTTCTTTTCGTTCTTTCTCTCCTTCCATTATTTTCTATTTTTTCGCTCTCTTCCCCTTCATTCTTCCCTTCCATTCTTTATTCCTTTCTTCATTTTTCCCTTCTTATTCTTTTCCCTTATTTTTATTTTCTTTCTTTTGTTTCTTTCTTTCAAAGAATGAAGGAAACATGTTTATTTCCTTCATTCTTTCTTTCCTCCTCTTATTCTCACCTTTCCCCCTTTAATTGTCTCCTTTATTTTGCGAGACATTTATTAATCTTCCCTTCCTTTCTTTCTATATTCATTTCAAAGAATGACGGAAACCTTATTTTATCTCTTATTATTTCTTTCCTCCTTTTATTCTAACTTTCTGTTATTTTTTCTGTTTTCCTTCATTTTCTTTCCTTCCCAATCATCTCTTTTCTTTCTCTCCTTCATTCTTTCGTTCACCTTCCCTTCTATTCTTTATATTTTTTTCAAAAGTCTTATTATTATACTATGGATTCTCAGAAGCCCACACTTTGTGTGGGCTTCTTTGTTGATCTTCGTTTGTCAATTGTCCCGTATTTCATTTTGTGAAATCTGGTCACCCTGAGTGAAATATACAAATGACGCTACAGTACAACCCCGGGGTACAATACACAGAATGATAATTCCTAAATGCACATGACAATTGGCATATACCGGTACTAGTACACTGGCAATCTGCTACACGAAAATTAACCTGCACGAAACACAGCGCGCGCCTTTGAGTCGAACCCGGAAGAAGCACGACACAATGACGTCATAGAATCATGATTCAAATCACGATATCGTTTATACGACCTTTTTCGTTCGTGATTCTACAGAAACGTCTTTCCAAACGCCCTTTTTTTCGTGTTTCATGTTTGTGATTCTAATCATGATTATATTCAATTTCGACTAAACGCAATCGTGATTCTGCAGAATCGTGATTTGAATCATGATTCTAATCATGATTCTAGGGTAAAAAAGTGTCGAATAAACGCACCCTAAGTGCCTTTTCATTGCTAATTATTTGATCATATACCATACCACGGGAATCCAGGGAAAGCCACAAGGTGAAAGACGCAGTCAGTACCTGATTCTTGCAGTCTGCTACTATTACATAACAACTACAAGTCATTTGCCTTTAGTTTTCTAAGCCCTTGGATGTCACACTAAAATCCAATTCAGCATCCCAACCAGGCTCCCTTTATACCTCAATAGCTTTTTCCCCTCGAGGTCCAGCTCTGTTCTTATCAGGGTACCCCCCCCCCAAAAAAAAATGATCTACTGGTACATGGCAACCCATCCAAAGTTGCTCAAATCAAAATGCGGTCTCGGTTGGGACTTGTTGGGACCTACATGAACATGCATCATTTTGTTGTAATGAATATGTGTAAATGCAAATCTGCTCTGAACACACATCGGCCCGCTTACGGTAGTTTGCTGTTCAGACCCTACATGTAGTTAATCACTAGCGGTATGAATGGTGGCCGAACAAATAATGATTTTGAACTTGGCATGTAGCTGCTTCAAGCAATATCCAAAATGTTCTATCAAATCTCAGTACATTCTCACCTGAAATGTTTATGTTTTCTTGCAAATTTGTTTATTTCATGTCCTGGAATACAAGCTTTGTGGCAAATGAAAAGGTTGATTTAATCAATCAGAAGGAAAAGAAAAATATTTTCTTTTCCGAATTTGAAAAAATGTTTGGTGTTCATGGTGATCGCTTATATCTCATGTACACTACTTTACCACTAAAATTTCTGCAAATTTCAAAAAAGGATCCCTGACCTTTCTAGCTATGAGTATAACAAAGAAATAACATTGCTCAAAAGAAAGGTGAACTTTCTGCTCATTTCTGTAAATGGAGACAGAGAATGTTCGAGTAATACCTAGGTATGACTTGAACCATCACCATCACCAACCCTTTATGCATAATTGTAAATATGTCCATTGCTAAAGTATAGTGGTTTTTCTCTTGATACATTCATAATTTTGTGTTGATTGATTATGTTGTTATATTCTTAATCACAGTACATTCACCAAAATATGAATTAGGATCCGAGTCTTCACACCAATGGAAAATTGTCAGGATTTTTTAAACCAAGGCAACCACGGAGAGGAGAGAAAATAGATGAACTCAATGTCAAATTCAATATTTCCATAATAAGGAGTAAAATTAGGAAGATGGAGGAAATTATTAGACTAAAATAGGCCTAAATGATGTCAGGAACAACATTTTGACTGTATCCATGGTAAAACGCTTCAAAAAGTACTGGATGTCATTTTTTATACACAATACAATACCGTGAGTGACACGACATTTCGTGAGTGACACGACATTGTGAGTGACACGACACAACTTTAACGGTTAATTTTAGCTTTACCTTAACACATTGGACCAAGTTACTTTATATACAATAAGGTACAGATAAACTGTATTTGCTCCAGTACTGGGATAAATTAATTTTCAGAATACACAGCTCTAGAAAACTTTTTGCATTTAAAACGTGAGTGACACGACAACCAGTTTTGAAAACTTCGAAACCCAATTTTTTTCAGAAAAACACTTCACAGAATTTTTTTTTGCTATTTAGGAGTTAGATACAATACGCAGCTTGTATCTTGCCAACAAATGCACTTCTAAGTTCTAATACAAATTTTACATTGTGATAGGCAATATGTGAATTTTAATGCAAAAATCAACATTTTGTAACATTTAATTTCCCTTGCATAAAATTCACTGTATCTCAAGACATAATTAATAATTTTATGTAAATGAAATGGAAAAATATACTTTAAGATGTGTAGTTTTAAAAAGCATTGAAGCCTAATGATTTCTAGCAAGTTTTAATTTTCACCCCCATGTCCACTTTTGTTTGAAAATGACCTTATGTTATTTAGATTAGATTGTGGTATTAGTTTCACTGATCTTCCATGACAATTTTCAAAATTATTTTTTCATGCTGCAATTAGTTAGGCCCTCCATATTTACTCCTCCTTTTTTCTCTGTTTTCGTTACTTTTATACTTCTCCTCTAAAATTCTTCATAGCTAGCTCCCTGTCTCTCATTGTAATTAAGCGCATAAATACACGCGTAGTTGCGCGATGCCAGCAACTGTTTTGGGGATACGCCCTACTTGCAACGGGGCTTTCCTATTGGCTAGAAGGGCTCCAACTGGGAACTAACGATGATTTTGATTGGTTTGCTTCCGAAAAGATGGGTGGGAACTTTGAGAGATATGACAGGGAAAAGACAATGTTCAGAATCGATTTGTGACAATCATAGCGGTGTCACATCTCGGAGAGAAATGACAAAAGTTATGACAGAGTTACAGAATACCACCCCAGGATTTTTTTTACGGGGAGGGGGGCACATACCCCCAAGGAAAAATTTGACAAGCCCCAAAAAATGGTTTTAACCAAAAATTACGGGTATTTTGTCCACGAAAAAATTTGACAAGGAAAAAAAAAGTTCTTCACTTTCAAAGGGGGGCACACTTCTGTTTAGATGGCATTTTTACATAACATTTTAGTTGTGCCTCTCAAAAGGAGGGGAGCACGTTTTATTGAACCGAACTAGTAACAAGCCACTCTCACCTCCCAAGGTAGTTTGCAAAGAATCCAGCCGATAGCGATCCCACCATGCCCCCTACAGCAAAGATGGCTACCGCTGTTGACCAGATGAAAGTCACCCTGTCTTGGCTCATTGCCTCACCACTACGTTTGAAGTTGGTCTCATTGATGAATGATTCAATCACCTGAAACAAAGGGTAGTGTTAAAAAGTGGTTTGTCAATTTTTTTTCAGTACACTTTTATTGTAACTTTGTAATTTGAAAGTGTATGTGTTAAAAAAAAAACTGATTTTTTTAATAACTGATTCTGAGGAGCTCCTCAAAAAAATAAGAAGAGCGATTTATTGAGCTCCACGAAAATATAAACATGAAGGACTGGGTCAAAATTCATAGTGCACTCATCTACGTGTATGGTTGAGGACAGCCTGCCCATTCTCAAATTTCACACTTGATTCATCGAATTAAACAAAAATGTTGAATTTCCTACCCACAAATTCATACACCTTGAAAGGACTCAAGTGACAATCAAATAAAGGGGGTTCTTTTCAGTCTTCAGTCTGAACATGGACCTACTAGTAGGACCTAGTAGGTCCATGGTCTGAATAAGCTCAATCACAATGCTAATCAGATCAGTCTTCAGTCTGAACATGGACCTACTAGTAGGACCTAGTAGGTCCATGGTCTGAATAAGCTCAATCACAATGCTAATCAGATCAGTCTTCAGTCTGAACATGGACCTACTAGTAGGACCTAGTAGGTCCATGGTCTGAATAAGCTCAATCACAATTTCTAATCAGATCAGTCTTCAGTCTGAACATGGACCTACTAGTAGGACCTAGTAGGTCCATGGTCTGAATAAGCTCAATCACAATTCTAATCAGATCAGCCTTTGCTGTGCTGCTACCCTTTCCTCAAAGAAATTGTTCTGAATGAATATGCAGAGTGAATCCTAAGGATGGAACACCTTTTGTGCTCCTCAAGACCCACATTTATGGTCAAAGGGTTCAATCAAGATCAGGGTCTCTGCTTGCAGACTTTACATGTATGTTCCTTGGGATTTACATTTTGTTAAAATAGCAGAAAAAAATGATTAAAAACTATTGCCAAAAGTTTGAGAAAATTCATTAAAGAACAAATAGGATATTAGAATTTTAATTATTTGATTTGTGACGTCATATGCGAGCATGTATGGTAAAATATCAATGAAAAAAAATTAATGTACCTTTAGTACATGTATATCAATAGACAAATCAGTTCAAACCTGGTACAAAAGAAAACAAATATGTATTATAGTGGGGCAGCTGCCTTTATGTCACAAGTCCAAAACTTAATAAAATTATAATCACTTTTTCAATCTTTATTAGATTGGGGTTTTCCTCAAACATTCACCAATTTGGACACCAATACTTCTTATTTATTGTTTTCTGCTATTTTTTTTACAACAAACTTTTCTTCAGGGTGAACTTCCCCTTAAAGGACAAGTCCACCCTAACAAAAAGTTGATTTGAAATAAGGGAGAAAAATCCAACAGGCAAAACACTGAAAATTTCATAAAAATCGGGTGTAAAATAAGTTAATATGGCATTTTAAAGTTTCACGTAATGTCACAAAACAGTTACAGGTATATGCTCATTCTGGTCGGTGTGCAAATTGGCAGACTGATGATGTCACCCACTCACTATTTCTTTTGTATTTTATTATACGAAATATGAAATATTCTAATTTTCTCCTCCTTGTCAAGTGAAACAAAGTTTTATTTCTCCCTGACCATGTGCAATTACCATTATTTTAACAGTTTATGGTTAAGTCAAGTTAAGTTGGTCCTTATTGTCAAATCTGTAAAAATTGAAATATTGTATTATTCAAACAATAAAAAACAAAAGAAATAGTGAGTGATGGACATCATCGACTCTCCCATTTCCATATCGCTGAGTTGGGCATCAAACTGTTTTGTGAAAAATAAGCAAAACTTAAAAATGTCATAACTTTCTTATTTTACATCCAATTTTGATGAAATTTGCAGCGTTGAGTTTGTTTGATTTTTCTCTATTGATTCAAATCCAAAATTTTCTGGGGTGGACTTGACCTTTAATATTCAATGTGCCTCATCCCCATTAGCCCAGGTGGATGTGAAGTTGTTCATGGGTTTGATGACTGCACACATGGATTTCAAAGCAGGTTTAAAATAAGAACCTCATACAAAACATGAATTATGATTCCCCTAGGCTCTTTGCATAATAGTTTTTTTTTTCAACTGGGCCATGTTTCTGTCGCGTGAGTTACTGAAATAACATTGTTGGCTACTGTATGACGAACCTTGACTTTAATTAGTTATAAATCTACAAATTTTAGAGATTTATATTATGATTATTTAGAATATTCAATATCATTTTGAAATCGAAAGAATTTCGAAATGAAAATGAAGATCACGCTTATGTGTGAAGTCGTCACATGTGTGCGTAACCCACTTCTATTACCCCCTGACCTAGAACCTGCATAATACACTTAACATTGGAGACTAAATCAGAAAAAAATATTTCCACATGAAAGCTGACTAAAGCATGTCAATGTAACCTTTGAATTTATACTAACTCTCTCAAATTTTCAGATTTATAACTAATTAAAGTCAAGATACTGTACATGTAGGCCTACATGTATGTCATAATTTTGGTCACACGTACGTGACACGTGACCAAGAATGGCCCAAATTAATGAGAATACAGCAAACTTTTACAGTGTGCATTTTTAAGCACATTTAAAATCAGAAAAATCATTAACGTGATGATTCCTCCTTGCATGAAAGATTTTTTCCCCAAATAAGAGAACTACAAACTACAAAATCACTGTACTGTACATACAGTAATATAAGAACCTTGTGACATGTAAGCAGACCTCTGTTATAATGTTTGCATAGGAAACTTAAAGAGAAATACCAGTAGTTGCAGTAAACACTGATTTCATGAGAAAGTCTGTAAAACCAGGCTTAATTGTCAGTATATCATCGAGGATCTAGATCTGGTACAGTTACATAAACTGAACTTTGTGAAATCTTGAAATCTACGTTGAAAAACGTTCACACTGAAGATCACCAACACAGATAGGCACACGTGGGACAGTGTTTTATTATTGCAGGAATAAAGACCCGATGGAAGTGACCGAATCCGCGCTTATTTTGCTTATTTCTCAGCAATTACACCATTTCTCCCAGAATCCTTTGGCACATATTTTTTATTCATAAAAACAGACACTTGGGTGGTCATTATATTAGATTCTGTAAAAAGTCATTTTAAGATCGTTACCAAAACTGGAATTTATCTTTAATGTCAACATCACAATGACGACCAACAAAATCTGTGTTGTATAACAACTTGATGTGGAGACAGTGGAGCTGATACATATACAATATGTACATTGTACACACATTGCAATATTAAATTAAGGGTATGAGAAGGCGGTGTATAAGTTGTGACACTTTGCATTTTACATACGTTAGAATTGATGACTAATAATACATGTATTGTATAAATTAATAGTATGTATCTTGCCTATCAATTCGATTCTTGAGCAATATTTTTCACCTATGGATATAATATAACTTTCTACCCCCACACTGAAAGTCACTGTGGCCTTCGAAAAAACGATGTCAAATGGCTCAACTTGCCCCATCTGTGAGGTAACTTGTGCCACCTTCTGGGGTAAGTTGAGCCACAAAAAACTATGTCCAAAATGTATGCAGGAAGGACCAGCATGTCATCTTTTGACTTGCTATTAAATTCTCTATACAACAGCCTCTAAAAGTAAAAGAATTGTTGTGTGAATTTGCTCCTTTCTACAGGTCTGCATAACAATGGTTTTTTTAAGGGTTTTTTTTTTGTTTTATTATACATTACCATAAGACAGGGGTGTGAGTGGTCACAAATAAATCTGAAAAAAAGCTAGAGAGTGCTAAAGAAGTCTGACATACACAAAGCTCCCATACTTTTTGTACAGTGGAAAGCCAAAAATAAGCTGAAACCGAGCTGAAAATCAAAACAAAATAAATCTGAAATCACATAAAAATCTGAACTCTCACATCCCTGATAAGAATTACCATGGCTCAACTTGCCCCATGTTAGCTGGCTCAAATTACCCCAGTCCGAACATCATGCGATATTTTCACATCCACATTTCTTTAATGCATCCATGATCAAAGACTACATGACAAGAATGAGAATCCATACCTGGACTAACAATTATATCGCTCTTATTTCTTTATTACATTTAAAGACGTCTGCGAATGAAAAGCACTGATCTACATGTAATCATACACTTTTTTTTTTTACTTTTTTGGCTGAAATTTGTGTTTTTCCCTCTATAAAGAGTAATTTTTGTTTCAACCTTAAAAACAATGTGGTGGGGTTAAGGGTTACATAATCGGTCATCAATACATGACACCACCACAATGTCTGACTCATTATTGGCCTGGGGGTGGTGGCTCAACTTGCCCCTATGCTCAACTTACCCCACCTTCCCCTACAGTTTGGGTTAATACATAAATCCCCTTGTGTGAAAGCTCAAAATATTTTCTTTTATCTTTCTAAAAAAAATGGAATACATGTATCAAAGCCTGTATTAAGTTTTACAAATAGATCTATTCAATGAAATGTAAATAATTCTGAGTCACTTTACTATAAATAGCAATTACAGTGCTAACAGGTAACATATTATATCATTAATGAGTTCTTACATAAGATAATTTCATTGAGGAAAAAGTTATCAATCACGTTTGAAATCAGAAAAAGAAAATACATCAATCATGAATCCTCTTTGCAATCATATTTTTTCCAAATGAGAATGCATGATAAAAACTGCCAAATCATTGTGACTTGTATTTTGTACAGTTACATTTGACAAGAATTCCTAAGGCGGAACTTTGTTTGTGTAGTACCCCTAAATACCAACTGATAAAATGGCATGCACGTTTTAGTTTATTGAAGTGGAACTGATACAAGCATTGTACACTTTCCCTACAAAGGTACAGTTTTGGTTCACAGATCAAACATACTGTACATGTAGCACATCACTTTCTTTGATCTTTCCCTACAATTGGAGATCTACTTATCTTGAAATATTCACCATTATTCTCTGAATTACAATTCCAGTGTTTGGTTTTTTTTAACTGCTAGCTTAACAATGAGTTCCTGCACAAGATACTTTTCTGTGTTTTCACAATTTGCTTTATACATGTTTGTATGTAAAAAAGGAATGCACAATTTGATGCTTATTTACCACCAGAGAACACAGAATCTATTTTAGAAAAGAGAAAACTGGGAATTATGTTTTAGATGTTTTTAATAATACATGGAGGTTGCTTGAACATTTTGCAGGATTTTTACCAGTTATATTACACCTAGGTACCAACAATCTAAAACTGAACTACAGTGTACATGTATAGCCAGATAAGCCAGTGCAATCCGAATTAAAAAGAGATAAAATCTAAGAATAATGATGAATGAGGATGAACTTACATTCTGGGGTGCATTGATAACACCAGTGTTGTATCCAAATTGAAGCGATGACCCGCATACTGCTGCAGCACAAGCCAGGGCCAATGTTCCGGTTACTTTTCCCTTTAAACAAAAATGATAAAAGTATGGTAAAATCAAAAGAACATGATATTTTCCCAATTTAAAGGCCCTACGTGTTCCTTTTTAAAATTTAAACAGGGCTCCCAGGAAGCCACGACCCACATGCCTGTTATTAAGTAATACCTGAGCAAGTCTGGAATCAAGATTTTAAATAAGCAATGTTCAACATCTTCTTCAATGGCACTTTTAAAGTAAAGGGAAGGATGAGGTGGTGCTCACTTTAGGGGGTATCAAATGCCATTAAAATATGATATTGAATGGTAAATGTTATATGAAATGGGACACATGCACTGGATAACTGCATGGCTTCAAGGCTACATGCATGTAAATGTATTCTAGTGGCATAATGAGCCAACATTTTGAGATACTGTGTATCAGGCAGAATTTATAAAAAGTTGCAAGCAAGCAAGGAAAATATTTGACATTTTTAATTATTACAAAAATCCAATTTTGTGATAGATTTTGGCATACATAAACAGGGCTCGACACTAGCGGCGGTCCGACAGTCTTAGACCGGTAAAAATCACTGTCGGGCCAGTAGATTTTCAGAAATAGGAAGATTTACTGGTCCGACATGACCAGTAAAAAATATAATTGTCAGTCCAGTAATTTTTCCAAAAATAGCAAGATTTAGGGTCCGACATGACCAGTAATAAAAACCATTGTTGGGCCAATAACTTTTCCAGAAATTGTCAAATTCACTGCAAACCATTTTCCCCGTTAAATTCTGCCATTCACACACAGAATGGATCGCACATAAGTGTACAGTGTACATGCAGCCAGCCTCACAACCCTCGTGGTAAATTCTCTACTGGCTGCGCAAATTAAGCTTGGCTAAACTCTGGCAGAAATCTCTCACAGAACTGTCAAAATTCACGGTTCATACTCATGAAAGGCTCTTACATGTATAATGTCCATATTTCCTAAAAATTGGAGTAACTGTGTCATTTGTAAGCAGTAAAAGGAGAATTTTTCTTTTCTGTTTTGGTTCAAACAGATCGGGTTTCAGGTGCTTATCATCTGAATACATAATAGCCCCACATATGCATTTATGTGCGTGTTGATACACTTGGTTTCTGATTTCTTTCGTAGCTATTTTAATTGAGCCAAAGAGAAACTGATAAATTATTTCTGACGATAGTTTAAGCTTTCTTCCTCTGTTTTCTTCCTATCTTTCTTTCCTTCTTTCTTTTCAATCTTTCTTTGTTTCTTCCCTCTCTTCTTTCATTTTTTATTTCTTTTTCAATTTCCCTTTTTTCTTTAATTCGTTCTTTCATTCTTTCTATCCTTTTAAAAATATTTTTCTCTATTTCATTTTTCTTTCTTTCTTCCTTCCTTCCTTTCTTTTTTTTCTTTTTTTAAATATTTTTCTTTCTTTTATTCTGGAGTCCATCCATCCTATATTCATCTATTCTCTTCTTTCTTTCTTTTTACCCTTTTCTTTCCTTCATTCTTTGTTACTTTCTTGGTTTCTTTCTTCCTTCCATCCATCATTTATTTACCCTTCTTGTTTTTTTGTCTCACCTGCATATAACAGAGTGAGATTATAGGCACCGCTTTTCAGACGGGGGCGAAAGCGTCAACATAAAATCTTAACCTAAGGTTAAGTTTTTGAAATGACATCATAACTTAGAAAGTATATGGACCTAGTTCATGAAACTTGGCCATAAGGTTAATCAAGTATTACTGAACATCCTAATAGAGTTTCATGTCACATGACCAAGGTCAAAGGTCATTTAGGGTCAATGAACTTAGACCATGTTGGGGGAATCAACATCAAAATCTTAACCTGAGGTTAAGTTTTTGAAATGTCATCATAACTTAGAAAATATGTAGTTCATTAAACTTGGACATAAGGTTAATCAAGTATCACCAAACATTCTGCATGAGTTTCACGTCACATGACCAAGGTCAAAGGTCATTTAGGGTCAATGAACTTTGGCCGATTTGGGGGTATCTGTTGAATTACAATCAAAACTTTAAAAGTTTTTGGATCTGATTCATGAAACTTGGACATAATAGTAATCAAGTATCACTGAACATCCTGTGCGCATTTTAGGTCACATGACCAAGGTCAAAGGTCAATGAACTTTGGCAATAATGGGGGTATCTGTTGAATTACCATCATAACTTTGCAAGTTTATTGATCTGACTTTTGAAACTTGGACATAAGAGTAATCAAGTATCACTGAATATCCTGTGCAAGTTTCAGGTCACATGATCAAGGTCAAAGGTCATGTGAGGTCAATGAACTTTGGCAACATTGGGGGTATTTGTTTAATTACAATCCTATCTCCGTAAAGTGTATTGGTCTAGTTCATAAAACGTGGAAATAAGAGTAACCAAGTATCACTGAACATCTTGTGCGAGTTATAGTAGTTTTCAAAGTCAGCACTGCGTGATGCAGGTGAGACGGCCAGAGGCATTCCACTTGTTTTTATTTCTTTCTTCTTTCAGTTCTTTCTCTCTTTCTTACATTCATTCCTTCCTTTCTTCTATCTGTCTTGTTCTTTTCCTTTTCCCTTTGTTAAATCTACTAAATCTATCCTTTTACCTTTCCTTTCTTTTTTTTTTACTGCTTGCTTTCTTTCTCTCCTTTATTCTTTCATTCCTTCCTTTCTTAGTCTCTCAGCCTTTTTTTTTCTTTTCATCTATTCTTTTACCTTTTTTATATTGCTTGCTTCTTTCCTTCCCTTCCTTCATTCATTTATTTCTTTTATTCTCTTAATCATTTTACATTTCCTTTATTTCTTCCTTAATTCATTTCTTCCTTCTTTCAATCCTTCCTTCCACTCTTTCTTTCTTTTGTCCTTCTCTCCTTTTACCCTTTCTTTTTTATTGCTTCTTTCTTTCCTTTACTACTTTCTGGATTTGTTATTTCTTTCTGTATTGCTTGCTTCATTTATTTCCTTCATTTTTTTTTTTCCTTTTTATTTTTGTTCCTTCATTATCCCTTTCTTTCTTTCCTTCTTAGTTCTTTCTTTTTTTTCCTTCCTATATTCAGAAAAAAAAATATGATTCACCCTTCTCTGTCCTTTTCTCTTTTATTCCTTGGTTGTGCAATATTTGGGGACAAGCGAACTCCTTATAAGCCCCCCCCCCCCACCTGAACACCACTGATGTTTTTTAACCTTACATGTACATGTAAGTCTACAAATATTTGAAATGACATCAATTTCACTCTGAGGCCAAGACCTTGGATTAAATTGAGATAAGCTATATTATTGACTGAAAATAATCACTGAAATCATTATTTAAAATAATGATTGATTTTGTTGAGGTTTAATGTCAAATTTCTCACTGAGCGGGGACTTCCTTCCACCACACGTTTTCCCATTGACACAATAACAACTGACTCGGACACTTTTTCAAACGACAAAAATAGTCTTTTTCTTTTCACTCCTGTGGCGGTATATTCTTCCAAGTTGATGAAACAATGATCAAAACACTAAATAAGACAAACTTAATAACACTAAAAACACTATTTAACTGTCTAAATACTCCTCGTGATCCGAGTCCCCTTCCCGTGTTGAGTTCGTCCAATTTCCCATAGGAGGGGACTTGGATAACGAGGAGTATTTAGACAGTTAAATAGTGTTTTTAATGTGATTTTCATTGATTTTAATGATTCTTATTATCGAAAATATTCATTAATCATGTCTATTAAACTGTCTAAAAGTGGCAGAGTGGTTTTGAAGAGGAGGGAAATGAGGGGTAGATGAATATCAACGGGTTAATTGCCGTTTTGTATTTTTAGGAGAGGGGACTTGGATCACGAGTAATAGTACTCCTCGTTATCCAAGTCCCCTCCTATGGGAAATTGGACGAACTTAACACGGGAAGGGGACTCGGATCACGAGGAGTATTTAGACAGTTAAATAGTGTTTTTAATGTGATTTTCATTGATTTTAATGATTCTTATTATCGAAAATATTCATTAATCATGTCTATTAAACTGTCTAAAAGTGGCAGAGTGGTTTTGAAGAGGAGGGAAATGAGGGGTAGATGAATATCAACAGGTTAATTGCCGTTTTGTATTTTTAGGAGAGGGGACTTGGATCACGAGGAGTATTTAGACAGTTAAATAGTGTTTTTAATGTGATTTTCATTGATTTTAATGATTCTTATCGAAAATATTCATTAATCATGTCTATTAAACTGTCTAAAAGTGGCAGAGTGGTTTTGAAGAGGAGGAAAATGAGGGGTAGATGAATATCAACGGGTTAATTGCCGTTTTGTATTTTTAGGAGAGGGGACTTGGATCACGAGTAATAGTACTCCTCGTTATCCAAGTCCCCTCCTATGGGAAATTTGAGAAACTCAACATGGGAAGAGGACTCGGATCACGAGGAGTATTTAGACAGTTAAATAGTGTTTTTAATGTGATTTTCATTGATTTTAATGATTCTTATTATCAAAAATACTCATTAATTATGCCTATTAAACTGTCTAAAAGTGGCAGATTGGATTTGAAGAGGGAAATGAGGGGTAGATGAATATCAACGGGTTAATTGCCGTTTTGTATTTTTAGGAGAGGTGACTTGGATCACAAGTAATAGTACTCCTCGTTATCCAAGTCCCCTCCTATGGGAAATTGGACGAACACAAAACGGGAAGGGGACTCGGATCACGAGGAGTATTTAGACAGTTAAATAGTGTTTTTAATGTGATTTTCATTGATATTAATGATTCTTATTATTGAAAATATTCATTAATCATGTCTATTGAACTGTCTAAAAGTGGCAGAGTGGTTTTGAAGAGGAGGGAAATGAGGGTCAGATGAATATCCCGGGGGGGGGGGCACTCAGTATATATCGCATAGTGGGTATATGCCGCGGAGGGGACCCCCATTTTTACACTCAAATTTCCGTTCCAAGGCATAGCATTTTTGTCTTTTTGAGCAAAAGAACTAAGAAAGCTGCTCCAAGGCATAGCATTTTCTTCTTATCGAGAAAAAACAAGAAAGAAATCCGCTCCAAAGCTTTCTTTGCGCCATTCCGATCGCATTGTTTTGCTACAATGAGCTGCAATTTTGGTGAAAAGCGGACGCCGAGCGCTCTCAGACCATCGCCTCACCTCTCTAGCTGCGCCAGCGCACCCGGCGCAGGCAGCACTAGCTGCGTCATGCACGCATTTCCGTTCCACAGGGATGCATATACGCACTCACACGCTGGCGATCAGTTCCAAGGACCCCCGTTTTCACAAACATTTGTAGTTCCGAAGCCCGTTCCGAGGACCCTCCTTTTTACAATAAGCCCGCTCCAGGGCCCCCGTTTTTTTGTCACGCCCGCGGCACACCCCCACCACTTTTTTGGTCGAGTGCCCCCCCCCCCCGATGAATATCAACGGGTTAATTGCCGTTTTGTATTTTTAGGAGAGGGGACTTGGATCACGAGGAGTATTTAGACAGTTAAATAGTGTTTTTAACGTGATTTTCATTGATTTTAATGATTCTTATTATCGAAAATACTCATTAATCATGTCTATTAATAAACTGTCTAAAAGTGGCAGAGTGGTTTTGAAGAGGAGGGAAAAGAGGGGTAGATGAATATCAACAGGCTAATTGCTGTTTTGTATTTTTAGGAGAGGGGACTTGGATCACGAGGAGTATTTAGACAGTTAAATAGTGTTTTTAATGTGATTTTCATTGATTTTAATGATTCAAGATTATGATAGAAAATATTCAATAATCATCTCTAGGAAACTGTCTAAAAGTGGCAGAGTGGTTTTGAAGAGGAGGGAAATGAGGGGTAGATGAATCAATGGGTTAATTGCCGTTTTGTATTTTTAGGAGAGGGACTTGGATCACGAGTAGTATACTGTTTTAATTCAATTCTATTGATCATCAAAAATAGGAAACAAGTGACTTAGTAGTTTAATTCGGATGAAGGGGGACTTGAATCACGAGGAGTAATTATACAGACATTCTTTTTACCTGACGACATAAAGCAATGGAGACAGCTCAGAGGGAGATATGCAATTTGATTTATTTAGTAAATTAGGGATAAACGAAATAAAGCAATGCCTGAAGAGGGATATATATTCAGGGCCGATTTATTTAGTAAAAATGTGAACGAAATAAAGCAAATTCCATAGTGAGAAACATAAAAAGATGAATATAATCCTGATTTATTTCAAAAGTACTAATTTACGAACTACAGCAATAGAGATTGAAAAGAAGCAGATGCAATTCTGATTTATTACGCCAATAAAGTAAAGACCAAAGATTGTAGAACGCCGCGTACGCGGCGATCTACAATCTTTGGTTGAGACTGAAAAGAGACAAGTCACACACAACTAGGAGGTAGGTTGGTAGAAACAGGTAGGACAAGTTTTACGTTGTGAAAAATTGTCCGTGGACCCGAGTCTCTGGGGACTTGGATCACGATCAGAGCTACCAAGTCTCACGCATTATGCGTGAGACTCAAGCATTTTGGACTCTTGTTCATTCCCTCAAATCTCTGTCTCATGCAACTATCACAGCCTATCCCCATATACATTGTACACAATGTCTGTGATCTCTCAGATTCACAGAAAATCTCACGCATAGCTGGTCTTTGAACTTGGCATCTCTGCACGATAATGCCATTTGCTCATGGAAATAAGACGGGTCTGAAATTAAGGTAAATTCTATATTTCTATATAATGAAGGAAACTTTCCAAACGGGTTGAATACTAGTGCCCTTACGTACGGTACTCAACTGTCTAGAGAGTAGTCTAGATCACTCATTCAATGAACAAGGTTATGATATGGTCTAACTCAGGGAACTCCAGCCCGCTACGACCCTACATGGGCGGGAGCTCAGGACCTTACATGTAATTGACCATACTCATCTGACTAGCGTGAAGTATGGTCAAAATAATTCTCCGAATAAATAGTTAAAACAGAAATCAAGCACTTACCACGATTATATGGATGAAGGTCTAACGAGTGGCAGTTTCCTGACATCTGGGCACAAACTGGAACCTCAAATTCAGAGTAAAAAAACGAAAAGTTCTCTCCTACCCCCATCTCGATCGGCCATTTTCGTTATGAATCGTAACAAAATGGCCGATCGAGACTGGGGTAGAAGGAGAGAACTTTTCGTTTTTTGAGGTTCCAGTTTGTGCCCAGATGTCAGGAAACTGCCACTCGTTAAACCTTCATCCATATAATCGTGGTAAGTGCTTGATTTCTGTTTTAACTATTTATTCGGAGAATAAACTTCGGGCGGGAGTTCCCTGGGTTAGATATGGTCTAGATTAGTCTAGATTAGACCAAAAGCTTCAGTCTCTGTTATTTTGGTTGTTCAGCTGAACTCCGTTGGCTTCACTCACCAAATACAGAGACCAAAGTTCTAGCGCGATCTGTAGCTGTACGGGGGACTCAACGGCCATGTTTATGTACTTAAGATCGGATAAAACGGGGTGGTGAATTTGCCCGACAGCCGAGGTCACTGTTTTTGTTCCTTTTAACTTGATTTTTCTGTTTTTTGGGCAATTAATGCCAAGAGGGAATATTAATTTGCATTTTGGTCGCATTAACTTTCAAAATTTTTATTCATTAAAGACAAAAATTGAAGAGCCCCGGTGGGGAGATTTTGCATTGCAAGCAGGGCGCGACAAACCCGCTTGCCCGCTTGCCCGGGGCAAGTGAAAATGACGTGCGGGCAAGCACTTCTCAAAGTCAATTGCCCGATCGGGCAAGTGGTTGTTGCGTCTTTTTTTTGTACCGTACCTCGTTTTTCCATAAATCATCCAAAATCCACACTCAAAATCATGCTTAAGCCTAAAAAATAGCGAGTAGCGCAGTTTCAAATTCCGAAATTGCGTTATTTTTTCTGTACCACGTATTTCCATACATGGTACCAGCAGGTATGAAAAAAATCAACGCAATGGCCGGGAAACAGTTGAATGTAGTATAGGGGTCCATTATGACTACCACCATGTGCAATTTCTAATGCACATTTTCCCTCCTTCCGATATCACGATTCTGTGATAAAATAATTAGAATTACACAGGAAATAAATCACAGAGTCTAGTAACCTCGCATTGGTGAGTTGTCGTTCGGCTTTGCTTTTCAAAGCGGCCTATAATAACATCCAAAATAACTTGCCGTATTTGTTAATTATAACTTAAAATTCATTTGTTTCCCTTTTTGAGGGGATGAGGTAAATATCAGACAATAAATCACCAAACAAAGCTCCATCTATTTTACAAGGCCGGCGGGAGGCTCACACACGTGCGCATACTAGCTAGCCAGTCTGAGCTCTGTCTCTCTGCCAGAGCTCTGGGGGACAATACGCTCAGTAAAGGCCTCAATGATGGTGATTTTCTGTTTCTTACAGAGTTTACATTTCGGGTATATTATTCAAAATTTCCTATAAAGTTTGATGATTTCTTCATTGTCATGTATATTTAAGTTATTAATGAATACATTCTCACCAAATTTAGACTCCCCCATAGAGAAATGCAATTTTTGTAGAAGTCTGCGTTTTCAAAGAACTTCAGGAAAAGTTAGGGTATGTGGGCCTTTATTACATGGCCGAGTACAGGTTATTGTACTGGAATAGGCGAAGTAGAAATTAGATATTGAATTCATTTATATCAAAGTTCAACTCACAGTCACAAACACACGCACACACACACACACACACCCAAGATTCTAAGCATAGTGAAAAAAATTACTTAAAAATCATACAATATTAAACAATGTTAGTAATAATTCATTAATAAGTGAACAGGTATTCCTCAAAATAGAAAAAAAAGTAGCATGTGAAAACATGTAGATAAAATTATTGATCGAGTGGAACATCATAAAATGATGAAGAAAAGACTTGATGGTTTCCAACTAATTTTTTTTTTAAATCAAGGAAATATGGAAAATAAATGACCATTTCATGGATTTAAAGATGCAAAATGTGAAATTTTAGCCATTCCACTTTTGATGATAAAATAATTTTTTCCCAGTCAATAAAGAGCTGAACATTTTTCACTGGCTTTCTTTATAGTTTCCAACTATACATGAAAGCAATTCTAAGGAAATATGGTATGCAGGTAGCCATTTCATGGATTTAAAGATGCAAAATATGAAATTTTAGCAACTTTTGTTGAAGGGTTTTTTAAAACCTTAAATACCCATAAAATATCGATTTTTTTTTCTCCAAAATAAACGTAAAGACTCAGGCCTACGTTGCTGAAAATATCCTTTTCAATGTGTGTTCTTTTATACTGGACATGATTCTCAATTGTTATTTTGTATACCTTAATAAAAATAATAGTGCCGTCATAATGAAAAAATTATTTAAAAAATTGGGCAAGCAGTTTTTTCTATCGGGCAAGCAAATTTTTTCATCACTTGCCCAACAGGGCAAGTGACGAAAAAAATTTTTGTAGAGGCCTGATTGCAAGTCCCCTGATGGTGGCTGCACGATAGCTAACCCAGGGAACTCCCGCCCGCTACACAAAAATGGCCGATCGAGACGGGGTAGAAGGAGAGAACTTTTCGTTTTTTGAGGTTCCAGTCTGTGCCCAGATGTCAGAAAAACTGCCACTTGTTAGACCATCATCCATATAATCGTGGTAAGTGCTTGATTTCTGTTTTAACTATTTATTCAGAGCATTATTTTGACCATACTCCCTGGGGGGCACTCAGTATATCATAGTGGGTATGTGCCGCGGAGGGGACCCCCATTTTTACACTCAAATTTCCGTTCCAAGGCATAGCATTTTTGCCTTGTTGGGAAAAAGAACAAGAAAGCCACTCCAAGGCATAGCATTTTCTTCTTATCGAGAAAAAAGAAGAGAGAAATCCGCTCCAAAGCTTCGCATATTTTTCGTCACGCCACTCTGATCGCGTTGAATGAGCTGCAATTTTGGTGAAAAGCGGCCGCAGAGCTCCCCGGCGGAGGCCGCGCTAGCTGCATCATGCGCGCATGACCGTTCCGTAGGGATGCATACGCGCTCACACGCTGGCGATCCGTTCCAAGGACCCCCGTTTTCACAAACATTTGTCGTTCCTAAGCCCGTTCCGAGGACCCTCCTTTTTACAATAAGCCCGCTCCAAGGCCCCCGTTTTTTGTCTCGCCCGCACCCCCACCACTTTTTTGGTCGAGTACCCCCCCCCCTCCCCGGGACCATACTTCACGCTTGTCAGGTGAATATGCCAAATTGCACGTATGATGGGGTGACCATAATTTGCGCACATTTTAAAAATCATCATGAAGTTGATTTTCAATCAGAAATTTCTCACAACTCACACAAAATTAATCAAAAATCATGAATACCTAAAGGAAGGCGAGATCCCAAAGTCAAATTTGCTGGACGGAATTGTAAAGTAGGTCAATGGTTTCGTTGTTATCGCGATCTCAAAATTCCATGATGATTGACTGGTGCGTGCCCGGCTGAAAAAGTGTCATAAAAACGTGTGACCTTAATTTGAGCATGATTGTTTTGCAAGGCTTTAGAAAAGAAATCAAGCAGACAAAGGTAAGATCATTATATCAGATGGAGGTTAAAATACCATAATTTTGGTCGGTATCACATTTTACTTATTTTGGAGACCTCAGCTTCCAAACTGGCGATTTCTTGATGCTTGTCAAGAACTGAAGTCTGAAGAAGGTCGGATTTTCTCGGAGCGGACGCAAAAGGTAACAAAATTTGCCGATATTTTGCCAATATTTTCATTGATGGAGATCTTGCCTTAAAAAAAAATACTATACTGAGTAATTTAAGTCGTTCTTTCTGTTGGTGATTTCAGTTTTTCAAAATATTGATTAGGCCTAGATATTGAAGTATTCGACCATGCGCAAAATTAGGTAACGCGCGAATTAAGGTCACACTACCATACGATCCAGGGGCCGATTGCACGAAATGGTCTTTCCAAGGACCGTCTTTCGTGTCGCCCATCTTTTATGATACGCTTTAAGCGGGGTGTTTCTGAGATTTATGATAAAGAATAAGATTTGTTAGCTTGCTTTTAAATCAAATTTTATACAATTTCATGATATATCATATAATTTTATAAACAAATTTTCTGTTAATTTCAACGGACGAATGAAATATGTTTGGAGATAATTTATTTAAAATGCGTTTCACATGGCGCATCATAAAAGATGGGCGACACGAAAGACGGTCCTTGCAAAGACCCTTTCGTGCAATCGGCCCCTGGGCTCCCGCCCGCCGCGGGAATTCCCTAGCCCTACGGGCTATGAATACGATAGCGAGCCGTGATACGAGGAGAAATTAAAAAAATCAAGTTTTATTTACCGGTTTAGGCGATTCCATACTGTTTTCTACCTTCTGTCCATTTGATCCACTTAACTCCAATGGTTCTTTAGTAGTCATCACGCCAGGTACAGTATAGGTAGGATATTCGGCAAATAAAGGTACCTTTTCGTTATCAGAATAAGTGCTACCGACAGCAGCCTCGGTCATTCTACATGTACGGTACTTGGAATTAATGAACACACGTTTTGCAATTGCACTAGACTCGACTATATAGACCATCGACGTAACAAATCGACCACGTGCACTTTTGTTATGTTATGTATGCACTCACATGCTAGTCTACCATGTCTGTATAGGAGGCACAATAAACAGAATATCTGCTAAGTTTTGTCAGTTACTGATATCTGCATTTCACTTTTACATGATGAATTTCGATGGATTTATAAGAGAGGAAAAAATGATATAAGTAATGACATAATTATCATTGTTTTGACAATTCTGGGTGAATTGGGCCTATAAACTTAAGAAAGAATAGCTTAGAAATACAGACTATTCTCGAAACGCCAACTGCATGGAATAGGGGGCGTTCATCATAAAAGGGTTACTCAGTCATTAAATCCATACTCAGTATCATGTGCAAAGAACGCCAAAGGAATGAAGGAAGGAAGGAAGGAAAGAAGAAAGGAAGAAAGAAAGAAAGAAAGAAAGAAAGAAAATGAAAGAAAGAAAGAAAGAAAGGATAAGAGATAGAAAGAGATTAATAAAAGAATGAAAGAATCATGAATAAAAAGAAATGAAGAAAGAATATAGTCAAGTCAAGCAAAGGAGGAAAACATGACAAAATAAAAAAAATAAGCAGGGTTGGTTATATGGTAAAATTAGTAGAAATCCTCCTATACAGTGACCCCCCCCCCCCCCCTCCTGAAAAAAATGTGGAGCAAAAACAAGGAGAAAGAAAAAAGAAAAAGGGGAAAGTCAGAAGGAAAAAACAAGAAGAGGAAAATAAGAGGAGAAAGACGAGTGAATAAAATAGTTTTGGGGGAAGACTTGCAAAAAACGTATATTTCATGGTAAAAGTTTTTGACATTTCTACATAAAGAATAGAAAATTTTAATCAATATTTGTTATCGTGAATAGGATAGCTATATAACTAGACAACTGATGCGAGCGCGAAGCGCGAGCGGAAAAATTTCGAAATTTTGAAGTAGAAAATGGGAAACTTTATTTATATATAATTGTAAATCATGAAAAGGATGATCTTCCTACATTAAAGATGCTCGCACGTGTTTCAGATTTAATCCTCGAATCTAGGCATTGTAAATACATCTTATATATTCCGATTTAGACATTCGATTTTAAAAAGGGTCAATCTCAGCTCTATATTTCTTTGTGAGGTGGATATGGATTCCACTTAATAAAGAGCTGATATTTTTCATTATTATTGCTTTTAGTTTTGGCATATAGACCAATTTCACGGCCGGTTTATGTATTTGGCCCTCTATCGGCGACGCCATTGCTGCGGTGGGCAAGTGCGCTGACCGCGATTGGCTCTGTGTACAAATTCAATGAAAGATTACAGATGAGCTCTGATATTGTGTCATTAACTTCATCATAAATCAGTAAAATAAAGCATGGACACCTGGGTAGACGATGTAAGACAATGGCCATATCTGACCGATGAAGGTATGATGAATTTTTGCACTTTGGCTACTTTTTCCCCTTAGTTTTGTCAGTAAAAGTGAGTTGATGATGACCAAGAATCGCTGTTGGTTTTCATCAGGGAGCTCACTTCTTGTTGCTAGTAAATTGTGTTAGAGTACGTAGCGGGAGAGTGAACGAGACATAGAGTGAGAGAGAGAGAGGGAGAGAGAGGATGAGAGAGAGGATGAGAGAGGGGGGAGATAGTATGTGTGAGAGGAGGGGGGAATAGTGGGAAAAGGGGGGGGTAGTGAGAGAGAGAGGGGGGCTAGCGAGAGAGTGTGTGAGAAAGGGGGGAAAGGGGGATGTTGTTATACAGAGAAGGGGATAGTGAGAGGGAGAGAGGGACTGATATTTCCATCTAAGCATGATCAAATAAACCCCCCCCCTCCCCCCCCCCCCCACAAAAAAAACCATATAAGCCTATAAGTATCCAAAAGGAGGGGGCAAGGCAAGAGAATAAAACAGAGAGGAAGGAGAAAGGAGGAAGAGGAAGAGAGGGCCACTGGCGACGCATTCCTTCATCATGGCATGGAAACCTATGCAGGGAGTACGGTTTCTCACACAAACAGGCTTCATGAGTCCAAGGCGAGTGAATTTCACATTCACTTTGCTTCCAATCCTAAAGCTTTCTCCAATTGTTGTGGCAATTGAACACAGCACAGCTGCGACCTGAACTTCTCCGATTAATGCTCATTGTGAATCTTACAAGAAATCTGCTCAATTGGTCCAAAATAAAAAAAAATAGAACGAATGTACCAAATATTCTATTGACTTGTGTACTATAAAAGTTGATTCGCCCACCGCAGCATGGCGACCAGTCTGCTGCCCTCTCACGTTGTGAAATTGGTCTATAGGACCGGGATATCCTTATAGGACATGTCATCATATGAAAATGATGACTATCTTTCTATTCCTCTTTCTGAGCGCGAGAGGAAACAAAAGGAACTCATTATCAAATTTATATCTTATTTATTAATGCACAATGAGGGCGCGGAATTAATGCGAGTGCAGATTGCGAGCCTAAATTGTTTATAAACCGTCATGAAAAGGGGATTTTAAGTAGTTTGTTGAGTAATCAATATTGGCACATACATAAATCGCAAATAAAAATGTGAGCGTGCAGCGCTAGCTCATTCGTTTTGACAATCAGACCTGAAAAGGATATTTTGAAGACTTTATGGAATACACGAAAATAATAAGTACCTGATGAGTCAAAAATTTGCGAGCGCGCAGCGCGAGCAGAAAATGTTAATATAATTCAGAACATAAAACATTTTACAGAGCACTTTATATAATAAAAATCAGGTTGTAAATCACACAAAATAATAAAAGTTCGATTTCCGAGGTGAAAATGTTTTGTATATTGACTTCCAAACTTGATATTTAAAGGTCAAGTCCACCTCAGAAAAATGTTGATTTGAATCAATAGAGAAACATCAGACAAGCGCAATGCTGAAAATTTCATTAAAGTCGAATGTAAAATAAGAAAGTTTTCACATGACAATGATGAGAAAATCAAAATATTTCATATAATAAAATACAAAAGAAATAGTGAGCGAGTGATGTCATCAGTTCCCTAATTTGCATACCGACCGAAATGTGCATATAACTGTTTTGTGAAATGAAGCGAAACTTTGAAATGTCATAACTCTCATTTTACATCCGATTTTGATGAAATTTTCAGTGTTATGCTTGTTGAATTTTCATTCAAATCAAGTTTTTGTTGGGGTGGACTTGTCCTTTAAGCTCCACATTGAACCAGTTATGTAAATCACTTAACAGTGCAAGCGCGAAGCGCGAGCGAAAAATTTATGTAGTGACATAAAAGATTCTTTTTATTTTCCAAGTCTTCCCCTCATTTTTTATTTAATTTACTAGTCCTCCTCTTCTTTTTCTCCTTCCTTTTCCCCTTTTTTCTTTCTTTCCTTTTCTTCTTTTTATTGCTCCTCCAATATTAGGGGGCGGGCCCCTCGGGCCCCCCTGGATCCGCCTTTGATACACACAGCTATTATAAAAGAAAAAAATATATATAGCACAAGCGGTATTTTGGATTTTTCTCTTGGTGAAATGACGGAGAAAAGGGATAGTACGAAAACTTGAATATGGTGAGATGGAGGATACAATGTAAGAAGTTTGCTCCAAGTGAGATGATGGTAAAATTCACGGAACAAAATGCTAAAAATTTCATCAAAATCGGATAACAAATTACGAAGTTATTGAATTTGAAATTTCTAAATATTGTGTGAAAACAGTTATATGCAAATCGTCATGAATATTCATTAGATGGGCCGATGATGTCACATCCCCACTTTCTTTTTTCTTATGTTATTACATGAAATCATGAATGTTTCTTTTTTTTCATACATTTGTAAATGATGTGCAGCGTCTACGTTGTGATGAAATAAGTTGAGGCAATAAATACCTAATGCACTTAATCAGTTGTCAATCCAATTGTTTTAGTTCTTGTTAGAATTTTTTTTGAATAAACGTTATTTCATACTACAAAAGAACATGTGGGGATATGACATCATATCAGCCCACCTAATGAAAATTCATAAAGACATGCCTAGAACAGTTTCACCGGAATAATGCAATTCTTAAAAATTCTAAAACTTCGTTACTTTATTATCTGATTTTGATAAAATTTTCAGCATATTGCTTTGTGAATTTTACTCTGTTTATTGAGATAGAAATGTCTCCAGCCTCGACCATCCCCTTAAGTTGACGACGTTCTCAAGTCACGTGTTTACTAGAAAAGAAAAATGCGAGAAGTGTGCAAAAAAAACAAAGTAGTAGATTTCATCCCTAATCCTAATGTGATCGAGGATGTAAACAAAGAGAGAGGGGAGAGAGAGTACTAATTCAGAGAATGTGTATAGGGTCATTAATGGAAACTTGTTGGCATATTTATTGGTAGGGAGTGGAAGTAACTGGTAGTATCCAAGGATATATCCTCTCAGAAAATGATGAGTAATAGAAGGCAAGGTTACAAATTTGGAAAATACTACATCAGCCCCCTCCAGATCGTTGATTAAAATGGAACGGTTGATAACAAAGAAAATAGTATCCAAATGAAGAAAATAATATCTCAATTAAAATGAAAGACGCGAACAAAACGCTTTTGAAAAAAATTTTCTGTCTGAGCGAGTTTGTCTGATTTCAGGCTCGCGGTAGATGATGAAGAAGGGGTGATGGAGGGAGTCGGAGGCTTAGTGGTTTAGTAGTCACTTGAAAAGGTTTAGGGCTCTCAGGAGTAGATAAACTTGATTGAACAGTGTTGGCACGTACGGTTGGTGAAATGGGTGCACTGGTTTCATATGGTGGCCCTGAAGGGACATTGCATATAGACCAAATCGCGAATATTCACGACGAAATTCACGACGTCGCCAATTTCGTCGTCAATTTGATATTCACGACGAAATTCACGACGTCGCCAATTTCGTCGCCAATTTGAATATTGACGACGAAATTCACGACGAAATTGGCGATCGACGTCGTGAATTTCGTCGTGAATATTCGCGATTTGGTCTATATGCGATGTCCCTTCAGGGCCACCATAGTTTCAATGCTGGTTTCAGACGGTCGAGACTGATATAGCTTCATGTTTAATTCCTATTAGAGTAGAACGGTGAAAAAACTTAATAGCTCGTTTGAAGACTTGATGTTGGCCATCGTAGGGTGCCTGAAGGGTTTGATAGCATCATAAGGTACATAACGTACAACAAGGGTGCATGATGTGAGATCAGGGTGGACTTGTGGTTTACGATGTTGAACACGAGTGGTCTGAGGTTTGAGGTTCTTCTCAGTCGATGGATGTAGTTGCTATATAGGGTCCATCACAATCATTCTGATCAGGTGCTACAAACTGCAGCTGGCAGACTTAAAGGACAAGTCCACCCCAACAAAACTTGATTTGAATAAAAAGAGAAAAATTCAACAAGCATAACACCATAACACTGAAAAATTCATCAAAATCGGATGTACAATAAGAAAGTTATTTCACAAAACAATATATGCACATCGATCTCGGTCGGTATGCAAATGAAGAACTGATGACATCACTCACTCACTATTTCTTTTGTATTTTATTACATGAAATATGAAATATTTTTATTTTCTCGTTATTGACATGTGAAATGAAGTTTAATTCCTCCCTGAACACTTGGAATTCCATTATTTTAACATTTTGTGCTTCAGGCAAGGAGGTCCTAGTCGTCAAATTCGTAAAAATTGAAATATTGTATAATTCAAACAATAAAAAACAATAGAAATGGTGAGTGAGTGACATCATCGGCTCTCTCATTTGGATGTAACTGGCTCGTTCTTATTATCATTTTGTTAAAAATAAGCGAAACTTTGAAATGTCATAACTTTCTTATATTACATCCGATTTTGATGAAATTTTCGGCATTGTGCTTGTCTGATTTTTCTCTATTGATTCAAATCAACATTTTTCAATCAACAGTTGTTCCATAAACCAGTTCTGCAGCAGCGCAGCAGTCCAAATCAGATGCAGTTTGAATTCATTAAGCCAAAGCATGAGGGAAGGGTTAAGTCTGATCGTGAAGAAGGGATATAGTTTTGAGCTGGTTTCCAGCTCATAGTTTTGAAAATGCAGCATAGTATCACCCCTGAAATTCATAGGCGGATCCAGGGGGGGCCGAGGGGCCCGTTCCCCCCCCCCCATTGGCGGATCAAAAAAAAAGAAAAAAAGGGGGAAAAGAAAGGGAAAAAGAAAAAGAAGGGAAAAGAGAGGAGAAAAGAAGGAAGGTAAGCATAAGAGGAGAAAGATGAGTGAATAAAATAAGATGAGGGGAAGACTTGGAAAAAAATTTTTTTTAATCTTTCATGTCGGGATATAAATTTTTTGCCCGCGCTTCGCGCTCGCACTGCCTTTTAGGTGATATCTTGCTCAATATGGACCTTTAAGGACAAGTCCACCCCAACAGAAACTTCATTTGAATAAAAAGAGAAAAATTCAAAAAGCATAACACTGAAAATTCATCAAAATCGGATGTAAAATAAGAAACTTATGACATTTTAAAATTACGCTTCATTTCACAAAACAGTTATATGCACATCTCGGTCGGTATGCAAATGAGGGAACTGATGACTTCAATCACTCACTATTTCTTTTTTATTTTATTATATAAAATATGATTTTTTTTTCTCGTCATTGTCATGTGAAATGAAGTTTCATTCCTCCCTGAACATGTGAAATTCCATTATTTTAACATTTTGTGCTTCAGGCAAGGAGGTCGATCGTTTGAAATATTGTATAATTCAAACAATAAAAAACAAAAGAAATAGTGAGTGACATCATCGACTCTCTTATTTCGATGTAACTGGCTCGTTCATATAACTATTTTGTTAAAAATAAGCGAAACTTTGAAATATCATAACTTTCTTATTTTACATCCGATTTTGATGAAATTTTCAGCATTGTGCTTGTCTGATTTTTCTCTATTGATTCAAATCATCATTTTTCTAAGGTGGACTTGACCTTTGAAATATTAAATTTTGAAGTCAATATACAAAGCATATTTCAGCTGGGAAATTGAACTTTCATTATTTTGTTTTATTTACAAGTTTATTTTTTGAATATATATAAATTTCTGTTTTATATTCTGAATAATTTCTGCTTGCGCTGCGCGCTCGCAAAATTTGATTTGTCAGGTACCTATTATCAAGTTCTCAAAATATCCCTATATTTAGGTCAGATTGCCAAAACTTATCAGCTCGCGCTGCACGCTCGCATTTTGATTAGTAAGTTATTGTTGGATCGATTGCACTTTAACTTTCAACCAGACTTAAAATGAAGGAGTCAATACAAAGCCTGTGCAGTTCATATATACATTTATTGAATACTTGATGATGAAGATGATGATAACAAATAACACAGGAACATGAGTAAGCCTGATGGTGACTATACTCTCTAAACTCCAATCTCTAATATATCTGTATGCTGGAACAATCTCTAAAGTAATCTGCAATCTCTAACCATATCGAATCCTATGGGACACTAACTGCGCGTGCTTTCCGCGCGTGTCTACCACTCTATGGAAATACCATTGGAAATGTCATGTTTTTTAAACAATTTTGTCATTCCTGAAAAAAGTTCCCACTTTTATCCTTAGTTCCCATGATATAATGCTGATGATATCATATTATTTCCATTAAATAATTGAAATATTTGCAAAGATGTTAACTGCATTCGCGTTTTGGGGTCAAAAACATCCCTTTCATATCAAAAATAGGATGAAACTCAACGTAAAATCCTACTTTATGTCACCACAAACGATTTCCCACTCTTCCAATTTCGCTTGATGGTATCGTACAGCTTAGTTCCCATGCGTCATTGTGCAGTTTTTTCTAAGCTTTACGATGATGTAAGAATGATGTTCATTGGTCAAACTTTGCGTTCGCGTTTTAGCTTTAAATAAACATGTGTCAGACCACAAGCCAATGGAAAAAGTTATCATATTCGGGCCGGGCGCGTACTGTACCTAATATATGCAGTGCAGCCCCAGGGGGGCCACTTACATTGACGAGTGGATACCATGCGCGACCAAAAAAACACGTAAAAAGGATGTCCTTTTCACGATAGGGCACGTTACGTACGTAACGTGAAAAGGGTGTCAAAAACACAAAAATAATGAAAAAAGGGTATCTATTTCACTAGGAAAATTACGTGTTTAGGGTCGAATTTGCGGGGATGATAAAACAAAATTAAAATGTTTTATAAAGGATGTCCTTTTTGCCCCAACACTACGTGTTTAGAGTCCTATATTTGCGCGAGGTGTAGAAGGTGGGGTCGTACTAAACCAAATAAGGTAAAGCCGACAACCAAAGACCCGTAACAATAAAACATTCCTGTACTTGTTTAGGGGTTCATTTCAGGGAATATTTGCCAAGAGTATCGTTTTGTTTCCAATACTTGTTAAGGGTAGGGTTTCACACGCCAATACTTGTTAAGGGGTGCATTCTCAGAATATGGAAATTACGTGTTTAGGGTGCTTTTCGAGACCCCATGGTCGCGCATGGTATCCACTCGTGAATGGAAGTGGCCCCCCCGGAGTGCAGCAGGCAGGAGCCACGGCCGCCGTGCCTTAGCGTGTAGCCTTAGCGCTAGCCGGCTGGGCTGCGCTTGTGCGACTGTGCGTGCGCCGCCGCTGAGCATTGGCGCGCGCAAGGGGCCGTCCAAAAGGCGTAAAAGGACTTGATATGAATCTGCATTCTGTAATATTAACCAATCTCTAACAATCTGATTTGGGCTCAGAAGTTATGGGCGGCCATAAGTGCCAAAATTACCGATTTGAGAAATATATATGTACCGTTGAAAATAAACTAAAATGCAGAAATATATCTAAAAATAAAGAAATTTTTAAAATAATTAAGATAACAAAAAATAGAAATTCACAGAATCAAACATTAGTGCAGAAATAAGGACAAACACAAAAACAAGACAATCGCAAAGAATAATAAATGATAAAAAATACGTAGATAACCATATAATTGAACACAATCACAGAAATATAGGTTCATGCAGGAATAGAGAAAGACTGAGAAATGTAAAGACATTCATAGAATTAAATACAACTTCAGAAATATAGACAACCGCAGAATTGAAGAGAACTACAGGAATAATAGAGACCACAGAAATAAAGACATTTTCAAAAATATAGACAGCCAGAGAATTGTAGACAACCTAATAAATATAGACAATCTCAGAATTTAAGAAAACTTCAGAAACATAAACAACAGAAATATAGACAACCTCAGAACACAAAAACTTCAGAAACATAAACAACAACAGAAATAGAGGCAACCTCAGAAATACAGACAACCGCAAAATTAAACAAAACGACTGAATTATAGTCCATCGCAAATAGCGCTTCCTCGTCGAAAATAGAGACTGCAGAAATTCTGGAGAGCACAGAAATTCTGTAGAGCTGAGAAATAAAAGTACAGCACGTCAAACATACTGGAAATGAGAGGGCAATAGAGGGCGTACTACCACCACGCACGTGTATGATGCATGCATGCGACGAGTGCGATCGAGCATGTGCTATGGTTTTCATCGTTACCGGTATTTTGTATTACATTATCCCACTTGTTTTGGGATTTAATTTCAACCTCTATGGTTGATTACGTTTGTTGGGCCTGAACTTGGTAAAGAGGACTTCGTGAAACAGCGGACAAGTAGCTCACTATCTCCGATTCAGTCAAGAAGTTAGACTTATAACGGTGTTGAGAAACGGGCCCCATGATGTCTAATCTACGATGACCGGCGTGAAGTTGTTGGATATTCGATATTCGATATTCAAACTGTGAAGTTGGTTGGATATTCAGGTTCGATATTCAAACGCGTGTGAAGTTGGACAGATATTCAATATTCGATATTAAAAAATTAGGGGTTTTGAAAGCTAGCTAGGGGGTTTAAAAGGTGGAACACGTCTCGGGCAACCATAAAATAGCTGGCTTGCCCTAATACGAGGATTTTTTAGGGGACAAAAGTCAGTGAATAAAAGGGTTGGAAATTTCTAATTTATTTTTTTTTTTCAAGGGGCCCCCAGGGATATCCCGACGGCCTAGCCAGGGTAACCACCTATCCTAACTTGTAGAACTCGATTCGGGTAACAAGATAAACACCTGCTTGACCCGGCGCATGTATATTAAGGGGGCTCAAATTAACAAAATTAAAGGGAATAAAGGGCTATTTAGACCATTTTTTAATTAAAAAAAGTATTTTTTCAAGGGGCCCCCAGGGATATCCCGACGGCCTAGCCAGGGTAACCACCTATCCTAACTTGTAGAACTCGATTCGGGTAACACGATAAACACCTGCTTGACCCGGCGCATGTACATTAAGGGGGCTCAAATTAAGAAAATTAAAGGGAATAAAGGGCTATTTAGACCATTTTTTAATTTAAAAAAGTATTTTTTTCAAGGGGCCCCCAGGGATATCCCGACGGCCTAGCCAGGGTAACCACCTATCCTTACTTGTAGAACTCGATTCGGGTAACAAGATAAACACCTGCTTGACCCGGCGCATGTACATTAAGGGGGCTCAAATTAACAAAATTAAAGGGAATAAAGGGCTATTTAGACCATTTTTTATTATTTGATTATTTGATATTATTTTATTGCTGCAACTTATTTCACTATAAGGGAGACATTATTCACACAAGTATGAAATAACGGGGAAAAAAATTATGTATTAACACGTTAAGAAAAATGAAAGTTGAGATGTAACATCCACAGCCCATCTAATAAATATTCATGATGATTGTTTTCACAAAATATTGCTAAACTTTAAACTTGTTTGTTTTATTTCATAACAATATAGATACAATAACGGAGGATCGCCCAATTCAGCTGTATTTGCAAAATACTGCTGTTCTTCCTTGGGGTCCTACATTTACCAAACAAAGTAATATACACCAATAAAAATACTAAAAGAAAAACATTTCCAAGTAAAGTACATTGACAGAAAAGTGTTCAAAAAAAACTTACTAAAACTATGAAAACAAAAAGAAAGAAGTAAAAATACAAATGCTCAATCTAAATAATCATAATAGAGTATGAAAGCAACTTAAAGTTGGTACATTATGAATTTCATTGAGCAATCGATTATAAATTGATATCCCCGATAGAAAAATGTCCTTTTACAATTGTTAGAATTTGGCTTGGGTAAATTAATAACAAATACTTTAGTATTTGTTTTCCGATTTTAATGAAATTTTTGGCATTTTGCTCAGTGAATACCACTCTATGTATCAAAATATAAATATTTTCACCCCGGACTATCCCTTTAAGTTCAAAGCAGTTCAGTGCGGATAATAAACGAAATATATTAAAGCAGAAAAAAAAACCAAAAGTGGAAAATTTGTATAAGTCACCAGCGAGCGAAGCGAGCTAGAAAATCTTGGCCTTTTAAAAAGATTTTAAATATAAATTCAAATTATGTGATGGTCGCATTGGCAATTTAGCCGATCAATCAATCAATAATTAGTCACGCGATATCGTATAAAAGAGACATGTTAATTCATAATACAATTATTTTTTAGGGGTATAACTCCGTCCTTGTTGATTAATTGAATTGAAGGCTACACGTGCCATAGAAAATGTTTCCTGAGAATTATTTGAAGATTAGAAGAACGTTAAACTCATATTTTCAACAAGACGTTTTGTATCGATATACGGCCCCATATTTTTTCGGTATGCCTATTTTCTGCAAGAGCATGCAGAGACAGCCGATCTACAACAAAAGGCTAAAGATAATCATTCGACCCAACCCATTCTCATTTTTCTTACTTTGTAATCTGATTACAAAAAAGTAAGTATGTATAATGATTAGACTGATTCGAGAAGAAAAATATGGTTAACAACTCAACAAACTTTGTGCGAATAAAACAAAATACATGTATCACTCGGTTTTCGGAACTATGTTAGTGGCGGAGGAATTAGGACTGAGTGTCATTAATGAATAAAATCTGCTGATGAGATGCTTTACCGAGTTGCCCCTAAATGTGCATGCACCGGGTCAAGCAGGTGTTTATCTTGTTACCCGAATCGAGTTCTACAAGTTAGGATAGGTGGTTACCCTGGCTAGGCCGTCGGGATATCCCTGGGGGCCCTTGAAAAAAATACTTTTTTTAATTAAAAAATGGTCTAAATAGCCCTTTATTCCCTTTAATTTTGTTAATTTGAGCCCCCTTAATGTACATGCGCCGGGTCAAGCAGGTGTTTATCGTGTTACCCGAATCGAGTTCTACCAGTTAGGATAGGTGGTTACCCTGGCTAGGCCGTCGGGATATCCATGGGGGCCCCTTGAAAAAAATACTTTTTTTAATAAAAAAATGGTCTAAATAGCCCTTTATTCCCTTTAATTTTGTTAATTTGAGCCCCCTTAATGTACATGCGCCGGGTCAAGCAGGTGTTTATCTTGTTACCCGAATCGAGTTCTACAAGTTAGGATAGGTGGTTACCCTGGCTAGGCCGTCGGGATATCCCTGGGGGCCCCTTGAAAAAAAAAATTAAATTAGAAATTTCCAACCCTTTTATTCACTGACTTTTGTCCCCTAAAAAATCCTCGTATTAGGGCAAGCCAGCTATTTTATGGTTGCCCGAGACGTGTTCCACCTTTTAAACCCCCTAGCTAGCTTTCAAAACCCCTAATTTTTTAATATCGAATATTGAATATCTGTCCAACTTCACACGCGTTTGAATATCGAACCTGAATATCCAACCAACTTCACAGTTTGAATATCGAATATCGAATATCCAACCAACTTCACGCCGGTCATCGTAGATTAGACATCATGGGGCCCGTTTCTCAACACCGTTATAAGTCTAACTTCTTGACTGAATCGGAGATAGTGAGCTACTTGTCCGCTGTTTCACGAAGTCCTCTTTACCAAGTTCAGGCCCAACAAACGTAATCAACCATAGAGGTTGAAATTAAATCCCAAAACAAGTGGGATAATGTAATACAAAATACCGGTAACGATGAAAACCATAGCACATGCTCGATCGCACTCGTCGCATGCATGCATCATACAGGTGTCACGCGCGTAAAACATTCCCCATAGACTTGTGTGTTAAAATGGCACTTTTGAAAAATTCATAAAAAATGAATGTGAAATTAGAGGGTGGAATGTTTACTACCATTGGATAGGATATATATCTGGCATTCCATATCTGACCAGGAAAGGGTAGCGTAGCCAGCTCATTTTAAAAATAAATTGCCATTTATGAAGATAACTATGAATGGAGCAAATTCATCGACTCAAACAGTAAAATAGCCCTAATTGGTCCGCCAGTCAAAAAAATAGTTCCAAGTCACTTTTTTATCTTCCCAATTTGGGCGAAGGAAGTTCAGTAGTTACCATTTCTAGAATCAGTGTTAGATTTTGAATCATATTCATACAGTTTTGTCAAAAAATCGAATGGGTTGGGTCGAACGAATATCTTGAGCCCTCCTGGTGTAATTAGGCTCATGGCACCTATATTATATGACCTATGAATTTAATTTTTTTTTAATAGCTACTTTGCTATTCTTTCATATCTGTACACTCACACTAGCACAAAGAAATGCATTGAAAATGTCTATTTTTTATGCAATGACCCATTTTAATGTATTACTCATACATGTTATATTCACTATATGGATGCATACATATCCTACCTGCATACAGCCCAGCAGTGAATGTAATGACAATATATAGGTCCCTATTAATTGTAATATAAAGGTGTATGTAAATTTTGTGTAGATATCAGGATACCAGAACTGCCTCAAATAAAATTACCAGATATACATGAGATTGAATGAGGAAACAATAAAAGTATAAGAACATACTACTTCAGTACATTTGCATTTGACCTATTATATCAAAATCTTCCTAGGGCTATATTGCCTCTCAGATGTAAGAAGGAAGAGATACATAAAAATAGATAGAAGATCGAGAGAGAAAAAAAAGAGAGATAGAAAGATAGAGAGAAAGAATAATAATTTCATAGATGGCATGGCTTATAAAGAGGGGGGGGGGGAGACTAAGATTGGAGCACACAGCCACCCCCCATCCCTCCTTAGTTGAGCACTATTAGTCCTTAGATACCTTACCTTACTCTGTGCCTTTTTCTAAATACCTTCTTGAAGGTACCACTCTAGTCCTCTTCATTAAAGTTCTCAAGGCTCCTCTCTACCCCCTTCCTTTTACATGAGCAATTTGTAAAGGTCTTTCTAATATTAATTAAGTATGTGATGTACACTAACACAAACCAATGATGAATCAGAACAAAAAGAGGCATAGACGCTCATTACATTGACCAGTCTACATACAGGCTTACATATACACAGACCTACTAACTTAAGCTGATATGGCCTTGCTAGCCATTAAATCAATTCTTTGCACCTCTTGATGACTAAACATATTGATATCAGTGAGAAATTGATGCTACTGAAGAGTTTGGCCAGGAATTCCATCCACTACTAGGGATTTCCCATATTGTCACGCGCGTAAAACATTCCCATAGACTTGTGTGTTAAAATGGCACTTTTGAAAAATTCATAAAAAATGAATGTGAAATTAGAGGGTGGAATGTTTACTACCATTGGATAGGATATATATCTGGCATTCCATATCTGACCAGGAAAGGGTAGCGTAGCCAGCTCATTTTAAAAATAAATTGCCATTTATGAAGATAACTATGAATGGAGCAAATTCATCGACTCAAACAGTAAAATAGCCCTAATTAGTCCGCCAGTCAAAAAAATAGTTCCAAGTCACTTTTTTATCTTCCCAATTTGGGCGAAGGAAGTTCAGTAGTTACCATTTCTAGAATCAGTGTTAGATTTTGAATCATATTCATACAGTTTTGTCAATCAGCAACATCAAATTGAAAAAAAATCGAATGGGTTGGGTCGAACGAATATCTTGAGCCCTCCTGATGTAATTAGGCTCATGGCACCTACGGGGGATCGACACGTGCGTGGTGGTAGTACGCCCTCTATTGCCCTCTCATTTCCAGTGTGTTTGACGTGCTGTACTTTTATTTCTCAGCTCTACAGAATTTCTGTGCTCTCCAGAATTTCTGCAGTCTCTATTTTCGACGAGGAAGCGCTATTTGCGATGGACTATAATTCAGTCGTTTTGTTTAATTTTGCGGTTGTCTGTATTTCTGAGGTTGCCTCTATTTCTGTTGTTGTTTATGTTTCTGAAGTTTTTGTGTTCTGAGGTTGTCTATATTTCTGTTGTTTATGTTTCTGAAGTTTTCTTAAATTCTGAGATTGTCTATATTTATTAGGTTGTCTACAATTCTCTGGCTGTCTATATTTTTGAAAATGTCTTTATTTCTGTGGTCTCTATTATTCCTGTAGTTCTCTTCAATTCTGCGGTTGTCTATATTTCTGAAGTTGTATTTAATTCTATGAATGTCTTTACATTTCTCAGTCTTTCTCTATTCCTGCATGAACCTATATTTCTGTGATTGTGTTCAATTATATGGTTATCTACGTATTTTTTTATCATTTATTATTCTTTGCGATTGTCTTGTTTTTGTGTTTGTCCTTATTTCTGCACTAATGTTTGATTCTGTGAATTTCTATTTTTTGTTATCTTAATTATTTTAAAAATTTCTTTATTTTTAGATATATTTCTGCATTTTAGTTTATTTTCAACGGTACATATATATTTCTCAAATCGGTAATTTTGGCACTTATGGCCGCCCATAAGAAGTGAACCCCTTATTGGTCTAGACTCTTTACGATCAAACAGGTGTTGGTCAACCTTGGACGCTTGACCAAAACAATCTGTACGTCATAACTTTACTCTGAATTGGGGAGACCTTTTATGGAGAACATGAAATGTAGTGAATAAGAAACCCATAAAATGTGTGTGCGTCAGAAGTTTAGCTGGAAGAAGAATGAGTAATACTTTCTAATGAAAGTTGGAGCTGGTATACTTCCTGTAGAAGTATTGATTCCCGGGGGGGGGGGCACTTCCATTCACGAGTGGATACCATGTGCGACCATGGGGTCTCGAAAAGCACCCTTAACACGTAATTTCCATATTCTGAAATGCACCCCTTAACAAGTATTGGCGTGTGAAACCCTACCCTTAACAAGTATTGGAAACAAAACGATACTCTTGGAAAATATTCCCTGAAATGAACCCCTAAACAATTACAGGAATTAATACCCCTTTCATAAACCCCATTAAAATGAATTAGGCGGCTAATAGCAGCATAATTTGGTCGTAAAATTGGAGGAGGACAAGAGTTATCCGCATTACTCTGATGCTGCTATTATCCGCATAATAGCAGCATAGGGACAAGATTTTGAGTTTATGAACGCATTTCCAAATTATGCGGATAATTGCCATGGTGCGGTCACAAGGTCACCCTTTTCCAACACAACCGCATCGGAGGGGGCGTGTCCAGTTGTCATGGCGATTATCCGCCTTTTTCAGGACGGGCGCTCGTAAAAATAATGCGGCTTATTTTCAGAGTTTATGAACGCAATTTTTATTGAATTATCCGCATTACTCTTAGGCGGCTAATTGGAGGATAGGTTTATGAAAAGGGTACGGGTCCTTCGGTCGTCGGCTTTATGGTTTAGTACGATCCCACCTTCTACACCTCGCGCAAATCGGACTCTAAACACGAAGTGTTTGGGCGAAAAGGACATCCTTTATAAAACATTTTAATTTTGTTTTATCATCCTCGCAAATTCGACCCTAAACACGTAATTTTTCCTAGTGAAATAGATACCCTTTTTTCATTATTTTTGTGTTGTACATTTTGTTGGAGAATGCCCAGCGTTTAGCACACACAGGAAAACACTTCTAAACTTAATAAAAGAAGACGAGGAACTGCAGTATTTTTCTGTGTATTTCAATGATCAAGAACCTCAACAATTTACCGCTTCCGTCCTGTTTCTACCTGACGTCGAATTAGCAGATTCCTCCAGAAACGACCTTAACCTACTTGTCTTAAATTTCTTGCATAAGATTCACCTCTCTCGGTCTACCTTACTCTCACGTCAAAATATGTAACGCTACCATTAACATGATTAATGCAGTATCAAACTGCGGATCTCCGATACAGCGGAGGAAGGATACAGAAGAAGAAGACCCCTTTTCAGATCGGAATATATATTTTTAGCTCGCGCTTTGCGTTGCTTTATTGATTTTCATGAAAAAAAAGGGTATTTAATACCCAAATTCTTGGTCGAAATCTGAAACACACGTTTATTCAGATACTTGTTCTAAATTTAAATGATTATCCAGTTTCAGATCACAGTATAAAAAAATGTGCATGCGCTTTGTGCTCGCATTATTAATGTATGAAAATTTCCCCAAAAAAAACCTTTTCATGATTTACAAAAAATGAATAGAGTTTCCAAAATTTTTCCGCTCGCGCTTCGCATCAATAATGTTAAGTTGTTGTCTTATCCTTTCCACGATTACAAAAAGTGCTTAAAATTTCCATTATTCAGGTAGAAATGTCAAAAAATTTCAGCTCGCGCTCGTGCTCGCAATATTTGAATGTTGAAATATGTAACGTCTTCATGGCTAAGTTCAAGCAGTCCATAACAGGTACATTTTCGATCAGCTCAAAACGTATATAAAATTTTTCCGCTCACGCTCTGCGCTCGCTTATTAATGTAAGAAAGATCCCCACTTCCTCATCCTTCATGATTTACAACACTTGAATAGAGTGTCTAGTTCAGTAGGTCTAAATCTCGAAATATTTTGCTCACGCTTCGCGCTCGCATCAATCGTTTAGTTATATACCTATTCTGTTAAGTTACAAAAAGTGCTTAGAATTTCCATTTACAAAAAGAAAAGAATATCTTGCCAAAATGAAGAAGGTAAAAAAAATACCGACGGAAGGTAATTCCAAAGATACAAGGAGTTATTATGTTTAAAAGAAAAAAAAGGATAGATCAAATGATAAGAAATGATAAATTTATCAAGATATTGTGATTATAATTGGATATCCTATTCTTTTGACATTGAGTAAACACATGCTTGTAGATTTCAAGATTCTAGTTGCGTTTTTTGGCGGCAAGCACAGAGATACGATCCTACGTATACGTAAGTATGGAAGCTTAAAAGTGCACCGAGATGTTGAGATAATTATCTCGGGAAGTCGACATCTTGATGAGATCTGGGATCTCGTCATCTTATCTTTTGCTATGAAGATGTCGACTTCCTGAGATAATTATCTCAACATCTCGGTGGCATACGTAAGCTCCCGAAGATCGTATCTCTAGCTCTGTGGCGGCAAGCATGCATGCTGCCCTCTAGCTCTTGACACCAGTAGCTGAATGGAAATCATGGGCCTGTTGCATGACGAGATGAGCGATACGTAGGAACGTCCTAGGACCATTCTTCCGAGATAGGAAGATTGGCGACAAATCAGCGCTTTCCGTTTCACGAAGGCAAATTCTTCTTCCAAGTCCGCGACATCGTTTGATATCGATAGTATCGAAAAAATATTTAGTCTTCATCGTCACCTGAACCTTTTATTTCGGAATTACGACTTTTCATAAAATCATTTATTTCAATAAAAGGAGATCAAATGATGTTTTATTCATTACTGATTGTAGAATTGATGTATGGAGCTTACTTTATGAGGTAAAAAGAGAAAAAAACTTTGAAGATTCACAAAAATAACTGAATAAAATCGAAATTTTCATTATTTCCCTTCTTTTTAACACGGTGTCCTTTTAGAGACACCTTTCATTGATATTTCAACGAAAGAGACCCTTGTCCGATATAAAAATTGATTTAACTAAGTAATTTCGACATTTTATTGTTCAATATTCTGTATTTTTATAGAATACTTATATACAGTGATAATTTTTCAAATTATGCGTTAATATGTTATTTGTTGAGGTAGAAATAGGGTTTGAATGGAGTAAACAAAATCAACAGTGTCTGATTGTATGAGACTAAAAAGGAAAATATGAGAGGCTGCGTGTGAAAAATCAAATTTATTTATTTTAGATGTCAGATATAACGCAAGAAATACAAATGTGAGTGTTTAGAGTATAAACATACCTCAGTTGCATGATAAGTAATCGAAGACAAGGAACATGAACTTTGCTGCAAACATGTCCAAGTGAATAAAGTCGTGCTTTGCAATAATAATTAAAACATAGAAAAGGTTGTGCAATACGCAATGGAAAAAATACTATGCTAAAAATTACAACGATCATAAACGTTGGTCATATTTTAAGTTGATCACTTAATTTATGGAGGTTTACTAGTATAAGATTTAAGAATATACAAAATATATATGTTCAACATTTCAATTCTTTTAACATGACATAAGAGCCGAAAGGGGCTTACCCTATGATTTGAAATGCGCCTATTCGCATGGACTTTCCATAATCTTTTCTTTGATGAACTTATCTTCATTTGTAATTATTGTGATGGATTCGTAAGCTATAGGTCTAATCTGTATCTTAAATTCATTTTTTTTTGTTACTGCCGATATTTTTTTTGTTTCACTGTATCCCAAATCCAAGAATTAATTTTCATTGATTAAAATTAATCTCATAAAAAAATAATGAAAATGAAATAAAAATAAATAAATGATTTAGCATATTTAACATCTTAGTTCTGTATTGTTCTATTTTTTTGCTGAACGTTATAAATACGTTTTTTCCTTACATAATTTCTTTTAAATAAACTAGTTTGTTTTCACGTTGTTTAATTGTCTACAATGTATGAGAAAGCATGAGTGGTCAGAGAGATAGTGCAGTGCCGCCCATTTCGATAGTTCAAGTTTATTTTCTTTTTTTTAATGGAAAAGGGGTGGGGATAGGACGGAGGGAGAATAAAAGAAAATATATTTAAATATAATATTTGGGCCTACGTTACCCCCGGAGAAATTAAAATTACATCCGTTTTTGGTCGTCCTGTCGACCTGAAATTATTGATGACAACTAGCCCCCACACAAAGAATAACTTGGCGCCATTCCAGATAAAATGCATCATCAACCCCCTAAAAAATGTTTAAAGGTGATATGTCAGTGTGGCCTGCCGTAAACGCATTTTCTCTCAATGCCGACGGTGGCGGGCGGTGTGCAAAGAAGATCATGCCTACGTAGGACATGTCTGGAGGTGTCTTTCCAAGGACCATTCTTCGTATCGCCCAAATCGGCTTTGTGAAACAGTTGAGCGATATCTCGTTCTTACGTAGAATGGTTCTACGAAAGACCATGTCATGCAACAGGCCCCATATCCTGCACAAGTTAAGTGGGCCGGTGCGAGACTTGAGCTGAATTTCTTCCAATTGTAAGTTTTTTAATTTCGAAAATAAGATTTAAAGTAGTCAGTTCCAGTTCTTTTCCATGCATACTATATTTTGATATGAAAATCACGGAGAAAAATCTTTAGAAAAGTCTTTGTGACTAAAAAAGTTTGACCGGTTTCGAATTCGAATGGGTCTTGCCTTGGGCCTGGGTTGGGCGTTGTGTGACTGTGAAGCCGAGCTGACTGGCCGAGAAGGCGGGTCGGTGCCCGCATTTACCAAAAAGCTTCGGTCTCTCACTCTGTATTGTTGTTCCGCTGGACTCCGTTGGCTCCACCGACCAAATACAGAGACCGAAGTTGTAGCTCGATCATTCCGTAGACTGTACAGGGACTCAATGTCCATAACCAATAATCATAATCAGGCATTATCGTGATATAGGTAACCACCATTCACTTACAGCAGCGCTTTATTCAGTCGCATGCACGGTTCCCTATTTCCACCTCCATTCACTTTGTACACAAATGCGCGTACACAAATCTATGAGTGGTTTCCAAAACCACGAATTGGCCCACTCATTCAATGAACAAGGTTATGATCACTTGTTCACTGCTACCACCCTGCCTGAGGGGAATCTAGAGGTACATGTAGGACTATGGTATGCCAATGTTGTAAAGAGCACACACTTTAAAAAATCATTAAAATATCACTTTTGTGACCAAAATTACTAATTTCCATACAGTAGCAATTTATTTTTCATTAGTAAGTTGGGAATAATTTTTTCATTCACCAGAGCGCTCAACAACTTGAATTTTGGGCATATATTTGTGTACGCCCCCTATTGGTGGAAAGTAATATGGCAAGAAAATTTTCATTTTTTTATCTCTATTTTTAATTAAAAAAAAAATGATTTAAAGAATCAAATTTAAATAAGAGTCAAGTTGTATGAAGAATAGGTGTAATGGAACTGTCAGTGTAAAAAAAATCAAGCATTAGCCCCAAAGAAAAAGAGAAAATAAGCCAAACATTGCCACCCTTATTTTGCCACACATGGAGATATAACTGAGAACAAGGTTATATTATAACCTTGTTCATTGAATGAGTGGTTATGATATAACCTTGTTCTCAGTTACATCTCCATGTGTGGCAAAATAATGTGGCAATGTTTGGCTTATTTTCTCTTTTTTTATGGGACAAATGCTTGATTTTCTTACACTGTCAGTTTTCATTACAGCTATTCATCATATAACTTTTCTCTTCTGTAAATTTAATTTTTTAATTATTTGTTTCTTAATTAAAAATAGAGATTGAAAAATGAAAATTTTCTTGCCATATTTCTTTCCACCAATAGAGGGCGTTCACAAAAATATGCCCAAAATTCAAGTTTTTGAGCTCTCTGGTGAATACAAAAATTATTCCCAAGTCACTAATGAAAAATAACTTGCAACTGTCACGACTGTATGAAAATTAGTAATTTTGGTCACAAAAGTGATATCTTAATGATTTTTTTAAAGTGTGTGCTCAATACAACATTGGCATACCATAGTCCTACCTGTAGATTCTCCACAAGCAGGATGGTAGCAGTGAACAAGTGAATTGGCCCATAATCACGGTAATGATATATAAACATCCAAACTTATTAAGTTCAGATATAACGGAAGTGAAGTTGCGTGACAGCCGAAGTGAGTCACAGTTTTTTCCTCATTTTGTAACCCAGGGGCAGATTGCACGAAAGGGTCTTTCCAAGGGTGGGAGGGTATGGTGCATACATGTAGATATATAAACATCCAAACTTATTAAGTTCAGATATAACGGAAGTGAAGTTGCGTGACAGCCAAGTGAGTCACAGTTTTTTCTTCATTTTGTAACCCAGGGGCCTATTGCACGAAAGGGTCTTTCCAAGGACTGTCTTTCGTGTCGCCCATCTTTTATGATACGCTACAAGCGGGGTGTTTCTGAAATTTATGATAAAGAATAGGATTCGTTAGCTTGCTTTTAAATGAAATTTTATACAATTTCATGATATATCACATCATTTTATAAACAAATATTTTGTTAATTTTGACGGACGAATGAAATATGTTTGCAGATGATTTATTTAAAATGCGTTTCACATGGCGCATCATAAAAGATGGGCGACACGAAAGACGGTCCTTGCAAAGACCCTTTCGTGCAATCGGCCCCAGGGTTTCTGTTTTCACAATGACACAAGTAAGTTTGATAAATATTTTGACCATAAATTACCCTAGTCCTGTGTCTATGGCCAAATACACGGTAAGCCCCTGGGCTCCCTCAGTCCCTGGCCTGGGTTACCCGTTTTTGGTGCATTCCAGCCTAAAATCTAGGCCAAAGGGGTGGGGTTTAGATAGATACGCATCCTGTTTATGGTCCCAAAATGTGATTAGAATGTTACAAGTACTATTCGTTCATTCCAAGAACCATCCCAGACTGGAACTCCCTCACACCCCCAACCATCGAAATCAAGAACATAGAAACCTTCAAACAAAATGTACTTCAAATCTATACAAAGCAAAGACTAAAAAAGCATCTTCTCTCTCCGCACCATTAACATCTGCGCACTTCCTGCCCGGTTGGCTCCCACTGTGGGGCGTTGGGCAGTACACCTAAAGAAGAAGAAGACTAAACGGAATGTTAATCTTTATTTAGGCCTAATTTAGGGGCCGTACAGTTCTTTTTCATAAATTACAGACTATGAAAATATAGACAAAAATCGAGCCCCGGTCGGGGGATTTTGGATTTGGATTTTGGATTTGGATTTTTTAAAAATAAAAAATGTTGAAACAGGTGGCTGCCAGCCGTCTAGTGCCCGCATAGCCTCTTCCTGAGCGAAGCGAGGGTTCCTTACCTATTCCTACATGTAATTCGCAAAGCGAATTCTGTGAACTGGGCCATTTGATAATCAGCCAAATTTCACAGGCTTTCTTTTATTTTCTATTTTTACCAATATCCTGACCAAAAATTGAAAATCATCAAAAAATTTTCATGTCATGAGAGTTAGCCTGTAGGCTTCTGGAGAGTAAAAGTACTGTAGGCTTACTCTCCATGAAGCCTGGGATGGGTTACCATTGCTCCCTATATACTGTAGGTTTTCCCATGGTGAAACTAGACCTAAATCACACATTTTACATATCGTTTTGAGCCCAAACTAACATACATGGGCCAAAGCAATATTTACCCCTCTTATTTGAACATTGCATACATGTATTTATTCAATGAATAGTAGAAAATTTGAAAAATAATTAAGAACACTTAGCGTTTACTTACCCAGTCTGTTTATGTCGCCATCTTTTTATTGCTATTAATGATACAACAGTATTGTACTATAAATTGAGGGCAGTATTGCATAAATTTATTTTACAGGCGTTGGAGAAAATTACAATGTTTCAACTTACCCCGCGTTCCAACTACTATAACGGTATAACCCCGATATCCCCTACAACGTTCTCGCTCGTGATATTCAGAAAAGTGGTTGGCATTAGTGCTGTAGCTCGGTTCCTTCAACTCGGTCCGAACCCGGCTCGTAAATCTTATCAGAATCATAGCTCGACCCGGAGAGGCCCGGTAACCCGGTCCGGCTAAAATTGATTTATGTCCATGCAAAAGAACGAAGTTTTGACCTACTTGACTCTTATCTGTGACCGACATCACCTTCTGATCTTGTTCTCAAAAGACGATACAAACCCCCAAAATATTTAATTCATTGTTTATATCATCCAGTAGTAATGTAGAGAGGGATTGAGACAATACAAGGCCAAATCGCAATTCCTCACATCACCAGTGCAGCGGTCAACAGCACAGTCTGTGCACCGCTAGTGATTTACTACGAAACATGTGCTTTGAGATGATTTTTCGTGTGTGCGTGTGTGTGAAATCAAGAGGCAGATTACAAATCACATTGTTTATTATGTTATCATTCTGGTGACCCAATTTTCAAACAGGCTCTCACAGAGATTGTTTCTGTCTATCATAGGGCAGATTTTTTTCGGAAGGGTGGAGATGGCAGAAAGAGTTAATTTCTGAGGGTATTTCATTCTTCATTAGGTGGTCTGTCTATGACAGATCACCTATTGATTTCGTCAGAATTTTCTTTATTATTTATTCTTAGCCCCTATGTTTGTCGCCAACTTTTCTCGGAATTGGCTGAATGAATTTTGCTGATTTTTTCGTCATTTATAGAGTCTATCATAGAGACGGCATACAAATCTTTTAAAGGTCATATGGTCATGATGACGTCATCTACGCGCCATTTTGTAAAATTCTTCATTTCATCATATCTTCATTATCAATTATCAAAAATCAACAATATTTACATGACATTAACTTCAGGTTAAAGGTCAAATGTCAATGTCATCAAAGGTCATGTAAAGGTCATGACGCGCGCGTCAAAGGTAAAAAAATTCTCTAAATGGCCTATAAATTTTTTTGGGTACGTTTTAGGTCATTTTAAGCATTTCAAAAATTTGCGGGCGCGCACGTACGCGCGCGCGCTTCCGCGCGTAACGCCCTAACACAACACAGAAACACCGTTTTTTTTACATCATTGCATTAATAATAAAATTCTGAACAATTTGATACCTTGATCAACCTTCTACAACCATTAATAACGAAATTAACACCCGTTAAAGTTTGCAGCACGTGTGCGCGCGAGCTCTCACTATAGGCCATATATGGGCAAAAACATGCCTATTGCAAATTCACTGTAGCTCTTTAAATAGTCCATTGACCCCCAATTTTTTTTCATATATCGATAGAGTATGAATTGTAGATTTGATTTCATGTCATCAATGTCCCTCAAGTATATCATGACGTCATCAAAATGGCGCCTAAACTAAAAATTTCATTTTTTCCAAAATGACGTCATCAAATTTATGCAAATTTGGTTGTAACTTCTCAAATATAGATTTTTTTTCGCCCAGATTTCGATATGTTGTAGTTTAGAATGTACTCTTTCTCCTCAGTTAACATGAATTTTCGTTTTGAGAAACGCATCATTGCGTAAAACAGCGATGAAAAGAGGCATGTCATTTTTCCTCATTTTGCGTGTAATCTCTATGGGACATGACTTTTTCTCAAAACTAGAATCGACATTCCTCTATTTCGTGAGCCATATCTCCATTTTTTCTTGTCGGTTTTCCCTGAGCTTTTAGTATGTTGTAGCTGAGATCCTATGCTTTCGCAAATGTGCCCTCCATTTTTTTATCAGATCCCGGGATCATGCCCGTTTTTCACTTGCAAAATTGGTATTGTAATTCTCAAAATTGCTTACGTGTAATCCCTATGGGGAATATCGTAGCTCAATGGATAACGCATTTGACTTGCTTTCTCGAGGGCGGAGGTTCGAGTCCTGGGGTGAACAAGATGATTTTTTTTCTATTTTTTTTTCTTTTTGCCACCTCTTACATGATCCTTTATGATAATTAAAAGGCACAAAAATTTAAATTTAGCAAGATAAAAGAGATTATAATTATTTTTTTCATATCACATGTATTGTCATACATCAAAGAGACCCTTTTCACAGTGCTTTATCATCTCCCGTCTTTCACAAGTATTCCATCCATAATGAGCATTCCATTGTCATCATGAAGATCATATTGATGTGCATGAACATGGTAATAGTGATCATGATGGAAATAATAAAGACAGACCACCTAATTCGTCCGCATGACGAATTAAATTCTAGTATTTGCTTTGAAGCAATAGAATATTTTAATCAAACTATATTTTGTTTATTTTTATCTGTCTTATTCTAGCCTTCAGCTACCAGTAATAATATTTTTAATAAAGATATTTTTAATAAAAAAAATGAATCAAAATACATTTTTATTTCATATTAAACTTTGACAATCGGTCCAATATCATCCTACCCCCATATCATCCATTTAGTCATCTCTCACGTTTTTTTGTTTTTGTTTTTTGCTCTTGTACACATACCCCCCCCCCCCCCTTCTCTCTCTCTCTCCCGGTAACGGCACCCTCTTCTCGTCCGTCTTGTCCACCCTCTTTAATGTATCCTTTAAATGGGAATTAAATTGTTTTGCACCCACTCCCAGCTGAGCTATTATTTTCGGATCACCGACTTTGTGGAAAATGTCAACACAACAGGGTTTTGGGGGGAGGGAGGGCTTTTATGGTTAGCAGAAAAAAACCGGTATAAAAGATGTCTCAATAAAGCAGACAGAATTATTTTACCAAAAAAAGAGAGAAATATTCTGCATGTCATCACAGTCATAATATCAAAAGGAAAACTTTTTGAGTTATTACCATGCCTAATGGACCAACTGGCCTTTACTTGTAAACAAATTGGACATTCTCACCCAGTGAAACCATTACTCTCAGCCAATCACATGACCAGTCAGACGATATAACATGGCAGGTACTGCGTGCATGTGCGCTGTTAGCCGGCTAGCTATATCATCTCGATCCCTCACACACAATAACTCAGACAGGAGGTCCGATCATGAGGGGGGAAAATGAAAAAAGGTAGGGATGGTTGGCCTTTGACCTGTCCCCTAGACCATCACCCAAGGTGGATAGATTGCTTGTTAAAAATAGTTTCACAACTTTTATTGCGGTGACAAATGACACCTCAAATATAATCAAACAATCCGGGGTTTATTTTCCGGGTTCGAGGGATTCAAAGTGAAACCCGGCCCGTAAAGCTCCGAGCCGGTCAATGCCAACTCGGCAGGATTCAGGCCTGTAAACAATCCGAGCTACATCACTAGTTGGCATATTGACTTGAAATGTGATTGAAAGATTTGCCGCCCATAATATTTGCCAACAATTACAGGTGGGGAAATATCATATTAAATACCGGGGGTACTATTTTAATTCATTGTTTCATTTTTGTTCAGGTAATATAATGGAAGGTGCGAAGAACCCAGCTATTGATGTTGTAATTCTTTAGAATGCACTAACTGGACAATAAACCAAGATGGATTTCAATAGGGTCCTGTCCCTCTCACTTGGCCTCGTTGCGGGGATATTGTTTGCTATCGTTTGGAGCAAATACGAAGATTTCTCGTCTGTACTGGACACCAAACTCCAATCTTACTCCGAATCAAACTCTGGGGAAAGTCAGGGAAAAGGAAATAGAGACCAGAGAAATGACAGAATCAACAAATTCCTCCACGGGCAGCGTACAAACGCTGGCAATCATCAAACAGGAGTCTCAAAAAATGGATTGCAATATGGCGTGAATGGAAAAAGTTTTTACTTCACATTTGATAAACCAGTGACGAATCCCGGCATGGGATCCCAAAAGACAGAAGAACAAATCGAGATTGCAAGTTGGCAGATGTTTGATCCGCAATATGATGCCAATAAGTTGAAGTCTGCATTATCAGTCTTTTGTGTCATCACAGTCGGGGGTTCGGGTATACCATCGTATGGTAAGTCCTTGTTTCAGTCATGGACGTCACACTGTAACGACTTTGTCATATTGAGCAATACCGATGATGGGAAATATAATGTGAAGAATGCCCATCTGCCCGATGGGCCTTCAAAGTCATGGGAGAGGACAAAGAACGTCATGAGTTACGTTGTACAAAAACACCCAAATTTTGATTGGTATGTAAAAGTTGAACATGATGTTTTCTTAGTCTTGGAGAATTACCGCTACATGCTTCTCATGCATCAGGCGTACTTGCCGGGTTTCGCAGGGCACGTGTTAACCGGTACCAACCAGCGTGGTTCGATCGTAGCTCTGAGCAAAGAGGCAGCCATCCAAGCCGTGAAGGTCTTCCCAAAGTGTGGCAGTCTGTACGGAGGCAAGGAGGACTTCAGAGAGCTTGAAGCATGCCTTCGTCAAGCTGGGATCAGTTCCCGTCAAGATGGTCGTGATGGCAAAGGGGTTAGTCGTTTCCAGATGGTCCTTGTGAAACCTTCATTACCTCTCAATGCTCACCAATCTTTAGACTGGGTGTGGAGGTACATCGATAAGCCAGAGAAGCTGGTAAGCTGAATCAAAAAGCTTGATGCACTTGTCAAGTGCTGCTTGTCCACCACAATTAATTAACAGAAACAGTTTATTTTTAATTGGTCTAATGCCAATTCGTCCAATTACCCTTTCGTCTACAGTCATTTGATCTACCATCAGTTCGTCCTCTGTCCGCATGGTCCAATTGCTTCTCCGTCCACTCACCATTTGGTCCGATAACCAGTTGGCCCAGTAGAAATTTAGTCCACAAACCATTTGGTCTAATTGGACTATTAAACTGTTAATGGGTATCAGACCAACAGGATATGAGACGAAATGGTCATGATTGAACTGATGATTATTATACAAAGAGATTACTGGACCAAAAGGCTGATAGACAAAATGTTGATGGACAGAATGGCATTAGGCTATGAAGGTAGACATTGTGATGAGTGGATGGTTGGCAATAGATGAATCGGCAGTTTACAGACAGAAACCACTTGAACTTTCAATATCTGATATTACTTTCCCTGGAGAAGCCTTGAAATATTATTTAATTTTATTTTCTGTAAAGTAACATAGATGGTCTCATTATCTCTTTTTACAAAGGTCTGCAATTAGAGTAAATCTTTTTTTAAGTTGATTCTGATGGGAGTTACATGACTGCAAATGTCACTAGACTATAATCAACAGTCAGCTCCAACCCAACTAAAGTTAAGTTAGATGAATCGATGACATCACACACTCACTATTTTGTATGCTATTACATGTGTTTGAAGTCATCTTTCAATATCCAGCGTTGGTATTCTGGAACACTGTCATAACTTTTGTCAGAAATTTTGTCATTTCTCTCCGAGATGTGACACTGCTATGATTGCCACAAATCGGTATTCTGAACATTGTCTTTTCCCTGTTATATCTCTCAAAATTCCCACCCATCTTTTCAGAAGCAGTTCAATCAAAATCATTGTTAGTTCCCACTTCCCAGTGGGAGCCCTTTTAGCCAATAGGAAGGCACTGTGACAGGTTGGGCGTATCCCCGTGACAGTTGCTGGCATCGCGCAACTGTGCGAATATTGATGTGCTTAAGATAGACAGGAAGCTGTGAAGGATTTTAGAGGAGAAGTAGAAAAAGAAGGAAAACAGAAAAAAGGGGGAATAGATATGTGGGGCCTAACTCTAAATTGTAGCATGAAAAAATAATTTTGAAAAATGTCATGGATGACAAATGAAACTAATACCACAATCTAAATAATATCATTATATGCTTGACATTCAGTCGACAGGGTATCGAGATATTTGGTACTAAAAGATATGACAAAATTTATGACTGCTACCCCTTGTCATAACTTTTTTCATATCTTTTGCTTGTATAAAAGAATTATGCACATTTAAAGCCGTGTATTTTTGGTGCACACAGAAGAGAAGTGACAAAATATATGACAATTTTTGTGACAAAAGTTATGACGTTCACCAGAATACCGATTTTGTCATATCTCTGAGATGAGATAGATTATGGAGAAAAGATAATGTTCAGAATACCGCCCCTGAATCTCTAGTAATAATCACTACATGGCAATGACCTGTTCTTTTTTCTGGGGGGGGGGGCAGGTACAAACATTTTTGGACAGCCTATAATTCCAAGCTAATGCAAGAAACACATTTGCAACTCATTTTTAGGTGTTGGACGTATTTTAACCAAGTAACCAACTAAAATTTTAAGATTTGAATACACATACTTTGTATAAAATATGTAAAATAAAGGGTATTTATCACTCAAAGGTCAATTTCACCCCAGAAAATGGTTGATTTGAATCGGTAGAGAAAAATCAATCCGATTTTGATGAAATTTTCATTGTTATGCTTGTTGGATATTTTACTTTTTATTCAAGTCAACTTTTTGTTGAGGTGGCTTTGTCCTTTAAAAAAACTTCATGTTTGTATTTGCACTCCAATTTTGATTACCATGTGTGTTTGATCATAATTTGCATTCAAAAGTCTGCACGACCCAAATGGTTATCACGTTACCACTTTCAAGTACCATTTTTGTAAAAAGTGATATGAATAGGTGTTAACATTTTTGTCAGTAATTACATCTAGGCTAGCCTTATTTTATACTTTGCAACCATTCCCATTAATACTGGCCATATTAAAGGACAAGTCCACCCCAACAAAAACTTGATTTGAATAAAAAGAGAAAAATTCAACAAGCATAACACTGAAAATTTCATCAAAATCGGATGTAAAATAAGAAAGTTATGTCATTTTAAATTATCGCTTCATTTCTCAAAACAGTTATATGCACATCTCGGGCGGTATGCAAATGAGAGAACTGATGACATCACACACTCACTATTTCTTTTGTATTTTATTATATGAAATATTTTGATTTTCTTGGCATTGTCATGTGAAATGAAGTTTCATTCCTCCCTGAACACGTGGAATTCCATTATTTTAACATTTTGTGCTTTAGGCAAGGAGGTCCTAATCATCAAATTCGTTAAAATTGAAATTTTGTATAATTCAAACAATAAAAAACAAGAAATAGTGAGTGAGCAACATCATGTTACAATAAGCGAGACTTTGAAATGTCATAACTTTCTTAGTTTACATCCGATTCTGATGAAATTTTTTGCATTGTGCTTGACTGATTTTTCTCTATTGATTTAAATCAACATTTGTCTGAGGTGGACTTGACCTTTAAGTGATTTGTACTCTAATTATTTTAGCATATAAATTTCGATATCAACATGCTCAATTGAATCTTTAAACAGTCTTATTCTGTAATAATTAAGATTAACCCTAAGAAGACTGGGGGGGCTAAGTCAGCCCCCTCAACATTTTTCGCGATAAATCTGCTGCTCGAAATTTTTTTACTATTTACTTTCAAAGTTTCAAGTCTCGCGCAACTTTTGAGACCAAAATGTGACCTCCAGACACGCGTTTCTTAAATTATGTAACATTTCGAAAGTGCATGCAGAGTTGCAGACCCAAAATTACTCAAAAACGTGAATTTGTGTACAAATCCAATGCAAATAATGTTTTTAGCCAAAATTCATAAAATGTATTATTATTTTTCACTGCTTAAAATCAATTAATTTTATCTTGTTTATGGTAAAAATAAAGTCCCCGACAATTTCCACTGAAAAAACATTTTTTTTTAAGTCGAAAAACAAAGAAATACATAAGAAATTTAGAAAACGATATGATACTTAAGAAAATAAATGTGATGTTGAAATTCTGGAAATATTAATTTAATCAGATGCCGATCTAGAGTATGTGAAACAAAAAAATTTGCATTTAAGGGGCATTATTTTATTAAGTAGAGCAAACTCATGATTTTACATGTAGGTATAAATCAGCATAATTAATGAGCAGTGAGATTTTTCGCAGAATTTGTTATTTATAGTTTAGTAGATAATACCATGGTAAGGCGAGTGCCAATTTTCGTCGCGATCGACGGCTGAAATCATAAGGGGGGCTGATTCAGCCCCCCCCCCCCCCCTGTCTTCTTAGGCGTCGAAATAGCCCAGTCTATTTAGGGTTAAAATAGATAATCTCTTTTTTATATTTACAGGGAGAGGATGAATGCTGTAGAGACTACCCTGTAAGTTTTCATAACTTGTCCCCAAACAGTCTTTACCTGATGGATTACATGGTGTACCATATGAGACCGTTTGGAATCGGGAACTATGTCTGCCCAGTAGAACAGGATAAGACAGGATAGAGAGTTCTGAATACACTCAAGATAATTCACCGTTTGCCTACAGATTGATCTACCAGCCGGCTGTTCCATGCATAATTGATTTTTTTTATTCCACTATCAGGTATGATCTATTTCATCAGCATTCTCAGTGGTCAAGGTATCAGACAGCTTTCCTTGATTTTTGATTTGCTGACGAGCACTTTTACCGTGGCAACTGTCGGATGAAATGTCTGACTTCTTTTCTGACATACTCCCCTATAGAATCCACCCCAACACCAATAATAATGATAACAGCTGGATTTTTAAAGCTCTTTTTGCCTTGCCTGAGGATACAAAGCGCTGCTACTATTATTACCCCAGCTATAGCCATGCTCCCTACTGGGTACTCGCCTCACCTTGGTTGAGTGTACTACGATGTAGGTGAATTTCTTGCTGAAGGAAAGCAGGCCATGGCTGGGAATCAAACCCACGTCCCTCAGATTTAAGGACGAGAGTCGTAACCCCTAGACCATAACGCCCCCGCAAGTCAGTTTGAGTAAGCTTGTCCAGAAACAGCACTGAAAAATTCATCAAAATCAAATATTGCATGTCAAAGTTGTGACACTTTAAGGGGCACATCAACTAGTTTTAAAAGAGGGCATAGCCTTTTGGCTGTAAATTTCAGGGGAAGGGCCTTGCGTCCAGTCGAATCTTCTGCATGGCAGTCAATGAATTTGCAACTGTTGGATTGATGAGTTAAACCTATAAAATTGATGGGGGTTTTTACTTTGATTTTCCCCCAAAGATTTTTCCCAAGCAAGAAGAGATTTTCCATTTACCTTTATTGTATTAAAAGATATACATGTACATTTACATATATTTCGTAGAAATTTACAAGGTGATGAAATAATAATTATATATTTACCTAAGATGACCTTATATATATTTTGTAGTTCAATGCTTTAACAGCTAGGCTTTAACATGTTTATAACAGGTATCAAAACAAATATTGTTCAATCCAGCAATGGATATGAGGAATTCTGGAAAGATTGCATTTAGGATCAAAAATTTTGAGTGAAATATACAACAAGTGGGTCATTTCACATACTTGCTGAGAGCAAGACTACAGCAGACTACATATCGTCGCACGCATCACAAACCGTCCTCTCTGCGCACTTCAATGCGAAAGTTAGTTTTGCAGAACACGCATTTCAAGAAATTTTTTTTTAAAACCAGCAATAAGTGCACCTACATTGTACAAGGATAGCAAATTATTTAACGGTGTCTTCGTTTGATAGTTCAGGTTCCAAAATTCCATTCCTTTTCTTTATATATTCTTGAAGTGAATTATTCACGCTACAGTGGGCATCGTAACAGAGCGGACGGTTCTTGGTGAATTCGCGAGGCGCGGTAGCGCACTGTATCTAGGACTGTATCTATTCCAGAGAGGACGGTTCGTGGTGCGTACGATGATATGTATACCTTGCTCTGAAGATACTGCTGATGTTGGATCATTGCATAAATGTCTCGACATATGGTGTGAGGTGCAAACATGTGTACAGTACAATTCTTTTAGACCCCATTCTCCCCTACTTTTTTGAACTGGTTTTCCTTAAACCAGTTTAAGAAAACCAGTATAGAAGATTGCTTTTCTAACGTCCTCATCACCATCTCCTGAACTGGTTTCCAAAACAACTTAAAGGGATCTTGGTGCTATGGGAACTTGGTGGAGCAAACTTAACTTAAAGGGGTCTTGGTGCTATGGGAACGCTCTTGGTGGAGCAGACTTATGGCTTTTTTGATGGCCTCAATTTTGTTTAAAAAATAAGGCATCACTGCCAGGAATGAGCCACCAGAAGCCATTGCCTTTGAGAGCCGTCTGCAACAGCATGAGTTTTCAAATAATCGCGCTATTTTTGATCCACCAAATTCTCCCAATCTGAAAAATCTTGAGATTATTTGTATTGGAAACGCATTCATCAGGAAAGCTCGCTGGATTTATCTCGAGATTAATCCAAAGTCAACTTAGGATTATTTGCAAAACAGCGTGCTATTTACGAATTGCTAATTTGCAGGTGCAGAAGCACTCAGGATTATTTGTTCACGGCGTCAGACCATAATTGCCCTTCTTGCATTGATGGAGATGGGGTTTCTTCAATCTCGAGAAAGTGCGAAAAAGGCCAATTCGGCTAAAATCTTGAGATTGAGCAAACTCGGGCTGGTGCAGCACCGCCTTTAATGACCTTTGGATATTGTACACCAAATGATCTGTATTCATCCACGATATACATGCATCCAAGATAATCCAGCATCAATGCAGTGTTGGCACTTTCACGCCCATTATCTTCACAAAAATATTTTATTCCTATCAGATCAGAGGTCTACCATAATTTTACCAGATCTTTAGAAAATAGGAATTAACCTTGCCTGAGTCAAACTTGCTTATTGAATAATTTCCAATCATATTCTATGAATATCTTTAGGCTTTACACTATATACATGTATGTTGATTTTTGTATACATGTAACTCAAAGGGTTGTTTCCAGTCTTTGCATATTCTACTTTTAATAGGCTAGGTTAATAACATAGGAATGTGAAAGCAAAATAATCAAGATTTCCTCAAAAGAAATTGCTCACACGATGTATAGATTTAAATAAAAAAATACAAGAGCTATAGATATATAGATTTTAAAAAATACAAGAGCTGTGCAAAAAAATCCTCATTGAAAAGAGAATTAGCAGTGTGAAAACAAATTTAAAAAATACATGTACATGTATGTTGATTTTTGTATAACTCAAAGGGTTGTTTCCAGTCTTTGCATATTCTACTTTTAATAGGCTAGGTTAATAACATAGGAATGTGAAAGCAAAATAATCAAGATTTCCTCAAAAGAAATTGCTCACACGATGTATAGATTTAAAAAAAAAAATACAAGAGCTATAGATATATAGATTTTAAAAAATACAAGAGCTGTGCAAAAAAATCCTCATTGAAAAGAGAATTAGCAGTGTGAAAACAAATTTACAGGAATTATTGATGTGAGGCAAATAATGTGCATCAGCTATAGGAATGTCCCAATCTCATCCATTACTATTGAATAACTACATGTACCAGAACTTTAGTTGTTTCTGGTAGAATGCAGAAAATAGATAATGACTGGATATTTTGAGGCCTGAGCACGTTCTGGTAATTTGCAAATACATTTTTGTGATCAGGTGGTTGTAAAAGCTTGTACATGTACATGTAGTTAATATAGCCTTCAGCTGTCTCATACGAGTATTGATTTACATTGCAACCGAGTTTGTTTGTTTTATGTATGACCATGTACTAATATGAGAGCCTGTGGGTAACAGCTGATCAGATGTGAGAAGCAGGCAGGTGATTGTGGATTGTGCAATTTTGTTTTAATTAACACAAGCAGGTCTATATATTTTCAATATACATTATGTCATTAGGATGTGAATCAACTCTCATTTATTATGGCTTTATTTTTAATATTGTACTTAGACATATATATGAATTAACTTGAACAACTATTTTTATGACATTTCATTTGCTTTATTAAATTTATACTATTCCATTATACAAGTATACACCAAAGCATTGCACTCATACATGTATGTATACACATGTAGGTCTATATATTTGCATTTTATATAGACCTGTCTCACGTCCTAAAAGAGAGCTGACTGCTCCATGTAGGCCTTAGAAGAAGTAAATGTGTCAGAAGCACCAAAATTTCCTCAAAATCGGATAACAAATAACAAAGTTACTGAATTTTTAATTTTAGCAACATTTGGTGAAAACAGTTCTCATGTGTATATGAAATTAGGTTTATTAAAAAAAATTCCCTCAAGAACTAGAAAAAATTGAATTGGCAAGTGATTTAGTGCATTAGATATTCATTGCTCCAACTCATTTCATTATAAGGAAGACATATTATTCACAAAAGTATGAAATGATTAAAAATTTATGATTTTATGTAATAAAATAAACAGAAAGTGGGGATGTGACATCAGCCCACCTAATGAATATTCATGACAACTTTTTTCACAAAATATTGCAAAACTTTAAACTAAAATAACTTTATTATTTGTGATCCAATTTTGATGAAATTTTCTGTATTTTGCTCAGTGAATTCTACTATAATGTATTTGGATATAAATATTTTCAGCCCAGATCATCCCTTTAAGAAGGTATTGTTGGCCATTTCACAGTATCAAATACAGGCTGTGGCTAGTAGTACATGTACAACAAGATTCTGATGGAATTTGGCCAAATTCTGTATGCCAGTACAATGGACATTTGGGGCAAGGTATTTGGCAAGGTATGAATTGAATTAACAAATTTTGACCACCTGGCAGTATGTTATGTTGGTTGCCTGCCAAAAGCCTGTCTTTGCTTACAGGTTACATTTACATGGGCTTTTTTTTTTACTTCAAAGGGGGCTTACTTTACATATTTGATACAATGTTCTTTACATATCTATTAATGAAACAATAAAATTTTAGAAATGTATGTTCATTTCTTTTGTATTTTATAGTTCAAAAACACGTTTTTGAATTTGAAATATTTCTGTTTTATTTCTTCCATAATAGAAATAGGTAGGCTTATCCCTATTGTTTCAATATAATTTGTGGAAATGATACTTGTATATTGAGTTTAAGAGTGTAAAATACTTCAGTTCTTGACTTGCTTAAAATGAGATGGCAGATAACAGTACAGTAACCAAAATTGAATGCAAAATATTTTAGTCTGCTCCAATGAAACCTATCACCTAGAGTATTCATTTTTCATGTTGGAATTGAGATATATTCATATCTACTGGGCCTGTTTGTTCAGAAATTTAGAACATCCTCAACCTTGAGATTGATCTCAAGATAGTCTTTGATTAAAGCTTTGAAGTTTATTTTATCCAGATCAATATCTGCTTTTCATACAGGTAGATGGTGCAGAAAATAAGTACCTTCTCTTTTCCTTTTTCTTGTAGGCACTTAATGAAGATTTCTAAAAGGCCTGCGACTTGCATGCCATTATACAGTCAATGCTTTGCAGCAAATGCATAAATTTTCTATTTCAATTACATGTATTTAACTTTGCTGCTTGGATTTTGGAAATAACTAAATAGAAATGTATACTGTTACAATCCTGCCTTGAAATTCTGTGTAGTTTGCCAACTGGGACACTTGTACCATCAATTTATTTCATAGTATTTACATACACTCCAAAACCCAAGAAGAGAAGCAATCTTATAGCAAAGAGGAACAATTTAAAACAAGTTTCATGAAAATCGGTTATTAAAAAAAGTAAGCAAGTTATGGGAGTTTGAAAACTCTTGTACTTTCTATGGGGATCCTCAAATTGGCAAACATGCTTCAAAATGGCTGATTTTGTGGACAACTCTCCATTTGTTTTGTACACAATTTTTCAGATTTTCCTCATTCTCTTTCAAATTGTATTGGTCTAGTTCATAAAACGTGGAAATAAGAGTAACCAAGTATCACTGAACATCTTGTGCGAGTTATAGTAGTTTTCAAAGTCAGCACTGCTGCTATGTTGAATCGCTTGATGCAGGTGAGACGGCCAGCGGCATTCCACTTGTTTATTATTATTATTAGTATCAAAATGAAAGAATGGATAATTCTATAGTCGATTGTATGTAGATTTCTCATTACAATTCCAGTGTTCTTTAGGCAAAGATATATTTTTTTGCAACGAGCTTTGTAATCAATGTCTGGTACTCTTTGTTTTTAAAGGACAAGTCCACCCCAAAAAATTGATTTGAATAAAAAGAGAAAAATTCAACAAGCACAACACTGAAAATTTTGTCAAAATCGTATGTAAAATAAGAAAGTTATGGCATTTTAAAGTTTCACTTATTTTCAACAAAATAGTTATATGAACGAGCCAGCTACATCCAAATGCGAGAGTTGATGACATCACTCACTCACTATTTCTTTTGTATTTTATTATATGAAATATAAAGTATTTTGATTTTCTCGTCATTGTCATATAAAATGAAGTTTCATTCCTCCCTAAACACGTAGAATTCCATTATTTTAACATTTTGTGCTTCAGGCAAGGAGGTCCTAATTGTCAAATTCGTAAAAATTGAAATATTGTATAATTCAAACAATAAAAAACAAAAGAAATAGTGAGTGAGTGACATCATCGACTCTCTCATTTGGATGTAACTGGCTCGTTCATATAACTATTTGGTTGAAAATAAGCGAAACTTTGAAATGTCATAACTTTCTTATTTTACATCCGATTTTGATGAAATTTTCAGCATTGTGCTTGTCTGATTTTTCTCTATTGATTTAAATCAACATTTTTCTGAGGTGGACTTGACCTTTAAGATGTAATTGAATTATTTGATTTTGCTTGTATACAAAAACACAATCAAAGGGAGAGCCCTACTTCACCTTCAGTAGATGACAGTGACAATCAAAAATTGTTCAAAAATTGTTCAATCTTATTATTATAAATACATACGTGCATCACAATCAGATATTGTTAAGTCTTTTATATTGCATTGTTAAAATCATTTTAGAAATGTAAAGCACATGTCATAAGTAAAGTGTCAAACATTATCACAGTTGATATTGTTTAGAAACTACTATGTATCAGTGATCATCATTAAGGCCATTCCACTTCTGTTCAAATAACTTTTTTTTTTCAAATTCACTCTTTTCTAAACCAACCCTTTAAACTTTTCAAGGGGAAGTTCACCCTGACGAAAAGGATCTGGTATAAGTGGCAGAAAAATTAATAAAAATGCAAAGGTTTGAGGAAAAAAAGGTTTTTGTCTCACCTGCGAAGCAAAGTGAGACTATAGGCGCCGCTTTGGCGGCGGCGGTGGCGGCGCCGGCGGCGCCGTCGGCGGCGGCGGCGTCAACATCAAATCTTAACCTGAGGTTAAGTTTTTGAAATGACGTCATAACTTAGAAAGTATATGGACCTAGTTAATAAAGCTTGGCCATAAGGTTAATCAAGTATTACTGAACATCCTAGTAGAGTTTCATGTCACATGACTAAGGTCAAAGGTCATTTAGGGTCAATGAACTTAGACCATGTTGGAGGAATCAACATCGAAATCTTAACCTGAGGTTAAGTTTTTGAAATGTCATCATAACTTAGAAAATATATGGACCTAGTTCATGAAACTTGGACATAAGGTTAATCAAGTATCACTGAACATGCTGCATGAGTTTCACGTCACATGACCAAGGTCAAAGGTCATTTAGGGTCAATGAACTTTGGCCGCATTGGGGATATCTCTTGAATTCCCATCATAACTTTGAAAGTTTATGGATCTGATTCATGAAACTTGGACATAATAGTAATCAAGCATCACTGAAAATTTTGTGCAAGTTTCAGGTCTCATGATTAAGGTCAAAGGTCATTTAGGGTCAATGAACTTTGGCCGAATCGGGGGTATCTGTTGAATTACCATCATAACTTTGAAAGTTTATTGGTCTAGTTCATTAAACTTGGACATTAGAGTAATCAATTATCACTGAACATCCTGTGCGCGTTTCAGGTCACATGACCAAGGTCAAAGGTCAATGAACTTTGGCCAAATTGGGTGTATCTGTTGAATTACCATCATAACTTTGAAAGTTATGGATCTGATTCATGAAACTTGTACATAAGAGTAATCAAGTATCACTGAACATCCTGTTCGAGTTTCAGGTCACATGATCAAGGTCAAAGGTCATGTAAGGTCAATGAACTTTGGCCATGTTGGGGTTTTTTGTTGAATAACCATCATATCTCTGTAAGTTTATTGGTCTAGTTCATAAAAAGTGGACATAAGATTAACCATGTATCACTGAACATCTTGTGCGAGTTAGAGTAGTATTCAAAGTGAGCACTGCTGCTATATTGAACCGCGTGATGCAGGTGAGACGGCCAGAGGCATTCCACTTGTTAGAATTCAAAGTTCCTGATCTGTAACGTCATGCATAAGCAGCTGCCCCTTATGTTATACAATATTCATTACATGCATGAGTTTCAATTTGTGAATGTTTTAAGTTGACTAATACTTACAGGTCTGTTGTTATACTGAAGGTATTGTACCGTACATAATTAAAAAAACATTTTCAATTTCTTGAGAAAATGACATTTGATTGATTTTATTTTAGGATACATGATGCTTTCCAAAGGTTGAAATTCCCCTTTAAAGAGTGAAAAACTTGCACTAATGCCCATTTTCTTTTTTTTAAACAAAGTATGAATGAAAAAAATTAAGTGATAATTCTTGAATTCATACTTGCTTCTTGTGACATCTTTAAAAAAAATTCCACCATCTTAAACAAAAACTTTTTGCTCAGTTCCTATATTGGTTTACCATTCCTTTATCTGAAAGTCTTTCTTTTTGCAGTTTGACAATGTGTAGAGTTGTATTCCTGTGCAATTTTTATTTCATATATACTTGTTTACTTCCAAGTTGTGTTTGCCAAACACCCCTAAATACAAGTAGTGTGTACACTGTAATAAAAAAATATTAAGGTTTCTCTAGAGAACCACACCTATGAGACTGAATATAAGACCAAAGATTTTCAAAGGAGAATGAAACCTTTGGAACAAGGTAGGTTGTGTGAAAACAAGAAAATCAAAGAAACAGATCAACAAAAATCTGACAAATAATGAGAAAGATATGAGCATTTGAATATTGTGGGCAAGTCCAAGAATTCGCGCGCGTTACGTATGGGACATTTCAGAGGCTTTATTTAATGACCTGAAAAACAGTGTTAATTGACTTTGATTAGATTGAATACCCTCATGATGGTAGACATATAGGAGAAGAATAATCATGCAAAAAAATGTGACATTTGACCTTGACCTTTTAGAGAGAAAAGTGGGCTGTTACGTATGGGACGCAGAAAAAAGACAACTTTTGAAACATTTTTTTCAAGTTGAGAATTCTCTGAAAGTATTTCATTTGACAACTTGTAACTTAGTGTGATAGAAGTCACAATACTCTAGTATATCTAAGACAAGTTTAATGTCATAAGCCACATCCCTCTAATTACAGACCCTAATTAAACAAATTAATGACATGTTACGTATGGGACATTTTGTCCCCATAGAGAACGTACACAATTTAATTTAATAACAAAAGAGTTTCTGTCTTTTAAAATGTTCTATTGAGACATATTTGATATGACTGAAGAGGAAATTAGCCATTTCAATATTTTTTTTCTTGTTTTTCATGGTTTCATGAATTTCCTATGTATTTCTATTGTTTTTCATTTTATTCATATTTTTCCATTTTCACAGTTTTTTTGCTTTGTTTTCAGTAAACAGTATTCATAACAAATCAGTCTTTAAAAACTTAAGAAAAGGTAAATAATCATTTTTTAGAGCACTCTTGAAATTTGTTTTTCTCCATTCACTTTGTACACAAATCTCCCCATTGACATTGTGTGTAAATGTCCCATACGTAACATGTCCCATACGTAACAATTTTTTAATTAACTTTTAATTAAAAGGTAAAGTTTATTTTTGAAACTTTTTTGGGTATAACATTTTCATACTTTATAAATTAGAACTTCCCAGAGAAGCAACGATATGAGTATTGTATTATGAGAAATAACTTTAAAAGACATCGTGACAATGTTACGTATGGGACATTCCATCCTTGGACAAGACCTAATTTGCATAATTAATTAGATGACACCACTTTTTTTCCCCCAAAAGTAATAAGATGTTAGGGGGTCCATGTCCCACCTATGACTAAATCTCACAAGTTTTCTTTTTATTTTCTATGAGTTTTTATAATTGTCCCATACGTACTGCCCATTTTACCAATTATGCAAATTAGGTGCCCCAAATTAGCATAAATATGCATATTATCAAATTTTTCTTGATGAAATTTTAAAATTCAACATTTGGGCTTTCTTACCCCACCAAAGATAACTTCTTAAATTAAAGATGAAATTTTGCCTTCTAGGGTGACCTTTTCTTGGACTTGCCCTTGTGATCAATAATGCTAAGGAGATCCTCAAATTGGCAATGCGACAAAGATGTGTGATGTCACTTGTGAACAACTCTCCCCATTACTTTAGTATATATTTCACTTATAAAATTGCCTCTTTTATCACATTTATCAATAGATCATATTTTTTTTCTATAGGAGGGCATGTAATACAAATTTTTAAAGAATACATCATGGATAGAGTTTGTATCACCACAAGAAAAAGCAGAAAGAGACATTTGAGGGTATTTTATAGTCCATCAAAGGGAAAGTTGTTCACATTGTGACATCACCTATCCTTGTCGCATTGCCAAAGGGAGGATCTCCATAGCATTAGTAATTGCAATAATCAAATGCTCATAACTTTCTCATTATTTGTCCAATTTTTCTCAAACTTTCTTTGTTTTTATTCTTTGATTTTTCTGTTTCGACACAAGCCTTTTTATTCCAAAGGTTTGATTCCCCTTTAAAGTAACAACCAAAAGTGTTGTTATTACCTATGGGTTTTGAAGAAAGACTGAATTTAACACCAAAGTATAATGATTGATTTGGTCTTTTCTGCACAAAAGTTAATATTGAAGTTTTTTTCTTGCGAAATCAAATACGAGTTTCATTTTATATATATTTTTTTTATCTTTCTTGGTCATACTATATGTGCATGTATAGTGAATAACAGCAAGGCTTTTAGTTGATTTTTATTTGTTCAATTTTTACATGAAAAGCATGAATGTGTTCCTAAGAAATCATAAAATATAGCATTTCAAGTTTAATTGAAACAGTAAATGTTTGCCATGAGACATGAAATGTAAAATATGAGGAGCCTATGTTGAATAAATCACAAAAAGTATTCTCCCATTTTGAGAAAACGTTTCATTGTGATTTGCGATACTTGTTTTAGGCTTTATTTGTTTTTTAGAACGTGTTGAATACAAGCACTATGATTACGTGCACATTCATTCATGACTGTAATGCAGGAACCAACCCTGGATATATCAAAATATATTGTTGGCATTGTTTTATGTAACTTTTCATTTCTCTGAAAAACACATTGCCTCTCAATATACATGACATAAAAAGAACAACAACAAAAAACAACTCCCTCTCCAACACGACAATGACTCAGTGATAGTATGAAGAAGCTATCAATATGGGGCAAAATTGGGGGAGGGGCACATGCCCTTGTAAACCACCAGCCCCCCCCCCCCCCGATCTGTGCCTGATGTATGATTAATGTATTTGATATACCACATTTAGTTGCATGGACTGAACTCTGATGTATTTAATGACACACATATTTTTATACAAGGATTTTTTTCTCCGTAATTTGTAGTATTTTGCTTATATATTCCAGTCATGTCTTTTGGCGTGAAAGGCTTGATCAGCATGATTAGTAAATTTACATTTTACCTATGTGAAAATTTATGTAGTAAGGTGAATTTATAGGAATAGTAATACTCTCTAGAATGATAGCTTGACGGACCGTGACAATCATTAAGAATTGATACATGATATGAATGAGGTATAATTCTTGCCTATTTATCATTGTGATTTAAAATCCAAAAGTGTACTTATAAATCATAAATTACATAAATTAAGATTCATTTTTGACCGAAATTCTGTGTTTATTGTAATAAAGATCATAATACAGTAATATATTATTCCTGTTTAAAGACTAAGTTATTCCAACTTGAATTATGTGGAAAGAAAGAAAGAGTGATTATGCATGAAGTACAGTGCGTGAGTCGTGGGATGGGATGGTAGTTGTGTACCAGCAAATAAGAGGAAATTTTATTTCTGTAGGCATGATGAAATAATGTTTAGAAATATATTTATTGAAGAAGAATCTCTTGAAAATATGATTTACACAAACCCAGAGCAAGTCTGTAAAAAAACAAAAAAGAAATGTTTGCAGATTTATTTTATGCCGTCTTTGGATATGATATTCAGTGCCACTTCAACATAAAAATGCTATTGAAGTGATTGATAATGTGGTTTTTATGATCAATTGTTTACAATAGTCAATAAAATCAAGTCCACCCCAACAAAACATTGATTTGAATAAAAAGAGAAAAATCCAATAAGCATAACACTGAAAATTTCATTAAAATCGGATGTAAAATAAGAAAGTTATGATATTTTAAAGTTTTGCTCAATTTCACAAAACAGTTATATGCACATCCTAGTTGGTATTCAAATGAGGAGACTGATGATGTCATCCACTCACTATTTCTTTTTATTTAATTGTATGAAATATTTTAATTTTCTCCTGATTGTCAAGTGAGACAACGATTTATTCGCCCCCTGAACATGTGGATTAAGCATAATATAATATTTCATTTTAAAAGAATTGAGAATAAGGACCAACTTGAATTAAATATTATTCCAAAAAAAAGAAAGAAATAGTGAGTGAGGGACATCATCGACTGTATCATTATTTTGCATGCCACCGAGTTATGTATATCAATGTTTTGTGAAAAATAAACGAAACTTTAAAATGTCATAACATTCTTATTTTACATCCGATTTTTATGAAATTTTCAGTGTTATGATAGTTTGATTTTTCTCTATTTATTCAAATCAACATTTTTCTGGGGTGGACTTGACCTTTAAGCTTTATGTTCGCATGACCCTTGATGTGTTCTGCTCGGTAAATTGCCAATTCATCCACTGCCAACTCACCACATGGTCTACCTTCATTTAGTCTAATGCCAATCCGTCCATCAACAATGAAAGAAAATGTGGTGAGAGGACGAACTGATGGTAGACCAAATGATATTAGAAGAGTTGGCAGTTGGATGAATCGGCATTAGACGAATTGGAAATACACCTGTTCCACCACCCAGTCTCTTCTTTCTCGATGTTAACAGCTTTATGAAAGCAATGTCATCTCATCGCAATATAACAGCGAAATGAGGATAGTTTAATCTAGCACCTAAATGTTGGCTCAGTGGTAGAGCGTCCGCCTCATGAACGGGAGGTCGTGGGTTCGATCCCTGGCCGAGTCATACCAAAGACTTATAAAAATGGGACCTTCTGCCTTCTTGCTTGGCACTCGGGATTTAGACTGGAGAAGGGTAATAATAACATATTATGTTATGCAGGGCCCGCTGGAAGAGCAGTCTTATGATTGAAGTGGCTACCCTGGGTAAATAAAACGTTATTATTTATGTACATAAAGAAAATTGCATTTTTTTCGCCGCCAATAGGGAGCTAGGGGTGACCACTTTACCACCTTGATCCGCATAAATTATGCTTTATGAAGGGTCTTTTTACTTTTTTTTAAATTCACTCAGACAGTTCTGTCTTTAGTGCGGAAAAACATGTAAGACTTGCCCGGTAGATCCAGGATTTTCCATAAAGGAAAATAAAATAAAATTTGACAAGCGATCAAAAAAAGGGGTTTTAACCAAAACTTAAGGATACCCCCCCCCCCCAACCAAAAGGTCTTCACTGTCAAAGGGGGAGGGGGCAAACTCTTGATTTAACGGCATTGTTACATTACAAATTTTAATTTTGCTTCTCAAAAGGGGGGCACGGGCAGGTTGTGCCCCCTCCCACTTGGATCCGCCATAAGTGACATGACTGATCTTTTGAATCAAATCCAGTATCTGAAGTAACAATTACTTTCCTAATGAAATAATGAAACTTGACGACAAAGAGTCAAACCATGCAATGAAAAATAAATGTATAGTGGATAGGACGTCTTTCATATGCTGTTTAAACTGGGGGGGGGGGGGAAGGGTCGTAAAAAATCATACTCTAAAATTGCTATGAAATGAGGGGATTAAGAACTACATGGTTCTCTGCAAATGGGGGACTTCGATAAAAATGACCCCTGAATGAGGACGGAGGAGAGCGAGTTGGCCAATGAAAAGAAAAAGGGTGATCTGCTTGCATGGGAACGGCTGCCAAGGAATGAAGGGGACGAGGTAGGGAGGTGGGGCTTCAGGGCCGCTCATACTGCCATACGTGAGCCCCCCCCCCCCCGGGTCCAGGCTACATGGGATATCACTTTGAGTGATCCCAGATCACGTACCCCTATTCTCAGGTTTAACTCAGACCACGGTCTAACTCTGTGCTAAAATTTTGTGGGGAGAATAAAAATTCAAAAATTTTGTTTACATTGTATATTTCTTTTAGAGATAGATGATAGATAAAATGGTTTATTAAAAGATCATCGCAGCCAAAGGCCGAATTGTGATCAATTTTACAAACAAGCAAGTTACATGTAAAGTTCTCATACAAAGTATCGTAATGTTTTCTTAAAATGATACACGAACCTATCATGTATACTATATGTGATCTTAGAGAAGAAAAAAAGTCAGTGGAGAAAAAGAAGAATGCAGTGGTAGATGAGCGAAAAGAAAGAAGGAAACTAGAAAAATGTAAATGGAAGTTGTGAAGGTGTAAGGGAATAAATGGAGAGAATGGAAAAGAGAGGAGAAACCAGAAGGAGGAAAAGAGGAGAAAAGAACAGATCATGTTCATCACATCTTGACATGTACACACCATATCCTATCGCAGATGGTATACAGTAAGAAAATTGTAGTGAGATTTAAATAAAAAATTAAACATTAAAAACGTTCAATATATTAACATAGTAAAAAGGTAAAATGATAACAAACGATGTAATTGAACTGTGGAATCGTCAAAATACAAAGTAAAACAAAATTAGATTGATTACATGTTATTTAAAAGATTAACAAAGTATGGAAGAGAACTACATTGGAAACGTTTAGTTTTGCATTTATATTGTTGATATTTCAATTGTGATCTTAAAACATAATTACATTGCTGCCTGAGAGGTAAACTATTTGTAAATTGTGGATGTTTGGCAAGAGAACTGGCAAAGTCAAAACATAACTGTTTTCGTCTTGCCTCTAACGAAGAAATATTGCACGTTTCCAATGCGTTAGCATAGTCTTCATACTGGAATCCAAGCATTATCTTGCAAGCATGTTTCTGAATATTTTCCAAGGCAAGTACATGGCTTTTAGATAGGTTACCATTGTAAACCGGTACTCCGTAGTCTAAAATTGGGCGAATGTATAAGGTCATCCAAAGGGAGTCTATACTTTTTAAGGCAACGAAGCATGTACAATTTTCTATTACATCTTTTTATAAGATCTGATACCTGGCTATCCCACTTAAGATTAGATTGTATAAGAATACCTAGTATTTTTGCTTCGTGAACAAAATTTAAATTATTATTTCCAATGAAAAATTGACTTTCTTCAACATAATTTTTAATAAATGTTATAACCGTAGAAAAACATTTAGATGGGTTTAAGGTCATGTTATTTTTCAAAGACCGTTGATGCAAGTCGTTGATTGCATTTTGTGTATTAGACTGAGATGAAACTTTACGACTTTCAACAAGAGTCAAATCATCAACATATTTATTATAAGGTAATTCAAAATTATTGCAAGCATCGTTAATCATGACGACAAAAAGGATCGGGTCAAGTCTGGTCCCTTGAGGGACTCCTGCATTGACAACTTTAGTGTTTGAGATTTGGCCAAAATATTTAACCTTTTGCTGACGACACTCAAGGAAACTCACAATCCACGATATAACACAGGTCTCACATGAATGTCAATCAATTTATTAATAACAATGTTGTGGTCGATGCGATCAAACGCTTTTGAAAAATCGGTGAGTATAACAGTGGATAGAGTCTTGGGCTCATCATTCATTATGATACTGGTCAGTGGCGTACCGTGGGTCACGACATTGGGGGGGGGGCACCAGCAAAAATTTTGAGTCACCAAGTGAGCGCGCGAAGCGCGCTCAGTTGCTAATTATGCTGACCTAATATAGATATTTTAAGGACAGTGTCATTAAACGGATATGTATGTCACTGATCACTTAATGCGAGCGCGAGCTGAAATTTTTTTATATTCAGACCTAAAAGGGGAAATTATAAGCAAATTTTTGTAATCATGATATGTACCTGTTTCGTTAAACAAACAATGCGAGCGCGAAGCGCGAGCTGAAATTTTTTGTATATATTGTTCCCAATCAGACATTTTAAGGACCACATTTTAGGAGTATACATATCTTACCATAGTATTCTAATGCGAGTGCCAACGCTTGTTGATTTTGTTAGAATTATATGCATCCAAACACATAAAGCAATTGTCATTGTAATCATGATTAAAATGCGCATCTCACTAATCAAATATTGAGAGCGCGAAGCGCGAGCTAAAAATTTAGGAAATTCAGACCTGAAGAGGGACATTTTAAGGATTTTTTTGTAGGAATTCACGACGACCCTACGTATTTCATTAACCAAATGAAGCGAGCGCGAGCTGAAATTTTTGTATATATTGACCCCAAACATGTATATTTTAAGGACTATTTTTAAAAGAATCCATTATGAGTACACATATCTCACCATAGTTATCTAATGCGAGTGCCAAGCGCATGCTGATTTTGTTTGAATTACACCTAAAGACATACTTTTTGTAGTCATTGTAGTCATGATTATCATACGCATCTCACTAGTCAAATATTGCGAGCGCGAGCTGAAAAATTTGGAAATTCACACCTGAAGAGGGGCATTCTAAGGCTTGTTTGTAGGAATTCACGTAGACCACTAACCAAATGATGCAAGCGCAAGCTGAAATCTTTGATATTTAGATTAAAAAAATTGACATTTTAAGGACTGATTTTAGGAAATCATGAAGAGCAGACATATTATCTCACCAATCCACTAATGCGAACGTAAGCACGGACGGGAAATGTTTTATATTAAGACCTTAAAATGATATGTCACTACATAAAACAATAATAATTCGAAGTGCGAGGAGATATATTTGGTGTATATTGACTTGAATACGGGAGGCTTTAGTACAACAGGATTATATATCTCGTTAAACAGACAATGCGAGTACCAGGAACAATGAAGACATAGGCCCTGAGCAAATTATGTTTCATAAAGTTATATATATTTTTTTATTTTTATGTAATATAACATAACATAACTATAATATAATATAACATAATTAACAATAATTTCTTCCTTCCCACTATGTTTCTTTCACTTTCTCCCTCTTTTTCTCTTTTTCCCCGTTTTTTTTTTTTTTTTTCGGCCAGCCGATTGGGGGGGGGCACGTGCCCCCCATGCCCCCCCCCGTAGTTACGCCACTGATACTGGTTGACATATGCAACGATCAAAATAATGATGACATTGTTCAGTTTGTTCTTTAAAAATCGATCGTTACCAGGCCCCTGTTAAGTACCAACATTGGTTTTATGACTTCCATCCCATCCCCCCCCCCCCTCAAAAAAAAATGGAAAGAAAAAGAGAGATTTATTTGGTGTCAAATTAGATTCAGAAGAGCGCCAGCTATAGGGGTTTTCTCAACTTGTTTACTATTTTGTTTCATTTTGTTTCATTTTGTTTACTATTTTTTTAGTATTTTGTTTCATTTTGCTTTCGTGATGAGGAAAATACTTAAGTATCATTCCAAGAAAATCATGAACAATTTGGGTGTCATAATTGGGATACTCATAAATATGTCACCCAAATGTCTCCAGGACCTGATTTCGCTTCGTTTTCCTCTTCTGTCAGATCCCTACGTTCATCATTATTATTCAAATAATTTAATTCATGGCCCTAGCACTAAGACCCGATATGGTGATCGTGCATTTTCTGTAATTGCTCCCACCCTCTGGAATAAACTCTCAACTCATATCCAAAATGCTTCCTCCGTGGAAATTTTCAAATCGTCACTTAAAACTCACCTTTTCTCATAACTTTTTTTTTATGGATTGACTGTATAACCTGCCAACCTGTGTGCTTTGAAACACCAGTATAAAGCGCCCTACAAATGTTATTATTATTATTATTGTGCCCCAATTAGCTATCCATAGTTAAACAATTTTAAACCAGGGTTTAATTTAAACCAGAGTTCAAAATACGGGCCTTTGAGTTGATACCAGATCACGCTTGCAAAATTCTTCCATATACCAGTTAATTTTTGTAATGTTTGAGATTTAGTTTTGCCCCGCTGTTTCTTTTTTGTTATGTTAGTTAGCGCCTTGCACTTTCATAGCATGCATGGATTCTACCAACACCCCCATATACAGAACCGGTAAATAATTTATTGATAAATTGAAAAAAGGTTATTTAATAGATGTTTCCGAAAATTAGTACAGATATTTTAATTCATTAATCATCTGATCATGATGATATACATACATAATACACTCTTACTAATATTTGTTCGGTATCAAATTTTCGTGGAGTTCCTAGTCAAATTTTTATATGGTTATTTTGTCTCGAAATTGAAGGATTTTCAGCCGCTGATACACCACTTCGGCATCTGTCATCTGATAGTAACTCAAGTTGAGAAAACCCCTAGCTGGCGCTATTCCGAATCTAATTTAACACCACATAAATCTTTTTCTTTCCATTTTTTTTGGGGGGGGATGGGATAGAAGTCATAGAACCAATGTTGTTACCAAACAGGGGCCTGGGAACGATCGATTTTTTAATTATTTATTTCATTATTAAAGAATAATTATTTTGATCGTTGCATATTAATTTACTGTCAACCAGTATCATAATGCATTAACACGAGACAAGATGAAGAATAGAAGTTCAGTATAATATAAAACAATTCGCGATAATTACAATATCCCAATGAGACAGGGGCGGCGGAGAGAAGTTGAAAGTGGGGGCAGTAAAAAATGGTACATTTTCTTTCTTTCGAAAATACATTTTCCTTTTTGAAAATGGTACTATAAAAACAAAGAAAAAATTATCGGCCGACCTATCTGACATTTTTATGACGAAAATCAAATTTTGTGATAGATTTTGACAAAATCTATTCACAAAATGATATTATATTTCACCCCTCTTTCTTTCCTCTTCTCTTTTCTTGGCCTTGATTTTGTTTTCCTTTTTTTGGGGGGGGGGGGAAGAGCCCCAACCATCTGTACGCCAATATCTACCCCACTCACATGACTCAAGAAACATAAGGCACGTAGTATTCTTACAACTTTTTCCCCCCTTAATAACTACATGAACAGTAACATATAAAATTATTTTTTGTTTTGTTTCAAAGGGGCGCTCGTTAACACGTGTCCTTCTCAGGTAATAGGGCACAGAAAACGTTCATGATGGGCACTTTTCTTGGGTAAAAAGCGGCACTGATTCGAGAAAGCAAGGGCACTTGCTCACACATAAAACGGGTCCTCTCAGGTGAAAGGGACATTGAACACCTTCGTAAGGGAGATTTGTTGTAAAAATTGGCACATACGAGAAAGAGCACATGTTAACACCTAAAATGGGTCCTCCTCAGTTGAAAACGGCACATTCAAAGTTCGTGTGGGGGCATTTTTCTTACATAAAAAGGGCACTTTATCAGTGCTTCAAACCGCCGCCCCCTCAATGAGAGCTAGTCTACATAACACTTCCCTGGTCTAATATTGACTATGAAAACTGCAAGTTTGAATCTCTAAAACTATATATAATCTCTAAATCCATGCAATCTGAAACTAATCCGGGAGCCAATCGAGTTCAGAAATGAACACTTTTTACTACAGTCCGGTCAAGCCATCCAACTGTTACTAGTAGTCAACCTCGAGTACGTCTTGATCAAAACGATCTCTACGTCATATCTTCACTCTGCATTGGAGAAGCGCACCATTGAGAAGGGGGAATAATGAGAAACTCATAAAATGAGTGTGCGTCAGAGGTTTTGCTGGAAGAGGAATGAGTAATGTTTTAGTTGAAATTGGAACATAAATTATAGTTTCATTACACTGGCTGAACCAGGGGGGCACAGCCGACCCGTGCCTCCCCCTTGAGACCAATGATGTTAAAGTTTGTCATTTAAATGCTTAATTAATATACCGCTGTTACCCAAGTGTGTCCCCCTTTTTTTTTGGGGGGGGGAGGGTTGTCAGATTTTCATCGGAACGTGCCCCCGGCCCCCTTGGAAAATCTTGGATCTGCCCTGCTTCCTGTTCATACTTCCTGTAGAAGTATTGATTAAGTATATTAATTAGTTAATGATAAAATTATGTTATTGAATGTGTGAGACAGGTCTTATCACATCTACAAAATGATCTACCGAAAGCGTGTGTGATAATGCACAGTGTAGTTTTGACACCATGTTTGCAGGAATGCAGCTATCAGCGAGCTTGCTTTGCCAAGGGAAGGGGGGGGGGGTGTTGCACCCACAAATGTAATAACACTTTACCCACAAATGTAATAACGCCCACAAATGTAATAACACTTTACCCACAAATGTAATAATTTTTGATCGCCCACAAATGTAATAATGACTTTACCCACAAATGTAATAAATTTGAAGGGATTTTTGGCGAATCCGTTCTAAACTAAAATCCTATAGTAATGCGTTCATATAGCACAAAAGTGCAAAGTCTTTTTTTCAGACCGGGTTAATAAAACATCAAAGTACAAGTCCAAAGTCTTTTTTCCAGACCCGGTTGTTTCAAAAATTATAATATAAATCCAAAGTCTTTTTTCCAGACCTGGTTGTTTAAAAAAATATAATAAAAGTCCAAAGTCTTTTTTTCCAGACCCGGTTGTTTAAAAAATTGTGATATAAGTCCAAAGTCTTTTTTCCAGACCCGGTTGTTTCAAGAATTTTAATAAGTCCAAAGTCTTTTTCCAGACCCAGTTATTTCAAAATTTATAATATAAGTCCAAACTAAGATACGATAATGACATTCCTGTGGAAAAAATGGGAATCGAGCTTAGTCTTTTCTCCAGACCCAGTTAATTAAAACTGGTGGAATTAATGTCTTTGTTGTTGTTTCAACTTATACGGTGTATATTGTGAATATATGCACTAAGAGTAAATTGAGAATCAAGCGTAGTCTTTTCTCCAGACCCGGTTACCTGTTATTTAAACATTATGAATAACAGTTTAAAAACAGTATAAAGACCCCATAATCTTATTAATGCTGGATATAGCGTAGTCTTTCAGCCCGACCATTTTTTTCTTTAAAAAACGCTAATAGTAAGAATTAAAAAAAATCAAAGTCTAAGACCAAACAAACCTTCAACCTAAGAACCTGTTTTAAAAGAGGTTTAGAGTGTTGTCTTTATTCCAGACCTAAAACAGTTACGAAAAAAATCTTCTAACATAAGACCTTATATTCTTATTCTCGTGGAATAACACGAGTTTTAAAACGTTCTCTTTCCTCCAGACCCGGCTATTAAAAAAAAGTAACTGAAAAACTTCAAATCTAAGACCAAATTTCCAAAGTTTCACCCAGTAAAAATGGTTACAGCCCGATAGACCGCGGGTCCGTTAGACCGCGGGTCCGATAGACCGCGGGTCCGTTAGACCGCGGGTCCGATAGACCGCGGGTCCGATAGACCGCGGGCCCGATAGACCGCGGGTCCGATAGTCCGCGGTGTGTGTAAAATTATGATCAGGACAATATAGACCAATTTCACGGCCGGTTTATGTATTTGGCCCTCTATCGGCGACGCCATTGCTGCGGTGGGCAAGTGCGCTGACCGCGATTGGCTCTGTGTACAAATTCAATGAAAGATTACAGATAAGCTCTGATATTGTGTCATTAACTTCATCATAAATCAATAAAATAAAGCATGGACACCTGGGTAGACGATGTAAGACAATGGCCATATCTGACCGATGAAGGTATGATGAATTTTTGCACTTTGGCTACTTTTTCCCCTTAGTTTTGTCAGTAAAAGTGAGTTGATGATGACCAAGAATCGCTGTTGGTTTTCATCAGGGAGCTCACTTCTTGTTGCTAGTAAATTGTGTTAGAGTAGCGGGAGAGTGAACGAGACATAAAGTGAGAGAGAGAGGATGAGAGGGGGGGAGAGAGTATGTGTGAGAGGAGGGGGATAGTGAGAGGGGAGAGGCGAATAGTGAGAAAGGGGGGTAGAGAGAGAGAGAGGGGGGGGGGGCTAGCGAGAGAGTGTGTGAGAGAGGGATAGTGTAATACAGAGAAGGGGATAGTGAGAGGGAGAGAGAGAGAGGGATAGTGTGAGATAGAGAGGGAGAGAGAGAGAGGGACTGATATTTCCATCTAAGCATGATCAAATAAATCCCCCCTCCCTCCCCCCCCCCACAAAAAAAACACCACCACCACATTTTATGCAGGCCTATTAAGTATCCAAAAGGAGGGGCAAGGCAAGAGAATAAAACAGAGAGAAAGGAGGAAGGGGAAGAGAGGGCCAGGGCCCTGTTTCATAAAAAGTTGTTATGATAGCAACTCCTGCTGGAATGGCAACTTTTATTATAAAAGCCAATCAGGAAGCAGAATCTCACTTTTGCCATGGTAGTTACCATTCCAGCAGGAGTTGCTATCATAGCAACTCTTTATGAAACAGGGCCTTGAATGGCTTTTTTTTTGGTGAAAGTTGTCATTCCAGCAAGAGTTATTATAACAGCTCTTTATGAAATGGGGTCCAGATCCAACAACATAATGCTTTTTTCATCTAAGAAAATCTACCTGTGGGCCATCCACCCCCCCCCCCCCCACTCCACTGGCGACGCATTCGTTCATCACGGCCTGGAAACCTATGCAGGGAGTACGGCTTCACACACAAACAGGCTTCATGAGTCCAAGGCGAGTGAATTTCACATTCACTTTGCTTCAAATCCTGAAGCTTTCTCCAATTGTTGTGGCAATTGAACACAGCACAGCTGCGACCTGAACTTCTCCGATTAATGCTCATTGTGAATCTTACAAGAAATCTGCTCAATTGGTCCAAAATAAAAAAAATTCGAACGAATGTACCAAATACCCTATTGACTATATATTGACTATATTGTACTATAAAAGTTGATTCGCCCACCGCAGCATGGCGACCAGTCTGCTGCCCTCTCACGTTGTGAAATTGGTCTATAGTAAAATCCATGTCATCAAGAGGTCAAAAGGTCAATGATACGAGTCCATGGGGTTCTATAACGATGACCCACAGGACAATCGCCCCCTGACATCTACTTCAAGGAAAATATTATCCCCATATTTTTAGCGGCGGGGACTGTTACCCCCCCTCCGGAAATTTACCCTCTAGACGCCATACGGAGCCTCTAAAATGCCATCGACTTGACGACATGGCGAGATACTTTATCTTGCCATGTCGACTAAATAAGCTTATTATGTCCGCATGGCGAGATCCATAAGTAAGTTATCCTGCCAAGTCAGTCCACTTATAAAAAGTTATATGTCAACATGGCGAGATATTTTATCTTGCCAAGTCGACTTAAATAATTATGTTACATGTCAACATGGCGATATATCGGGATTCTTACCGGGAATTGTACACTTTATATCTCGCCATGTGGACATATCGACTTGACAAGATAGAACATATGATGTCGAAATAATAACCTTATTAATTACTTAGGCGGCGGAAGCAGGGGGGGACCTTTCCCCCCTAAATTTGAGGTGGGGGGACGGTCCCCCCCCCTAAATTTTTAGTTGAGAACCTTTTTTTTTGCTTGTCAATTTGTTTTCTACGTCCCCCCGTAAATTGAGGTAGACCCCTCTAAAATATTTTTGTCCCAACTAATTTTGGTTGATAACCTTCTTTTTTTTCTTTGTCAAAAAATTTTGGTGGTCCCTCCTAAAATTTTGGTTGATTTGCTCGTCACATTTTTACCTGTGTCCATCCCAAAATTTCAGGTGGATCCACCTAAATGTTTTCCTTCCGCCGCCAATGATTAATTAAGACATGGTAAAATAAAATACCACGCCATGTCGTCACGTTGATGGCATTTTCACAGCTCCGTACTAGGGGTAATTATCTGGGGTAATTGTCTGGAGAGTGAATTTCCGGGGGGAGGAAGGTAACAGTCCCCGGCGGTAAATGATATGGGGATAATATTTTCCTTGAAGTAGTTGTCAGGGGGTGATTGCCCTAATTGGGTTGTTATAGAACCCAGGCGCGGATCCAGGATTTCGTGGGGAGGGAGGGGGGGGTCAAATTTGACCTGATGTTTGGCGCTTATGTGTACTTTTCGAAAAATTGCACCCACTCCCTCCCGGCCAGGCTAACTTAAATTATCTTATATATAATCACATTTTTTAAAAAATAAAGACCACTTTTTAATGTGTTCTTGAAAAAAAATCCATGAATACATAAATACCAAAAGGTAGGAGGGACACAGGGGCGGTTCCAGCTTTCGCCAATGGGGGGGGGGGGGGCGGAAATTTGTTTCAGCCATATTTTCCCCGATCGGCAGCTCGAAGATAATTTTTGTTTGTTTCTTTGACGGGGTAGTCCTCATTAGTCACTTTTTGGCTTTATTCTTATAAATTAATATATAATATCACAATCCTCATTTATATGATGCGAGCGCGAAGCGCGAGCTGAACATTTTTGAACTTTTTAAAAGAAAGAATGAAAAATTTCAATCAGTTTTTGTAATCGTGAACAGGATAGCCATGTAATTTAACGATTAATGCGAGCGCGAAGCGCGAGCAGAAAAAATCGAGATTTAGACCTAAAAGTGGGCCACTCTGTTCATGTTTTGTAAATCATCAAAAGGATGGGTCTTCCCACATTAATAATGCGAGCACAAAGCGCGAGCAGAAAATTTTTGATATTGTGAACTGAAACTGGATAATGATTTAAATTAGAGAACAAGTTGGGTATCTGAATAAACATGCGCGAGCGTGTTTCATATTTAGACCTAGAATCTAGGCATTCTAAATACAACTTTAATCGTAATAATTATGAAACTTTGATCGTCCGATCTGAAAAAAGAGTCAATTTCAGCTTTACATTTCAAGCACTTTGTAGAAAAATTGTAAGCTGGATATGGATCGCACTTAAAAAAGAGCTGATATTATTATTACTTTGAGTTTTGACATAGGACCGGGACATCCTTATGACATGCCATCATATGAAAATTATGACTATCTTCCTATTACTCTTGCTAAGCGCGATATGATACAAAAGGGACAATTTAATTATTAAATTGATATCATGGCATAAAAACTGGACGTTTCACTTTTGTGATTATGAATAGGATGCATCAGTTAATATATTTCAACCATTAATGCGAGCGCAAATCGCGAGCTATAATTTTTGATAAACTGTCATGAAAGGGGGATTTTAAGTAGTTTGTTGTATAAACAATATTGAAACATTTATATAACTCGCCAATCAAAATGCGAGCGTGCAGCGCGCTAGCTGATGCGTCTTAACAATCAGACCAGAAAGGGACATTTTGAAAACTTTATGGAATACACGAAAATAGGTACCTGATAAATCAAAATTTGCGAGCGCGAAGCGCAAGCAGCAAATGTTAACATTCAAACCATAAAACTGACATTTTTACAGAGCACTTTTCAAAAACCAATTTGTAAATTACACAAAATAATGAAAGTTCGATTTCCGAGGTGAAATATGTGTTGTATATTGACTTCCAAACTTGATATTCGAACTCCATATTGAACAAAATATGTAAATCACCTAACAGACAATGGGAGCGCGAAGTTTTATAGTCGGGTCCAGATTTAAAAAAATGTGCTCAGAAAAAGTGCTTTAGGCATTTTGTGTTAATGCTGATTTATCAATTGTTTTAAGGTAATTTAGGGGTGCTGAACCCAAAAATGCTGTTTGCCAAACTTGATTCCGACGTTTTCATCCTCAAATCGGCAAAAAACAAAATGGCGGCATTTTTAATGCAGTTTCCAATATTTAACGATTTTTATGGGTGATTATATTTTAAAAAATGAGATCTATGCGTTATTTTGGATACCCAGGGTTGCAAACATAATGTGTCCGATTGATTCGTCAGCCATCTTTAATTCCAAGATGGCTGCCATGATTCACAGCTGCTGATTTGATAAATAATATGGCAAAATGTTTGATAATTTTTGGGCGATGCTGGCATATTCACATTGGATATCTTTAACGTGTCCGCCATTTTTTCCTCGCCTGCATTGGCTGCATAGCAGAAGCAAGACATGGACGTCGCTTTTCCGACGCCGGCGGCGAAGTCAACATCAAATCTTAACCGAGGTTAAGTTTTTGAAATTTCATAACTTTTAGGGTTTAGATGTTTATTTCATGAAATTCAGGCATGTTAGGATTAAACAAAGTCTATTGACACAGGTTATAGTTACAAAACGTTGTCAAGGTTACGTGGAAATCCAACATAGCGTCCACAACGGCATTCGTTGTACCATCAACTCAAAAATGAAGTAAATCCTCAAAATCAAAATCATCAAAAGCTTTCAAGGCAAATAATGAATCAGGACATGTTTACAAGATAGTCAGTGAGTGTGTCAGAGGATCCAAGATTACCTTCTAAAATGGCGTCTATAATGGACGTTGTAACTTTGAAATGGTCCAAATTCATATAATATCCACCAGGTAGAAATAACTTTGGGGTCTACCGAGAATAAAATAAAAACAGATAAAAAATCATGATTCCAAAGGGAAAAATTACATTGGAAAAATTTCAAGGTTTATCAGTGGTGCAGTTTCGCCCCCCAAAATAATGATGGCTTAAAAATAGTTGCTATTTCTTAAAAATCTGGCTGCAAAGTTCATATACTATCTACCTACAATGTAAGAACAATTTGGGCCTTTCTCGTGATTTCAAGGGTCATATGATATAGATGAAGACAGATTACAGGGAACCACTGTTGTCCATTTTGTCAAAAAATTGAAGAACGTTCCAAAAATTACATTCAAATTGGCCACCATTATTACAAAAATGACAATACTTCATATCCCATCTAGTGCCACTATTTTGGTGTCTCTGTTTACTAAGACTCATGAAAATATGTTTTACAAGAATTAGTGAATAATTAGGTGGTGGTGCACCAATAAGTAAACATCCAAAAACAAACTTTGAAAAATAAAGTACACTTTCACCTAAAATTTTCAAAAATTCACTGATAAGTATTTCAAGACACGTCATTTTTGTGCTCAGGACTATCCTATGGTTTCATGATGAGGGGACAGCAGTCATTTTCACGCAATTTTAGAAGTTGCTTTGGACTTTTTACGACGAAAAGAAACTGACCATCTTTTTTATTTGTTCCGATTTATTATTTTAGCCTTCAAATCACAATACATGTAGTGTAGATTTTGTTCACCTAATTATGACTATGTTTAGCTGATGGAAGTCTTTTAAGACTCACTTTGAAAGCCAATTTTAAATAATAGGAAAAATGGACCGCTTCATACCATTGTAACTAATCCAAAAGTAATATTCAACCCTTGAAACCATAGTGTATACAAAAAAAATCATATTTCCCAAATGGATTTAAAATAGATTATGTCAATTTTTTAAATATCAGCAGCCATTTTAGTCTCCTTAATTGGAAGCCATCTTGGATTTTTAGGCATACAGGACCATTGATTGCCCTTGTAACTTATCCTAATGTATTACTTGACCATTTAAACCAGGAGTTAGACAACATAATCATTAACCCCAGGCGGATATTAAACAAACTATGACAGTTTTTAGGTAACAATAGCCATTTTAGACTCCCAATTTTGGAAGCCTTTTTGGATTCTTGGACATGCTGGATCTCTGAATGTCCTTGTAACTTGTCCTTATTTATTACTTGACCCTTTAAACCATGGGTTAAACACCAAAATCATATACGCCGGGCTGATACTAAACAAACTGTTTTTCGGTGAGAACGGCCTTTATATACTCCATTTTTGGAAGCCATTATGGATTTTTGGACATAATGGAACCACTAACTGTCCTTGTAACTTGTCCCAATCTAATACTTGACCTTTTAAACCATGCATTATACTAAAAAATCATATTCTCCAGGCGGTTATTAAACAAACTGTGTCGGTTTATAATTAATGACAGACATTTTATACTGCATTTTTGCTAACCATCCTGGATTTTTGGACATGGAAGACCATAGACTGTCTTTTTACTTGTCCCAACGGCAACGTATTTCTTGACCCATTAAACCATGGGTTAGACACCAACATCATATGCCCAAGGCAGGTATTAAACAAACTATATGTCGGGTTTGGGATTTTTAGATAACAACAGCTATTTTAGACTCCCGTTTTTAAAGCCATCTTGGATTTTTGGACATAGTGGACTGTTGACTGTCATTGTTACTTGTCCCGGCTTACTTCTTGACCCTTGAAATCACCAATGAATACAACCCAAATAAAAGACACTAAAATACGTAAAAGATGAATTGTGAATTTTTAGGAAATGCATGCATGGCAGCCATTTTTAAGCAATTTTGGATTTTCAGGTACCCTGGAGTGCTTATGTTCACTCTTTCCTTTTTCGCCTTCCACCATTGAATACATGTATGCACCGGAAAAGGTGTCTAGGGTTGTTAAAGTGCCGGTTATTTTAATTTTCAGTTAATGGCGGCCATCTTAGACGCCATCTTGAAAATAACCACTTTCCCGGATATGGATTTTGGTGGATTTTTAGTATGTTATTTTTGAGATCAAATAGTACCAAAAACCGTTGACAAACATTTTTGTTACAAGTTTTGGCGGTCAGAATAGAGTAAAAATGGGTGTAGAATGGCGGCCATTTTGTTTTTGCCAATTTGAGGATTTTAACATCAAAATCAAGGTTGGCAAACAGCAAATTTGGACTCAGCGCCCTCAAATTATGATAAAGCACTTCTCAATTCAGCATTAACACGATTTGCCTAAGGCAGTCTACTTTTCTCAAATCTGGACCTGACTATTATAAAGTGGCACGAAAGATTCTTTTTATTTTCCAAATCTTCCCCTCATCTTATTTTATGCACTCGTCGTCCTTCTCTTTCTTTTCTCCTCTCTTTTTCCTTCTTTCTTTCCTTTTTTCTTTTTTTTTGCTCCGCCAAGAAGGGGGAGGGGGGGAGCTTGGCCCCCTGGATCCGCCTATGGGGACAAGGGGCGGGAAACTATGACAAGCAAACAAAAAACAAGGTTATCATCGCCAAAGTAAGGTCATCTCGTCCCAAAATACATGTTTTATTTTGATTAAGAATTATGTATTTCTATGATCATAAAAGACCAAAATGGTAGGGGGACATTTGATATTGTGTCCCCCTACTATTTTGAGTAGGTGGGACATGTCCCCCCTGTCCCCCTGGGATTTCCGCCCATGATGTAATATCAATGGGAGCGCGAAGCACGAGCGATTTGGGGGGTTTCAATTTGGTTTAACTTCTCACCAGAGTAGGCCCTAGTAGAGTATTGTGAATGGGAGCTGTAGTGTTGTTTTAGTATACCCTTCAATATTATTAACGATAACCTCTTGGGAATAATTATGCAATCTCGACTAATTATCCTCATCATTTGCGTATTCATTCAGCAGGGGGGGGCGAGGGCACCAAGATAAAAAGAATAAATGAAATGGGGGGTAGACGTTAAAGAAAATCTGAGATTTTATTCTTGAAAAACACATTGAGGTATCTCACAAGGCCTAAATAAATAATGAGAACGCGAAGCGCGATCTGATTTTTTTTAATAGAATTTTCCTGTATTTTATTCTGAAAACCCAAGTCAGGGGCGGACCCAGCTTCCGCCAATAGGGGGAGGGGCCATTTTTTCACCCATATTTTCCCCGATCGGCCGCTCAAAGTTGATTTGTCCAAGTGCCGTAATGAGCCAACAATTTCGAGGGGGTTCGGTACGGCGTATCGCATAAGATTAATAAGAAGTTGGCAGTGAGCGAAGCGAGCAAGCAAATATGTTGACACTTTTATTACAAAATACAAGGTTGTGATAGATTTTGACATAATGTTCGGAAAATAATAGTATATTTCATCCTAATAACATTCCTTTTCTCTCTATTTTTTCTTAGTCTTGATTCTCTCTTTTTTGTGGGGGGGGGGGACAAACGCCCATGTCCTAACATTCATTTCCTAGACTTACTTTATAAGCAACATAAATGTGTTTTAATCTCATAAGCCCTATATGCAAGCTAAAATGAAATTTCTTGTATATTGTCCTGAAAATTTAACATTTTGGGCAATGTTTGTGAACCTGAACAGGACGCGTATGTAACTAGATAATTCCCACGAGCGCGAAGCGCGAGCAGAAATGTTAAATATTCGTTATGGCCTGGTCGAAAAGGGACCTGTTAAGGATATTTTGCAGTTAGCCATAAAGACGATACATATTTCAACGATTAAACCGAACATTTTTTATATTCCAACCTTAAGAAGGTGAGATTTCAACCCCCCAACGGGACATTCGATTCATGTTTGTCAATCATGAAAAAGGATGGGTAATTTTTGGTATCTTCCTACAATAACAATGCGAGCGCAAAGCGCGAGAAGAAAATCTTTGATATTCTGATATGAAACTGGATATTTTAGCCCCTTTTTCTTTTCTTTTTTCCCATCTTCCTTTTATTTTCAATATTATTCTCTTCCTATTTTTTCTTCTTCTTTTCCCATTTTTCTTTCTTTTCCCTTTTCCTCTTTTTTTCTCTTTCCCCTTTACTTTTCCCTTTTTCTTTTTCTTTCTTTTCCCCTTTTTTCTCTTTTAATCTTTTTTTCTTCTCTCCCTCTTCCACTCTCTCTCTCTCTTTTTTCTTATCTTTCTTCCCATCTTCCTCTCTACTTAAACATTCTTCTCTTCCTCTTTTTTCCTTCTTCTTTTTCCTCCTTTTCCTTTCTCCTTTCTTTTCTTCTCTTCCTTTTCCCTCCTCTCTTTTTTCTCTTCTTTCCCCCTGTTCTTCTCCCTTTTTCTTTGTCTTTTCTTTCCCCCTCTTACTCTCTTTTCTATTATCTTTTTTTCCCATCTTCCTCTCTCTTTCTATTCTCTCCTTTTCCCTTCTCCCCCTCTTTTTTTGAGCTGGGGGTGGGGCAGTTCCCCCTCGGCCCCCATTGATCCGCACCTGATAGAATCCCATGGTCTCAGATGACATTTGATATATCTGATCATAATTTTACACGCACTGCGGACTATCGGACCCGCGGTCTATCGGACCCGCGGTCTAACGGACCCGCGGTCTATCGGACCCGCGGACTATCGGACCCGCGGTCTATCGGACCCGCGGTCTATCGGGATGTCCCCGTAAAAATATATGTCTTTTTAAAAATAATACTACTACCCCTACAAAACATTGTAATAACGCGTGGATAAAGCAGACATCCTTTCTCCAGACTTGGTTACTATTTGAAAAATAAAATAGTTTTTACAAATATTCTAAAACGAATACCCCATAATCTAATTACTGTGGAACAACATGAAGACCGATTGTCGAAGATCGACTTTCCTCCAGACACAATTATTTCAGGAATAAAAAATCAATAAAACTCAACCCCCAACAACGAATCTAAGAACCAACAATCCTCCAAATTAAGACCATGCATGTAGAAAAGCCCATGTTTAGAGCGTTGTCTTTATTCCAGACCCGTGATTTAAAAAATGATTTAAACAATCCTAAAAACAAAAGACTCATATTCTTATTCTTGTGAAACAACAGGAGTATTATGCTTAGTCTTTCGTCTGGACCCGGTTATTTAAAAGATAAAAATATTGAAAAAAAATGACAGCTGAGACCAATCTTCAAAATTAAACCCACTGAAAATGCTTGGGCTTAGAGTGTTGTCTTTACCCCTCACCGACGTATATTATAATTTTTGAAACGACCGGGTCTGAAAAAAGACTTTGGACTTGCATTATAATTTTTGAATTAACCGGGTCTGTAAAAAAGACTTTGGACGTATATTATAACTTGAAACACCCGGGTCTGGTAAAAAGACTTTGGACGTATATTATAATTTTGAAAAACCGGGTCTGGAAAAAGACTTGGACTTGTACTGTAATATTTCATTAACCAGGTCTGGAAAAAAGACTTTGAACTTTTGTGCTATATGAACGCATTACTATAGGATATTAGTTTAGAACGAATTCACCAAAAATCACTTCAAATTTATTATATTTGTGGGTAAAGTCATTATTACATTTGTGGGTAAAGTGCATTATTACATTTGTGGGTAAAGTGTTATTACATTTGTGGGCGTTATTACATTTGTGGGTAAAGTGTTATTACATTTGTGGGCGATCAAAAATTATTACATTTGTGGGTAAAGTATTATTACATTTGTGGGCGTTATTACATTTGTGGGTAAAGTGTTATTACATTTGTGGGCGTTATTACATTTGTGGGCGATTATTACATTTGTGGGTGTAACAGGGGGGGGGGGGTAGGAAAAGAGAGATGGTGGTTGAACATGGAACGGGTGTGAAATATGAGGGGGCCTGGGGAGGCTGAGCATATAAAATCATGATCCAGCCGTCGCCAATAGGGGGGCGGAATTTTTTTCAGCCATATTTTCCCCGATCGCCCGCTCGAGGATGATTTTGGTGCTTTTGAAGGGGTAGTCCTAATAGTCACTTTTTAGCTTTATTCTTATTAATCAACATAAATATGTAAAATCATAATCTTTATTTATATAATGCGAGCGCAAAGTGCGAGATAATTTTTTTGGAAACCGTATGTATTTTTTCTTAACATTTTTACATTCTGGGCAATGTGTGTTATCCTAAAAAAGATGTGTATGCAACTAAATAATTTCTACGAACGCGAGCAGAAATGAACTGATGGAAAAAGCGCCTGTTAAAGACTGCATGGAGTTAGCCATGAAGAAGTTACATATTTTAAAAATCAATAATGCGAGCGCGAAGCGCGAGCTGAAATTTTTGAAATTTTTACCCTAAGAATGGAAATTCTAAGCACTTTTGTAAATTAAACAGAAGAAGATATAGTAGTCTGGATAGACAACTTCCGGCGGAAGTAGGGGGATTAACATAATTAATTTTAATTAATTTTTTAATTAGGGGTGTGCTGATTTAATGAGGACATAAACGAAGACTTCTTGTTTATTTGTAAAGGGGAATTAAAAGAATTAATTTTTGAATTAATCATTTAATTAGGTGTGTGTTGATTTTAATGAAGTCAGAGACGAAGAGTCATTGTTTATTTGTAATAATGGAAGAAGAAAATGAAATCTATTACAAGAAAGCATCATTCGTAATGTAATGAAGGGAATGGAATATTTTTTTCAACACCGTCTGAGACAAAGCGGTCAAGTTGGAGATGGAGATTTTTGTAATGTGTGGAGAGTAAGGATTGATGATGGGACAATAGAATTAGGGTAGTGAGTTGGTCAAGTGTACTCTTTTGAGTGGGGATTTGGATACAGGCAGATGTTTGCCAAGCAGGTGATCTGTGCGTGTGGGGTCTTGGATGCCGACAGGTGTTTGCCAAGTAGCCTCATCTTTTTTAGGTTTTGGATAAAGCTATTAAAAGCCAAATAGTTTTCAAGACATCTACCTGCAAGAAGCCATGTTTTAATTGGATAATCATGAATTAACGGTGACCTCGTGAAACACTTCAGTGGTTAAGGTAACCATAGGGATACATCATTGATTAGTGGCCCTCGAATGGCATATTGGTTACACAGTGAACATAATTTCAGGGGGAGGGGTCGCTTTCAATTTAACATTCCTGTTTCCATGGTTTCATACAGGATAGCTGTCACCCAATCGGTCTCATTCCGCCATTTTGCCACCATTTTGGCGTTGCGGCGTCTACGGCGAATCATCAGCATCGTCATGATCGTGGAGTTGTGGGGGGGGGGGGTAATAAGAGAGTTTAGGTGGAATCCACTTCATTCTCTCATATTATTCCAGCAGTGTGGCGTTGGGGAGTCTAACGGCGTCATTGGGGTTGTGGTATATAGGAGGATCACAATTTACCATTTGTCAATGAGTTCGATGAAGTTTGGTGATTGAAGATATGATGTTAAATGTTGGTCCCAATTATAAATCATCATTTCTCATAGATACATGTCTGTAAAAATTTATCTCACACACACACTCTTACAGAAACGAACACTCTCTATTTATCGGATAGTGGGGGTTAACACTTCTTCCAATTGTTTGTCGCATGACCCTGCATACCCCCCCCCCCCCCGTTTATTTTCAAAATCTTCAACCTCGCGAAAACAAATAGGCCTAATTATTCAGATCGAGTGTCAATTCGAAGAGCAGGAATTAATTAGAGCATTAATACCATAAAATTCACCTAAAAACAACTTTTGCCCAACTTTGTATTTGCACAAATATGACTCTTATGACTTTCAAAAATTGTCATTTTTAATTCAATCTTTAATTACTCATGCAGGACTCAATCGATCAATCTCAGGAGTTGCTTGATGAGTGTAAGAAACCACCTACGAAATATCATATCTCAAAATGATTCCGTTCAAAAGTTACAGCAATTTGATTTAGGGGGGACTTACTTTTTTGTTGTGTATATTAACATTTTCTGCTCGCGCTGCGCGCTCACAAATTTCGATTTATCAGGTACCTATATCATTTCCGCGTATTCTATAAATTTTTCAAAATATCCCAGCCTTTTCAGGTCTGATGGTCAAAACATAAAATATTGATTATACAACAAACTACCTATACACAACAAAACAAGTAAGTCCCCCCCCCTAAATCAAATTGCTGTAACTTTTGAACGGAATCATTTTGAGATATGATATTTCGTAGGTGGTTTCTTAAACTCATGAAGCAACTCCTGACGGTGCTCACTAAAGCATGACGTAAAATACGTCCAAAACATTTACTCAGAGGGTAGCTTTAATATAAAATTACCTACACGCCCATGTAAAAATATATTAAAAACTCGCATTAGTTCGGAAATTATTGATGGGAGACTTACTTTTTTGTTGTGTATAGATACCAGGCTACCTGTTGACCGGCGTTTTTTGCAGTGCATGTATTGAAATAAGGTGTAGGAGGGGCTCATGCCCGAAGCCACACCCATATAAACTAGTCTGCAGGCACAGACCCTGATTGGAACTTTGATCAACAAGTGTGCCTCCACGCAAAGACTAGCACATACAAAACTTGCTGTGGGCCTTAAGTACACAAGGGATGAGTAGGCTGCACATTCAGACCCTTAACTCGAGAGAAGGGTTTGCCCAGCAGCCTTCATAATAAACCGCAGTTCCATGGCTCCTGAGACAAATTAATGGCAAGTAATGGGGAGGGGTGGAATATACAGGTCAAGCGAGGTTGAGAATGTTATTATAGTAGTCGTTATGGTGGATTTTTTTTTCAAACTATGATTGAAAGCAGGTGCCTCATTGATTGATACTCGAGAGTTTTTGCTGTCACTTAAACCTCGAAAAATATCTTAAATGAATGAATCCAGAAACATTATGCACCCTGGATGATATCTTTCATCTGTTTTTTTTTTTTCATTATTTTACGACTTATATTTTGATAATAAAGATTTGAAAAATGAAAGTGAGTTGCCTTGTCCATCAAACAGTCACCAATTGATGATGCATGGGTCATTATGATCGACAATGGTCATGGGAATATAGACCGAGATTATTTTGTGATGGGTAAATGTGAGAGAAAGGTTTCTTATGATTCTCTTGAATACAAATACACGCCGCGAAATGATTGGATTTGTTCTATTTGTTTCTGGAAATCTCCAAAACAGTGGAGGGATTAGCTATGAGAGATTCCAAAATTAGAGGTGTAAGAATTATTTATTGATCATACTCGATTTCTTAAGAAAACCACCTTCATTGAATGAAAAGAATAGGGGACCAAAGATAAGAAAGTAAATTGGCAACAAAGAGGGAGTAGAGTAGAAATGGTTTATTTGAACAAAAGAAATCATTCGCTGCCCATAGGCCGAATTACAGATTTTCAGACAAATACAAAAATATACATGAAAATTACAACATAATTAGAAACACAATTTTTGGGGAAAAAATCACATGCCTGGGGTAAATACATTAATATGTTATTGCCAAATCAGTCATCATTGTAATACAATCATTTTGTAACCATTTACTATTTGATTCTTTATCATAATTAATCTAAAATTTGATTATTATTTTTATCATTATTATTAATATCATATTTAACTATCCTTTTATTATTCACATTATCATCCTAAAAAAATTAGTATTGCACATAGAGAGACATTGACACTTTATATTACACTCATAAAAAAATAAATAAAAGATGTTCGTTCATAGTTTACCACTGGTTTATATTGTTACGATGTGAGTAGTTATATGTCATAGTAACATAAAAAGTAAGGCTATAATTGTGTAGGACGGCTAACAGATGTATTTCAATTCCGGAAGACTTGGTAATTTAAAAAAAAAAACTCTGTGAGAACTCATACATTAATTGATATATAGAGCGATTAGCAAACGTGCTATAATGCAGTTGTTATGAAGATGAAAAAGATTTAAACGACAGAGAGGGAAAAAAATCTAAGCTCAGTTTGGTGTTGGAAAAGTAATTATCTAAAGGCAAAGTAAACAAAATCTTCACAAAAATTATGAGAATATTCAGTTACATAAAATTCAATAAGTCAATAAGGTAAGGGATGGCACTTTGTCGAAGTCGTTGAGTCCTACATTTCAATTGTTGCCTGACCCTACTGTTTCTTAGGGTTCTGCCGACATCCTTCGGCTTAGGGATCAGGTGTGATAGTCTTTCATTCTTTTCCAGTTTCTGTGCAAAGGAAAGACATAAATCTTTCCTTCGATCTGCAAGAGACTTTAAGTGGAGTGATTCTAGTGCAGAGTCATATGATGTGAAGCGGGGACCTAGAATAATTCTTACAGTTCTCTTCTGAATTCGTTCTAGGGAGGCAATCTGTTGTTTCGTGAGTCCGCCGTTCCACACAGGGCACGCATATTCCAGGAGGGGTCTTAAGTAACCAACGTAGATTGTACACAGATCATCCACACAAAGACCGTGGCTCCTCAATATCCTGATCATGTACATTCTCCCATTCGCTCGCTGGAGCATGTATCTACATGACACTGCCACTTAAGATCACTTTGAACTCTCACGTCCCAGGACCAAAATCCAATTGAAACCAGTTGGATTTCCAACTGGTTTCAATTGGTTTCAACTGGTTTCAATTGGTTTTAACTGGAATTTAACAATTTCCAGTTGAAACCAATTGAAACCAGTTGGGCAACTGGAAATCCTAACTGGAACCAGTTGGGCAACTGGAAATCCTAACTGGAACCAGTTGGGTAACTGGAAATGACTTCCAACTGGAAATGATTTCTAACTGGAACCAGTTGGGTAACTGGAAATCCTAACTGGAACCAGTTGGGCAACTGGAAATCCTAACTGGAACCAGTTGGGTAACTGGAAATGACTTCCAACTGGAAATGATTTCTAACTGGAACCAGTTGGGTAACTGGAAATCCTAACTGGAACCAGTTGGGTAACTGGAAATCCTAACTGGAACCAGTTGGGTAACTGGAAATCCTAACTGGAACCAGTTGGCAACTGGAAATCCTAACTGGAACCAGTTGGGTAACTGGAAATGACTTCCAACTGGAAATGATTTCTAACTGGAACCAGTTGGGTAACTGGAAATCCTAAATGGAACCAATTGGGTAACTGGAGATGACTTCTAACTGGAAAGATGGGTAACTGAATTCTAATTGGAACCAGTTGGGTAACTGGAAATAAAACTGGAACCAGTTGGGTAACTGGAAATGATTTCCAATTGGTTTCCAATTGGAAATTTTCCAGTTACCCAACTGGATCCAATTGAAACCAGTTAATTTGCATATTTTCTGCCAGTGTGCACAGATTAATGTTTTATGAGATTCATCATAATTTACAATGTATCTATTTATTTTTTTCGATTTGAAGTTCCACACTTTTTTCAGATAAGTGTTTCCAATACTTAGCAGTGAAAACCATGTTCATAAATGTTATAGATTATAATTAAAACAGATTCAAAGATAATTAGTACACCACTAACTGTTACCAAATTACATCAAATAAAAATACATATATTTGAAGAACTCCAATATGAATATATACATATGAAAGTCTGTATTTTATCAATGCCCTTTACATTGGTATTAATAGACAAATAACACTGCTTCTGTGTTGGCATGAGCAATCGTTAGTGCAAATGCTAATTAATTTGTAACTAATTAAGTTCATTCCAACTGGAAGTTCCAATTGGATCCAGTTGGAAACCAATTGGTTTCAACTGGTTCCAGTTGAAAACCAGTTGCCTCCAACTGGTTTCAACTGGAACCAATTGAAACCAGTTGCCTCCAATTGGATTCAACTGGTTTTTATAGGGAAATTGGAACAACTGGAACCAATTGAAAACCAATTGAAAACCAATTGAAACCAATAGCCAACTGGTTCCAGTTGCCCAATTGGTTTTAACTGGAACCAGTTGGCAACTGGTTTTCAATTGGAACCAGTTGTTCCAATTTCCCTATTGAAACCAGTTGGCCAACTGGTTTCAATTGGATTTGCTCTAATTGGTTTCAACTGGATTTTGGTCCTGGGACTCCAAGAACTTTAACAGCGTCCAGAGTTTTCAATGACTGGCCATTAATTCTGAACACTGGGGGCTCAGGAGGCGACTTCATGAAACATATTTGCATTGCTTCACATTTGACTGGGTTGAGGGTCATTCCGTTAAGGTGGGACCAATCTTGTAACTTCCGTAAGGCATTCACAGTGAGCTCCGGGGATTAATACACAAATCTTGTGTTAATGATACTCATATCATCTACATATTTCCAGTGTAATAGATGGTCACTTTCACAAGCATCGTTGATGACAGCAAGGAACAGTATCGGCCCCAACAATGTTCCTTGAGGTACACCAGCGTGAAGTGTAGTCCAATCTGAGATAGAGCCCTTGTAGCGAACACACTGCTTCCGATTTGTTAGAAAATCCATGACCCATTGCACAAGATCAGGAGCTACTCCGTAGGCTATTAACTTCTGTAACGCTATGTTGTGACCAATTCGATCGAATGCCTTACTGAAGTCTGTTAGGATAAGGTCAGATACTGATTTACTTTTCTCTGCATGCAGATACAAAGTGTGCAACATATCTACGAGATAATGACACGTTGAAAGCCCTTTCATGTTCCCGTATTGTTTCCTGTCGAGATGAGGTGCTAGGCTTTTCAGGATCCACTTGACAACAAATCCTTCGAAGACCTTTACAAAGGAATCCGTCAGGGATATTGGCCTTAAATTATCAATCACTGCAGGGGTACTCTTAGGCACAGGTATTACCACTGCCTTTTTCCACACTTCTGGTACGCAGCCTTCGGCTAGTGATGCAGAATATATATCTGAAAGCGGTTCGCTTATTTCACATGCGAATTCTTTTATGATACAAGGAGGCATCGAGTCAGGGCCAACTGCTTTGCTGACATTTATTTTCTCCAGCTGCCTTAACACTTCCCATGGTTCGATTCGTGGAGGAGGTGACGGTGAAGGTAGGTATGAGGGCAGATCTTCCCTTTTCATAGGAGGAACGTCCCTGGCGGTTGAAGTGAACGTTTCATTGATCTTATCAGCAATCTGCTTATTGTCGTCAACTCCTGGAACTCGAATGCTAGTATTACTTGACCCCGTATTTGTCATAACTTTAATCTGTTTATACCATTCTGCGGGGTTTGACTTCTTGTGGACTTTGATTCTTTCAACATAGTGATCCTGTTTAGCTTTCTTGATCTCTCGATCTGCTGACACGGTTCCCAATAGCTTTAGACAGAGCTATGTCATTATTGTGGAAAGCTCGCTGACGGTCCTGGAGTTCCTGGATTAGTGCTTTAATTGCAGGAGTCATCCAGGGTTTATCACAGCTGTGCATCTTTACAACTCGTGTGGGTAAGAAACGATCGATCATACCATTCATCAATTTGTAGAACAATTCAGTCTTTTCATTGACAGATGATGTCTCGAGGACCGGAGACCAATCACAGCCCGTGATAAAAGATCCAAATTCTCGTAGTCTTGAATCTGGCAATGGTCTTGTGATTCTCTTCACTACTTAATGATGGTTACATGGTATGCTAGGTGTCCAGAGAATAGCATTGTGATCACTTGCACCAAGAGGGCATGTGATCAGCAGTTCTTGGTATTGGACAGAAAAATTCGTTATGATTTTGTCTAAGGTTCTCTTAATACTATCCATTAATTCTCTAAATCGGAAAACTTAAAGGTCAAGTCCACCTCAGAAAAATTTTTATTTGAAGAAATAGAGAAAAATCAGACAAGCACAATGCTGAAAATTGAATCGGATGTAATATAAGAAAATTATGACATTTCAAAGTTTCGCTTATTTTTAACAAAATAGTTATATGAACGAGTCAGTTACATCCAAATGAGAGAGTAGATGATGTCACTCACTCACTACATAATTTCTTTTGTTTTTTTATTGTTTGAACTATACAATATTCAATTTTTACGAATTTGACGATTAGGACCTCCTTGCATGCCTGAAGCACAAAATGTTAAAATAATGGAATTCCACGTGTTCAGTGAGAAATGAAACTTCATTTCACATGACAATGACGAGAAAATTGAAATATATCATATTTCATATAATAAAATACAAGTGAGTGATGTCATCACTTCCCTCATTTGCATATCGACCGAGAGGTGCATATCAACTGTTTTGTGAAATGAAGCGAAATTTTAGAATATCATAATTAACTTTCTTATTTTACATCCGATTTTGATGAAATTTTCAGTGTTATGCTTGTTGAATTTTTCTCTTTTTATTCAAATCAAGTTTTTTTAGGGGTGGACTTGTCCTTTAAATATTAGACCAATAATAGGACATCAGAGCCAGCCAGCCATCGGATAAAGGAGATGGGGATTTTTAGGGAGAGTCGGAGGGGGGATTTGGGCCAAGAGGCCGAGGTGGTGGGTTTTTCTAAATAAAAATACTTGTTCATGGCTTAAATTCGTCTAGGTTTGATATAGTAATTATTCATTTTTTTTGTATTTGGAAAATTTCTGTTTTATGTTTTGCTTTGACACTCGAAAAGAAAATGAGTACGTTGAGTTTATAATTTATGTCGAGTTAGGTTTGGTTTACCCTGTATGATTACCATCAAGGTATCATTTCATTCATAATTATGTATTGGAAGATAGTGTGATATTGTGTTTCATTGTATCATCCAATGACGTGATACAGTTTTAATCCATAAACGTGATTAAGGAAAAAAAATATATAAAGCGAGTTAAAGAAAAAAAAATGTAAGAGCTTCCAAGAAGAAAGAACAGAAAATGGAAAGTGTTAATTGTTATCAATGTATCTATTAATTTGTAAAGATGATATTTTATTTGCTAATGTATTTTATTATCAAGAATTGAAGTTGTTATCAAATCTTGCCAATAGGGGGGTCTACTTCCTTTTTTTCTGAATCACGTGCACAGTGCGGCACCTATCAAAAAGGGCAAGTCCACCCCAACAAAAAGCTGATTTGAATAAAAAGAGACAAATCTAACAAGCAGAACACTGTAAATTTCATCTAAATCGGATGTATAATAAGAGAGTTATGACATTTTAAAGTTTTGCTTTAATTTTCCAAAACAGTTATCATGGTTATAGGCACATCCTGGTGGGTATGCATGAGGAGCCTGGTGACGTCATCCATTCACTATTTCTTTTGTATTTTATTATATGAAATAGGGAATATTCTATTTTTCTCCTCATTGTCAAGTGAAACAATGATTAATTTCTCTCTGAACATGTAGAATGAGCATTGTTTCATACTATATGTAGTGGATTGAAAAAGGTGTTCCTATAGGGTACTCTAAAAAGTGTTCCTATAGGGTGCTAGCAATAATATAAAAAGAATTGAACTACTATAAAGATATTAATTACTGGGTTGAATATACTCCATCTTTAGAAACCTGATGTTCTGTTTACCGAAACAAATCCCATTCCAATCAAGAATACATAATATAAGTTAATGTTAGACTTTAAAATAGTAAAGTGATGTGAGCTACTATTGTTTTAAAATAATTAGTAAATATTTCGATGTGAACGATATGTTAAGTTGAGAGGGTCATCTTAGCCCAGGGTAGTTAGTGCGGTGCAGAAAAGGGTGTGGTACAGGCGAAATCCTGTGCTTCCATTGGACTGTGCTCATGTAAATTAGGAGAAAAGGGCAGGCCAATTTGCACTCGGATAGTTTTCCAGCTGCTAATACCTGTTGCATCTTCGGGGAGAGGAAGGAGGAGAAATAACAGGCAGAAGTAACAGGCAGAAATACAGGACAGAGAAATAAGAGACAAGAATTCTACCTCATTCCCCTCCAGCAAGAATCTAGCATTTATCATCAGAATTCATTTTCAACCATAATTGTCAGAATTGTCTTCAGAACCTATTTGTCTTCAGAACTCTATGTCTTCAGAATTAATCGTCTTCAGAACTAATTGTCTTCAGAATTAATCTTTCTTCAGAATCTAATCCCATCGTACCTCACCTGCTGAATACATATCATCTCTTTTTCTACTTCGTTTTCGACGATATACAACAACTTCTAGAAATAGGATGAGGTTGCGGATAATACTAGAGGAGAACTCGGAGAGCGTTGTATGCCAATTTACAATTAGGAGAATTTACAATTAGGAGGAAAGACAGCGAGTGTGGCAGAGAGCTAGGACACGACTGCGGAAAACAGCTGCATGGGAGGACTGAACATTCTTATAGACTGAACTGCTACAAGGCCTTGCCCATCTTCCGAAAATACAGGTTTCTTCTTTCTAAAACTATTTAACACCCTTTCACTTTTAATGTTAATTAATTGATTATTGTTAAAGAGAAGCAATTGGAATTATTTGTATTCCCCTGGCAACTTCAAATTAATATTTAAAATTAAAGAACCAAGAATAATCTATATAAACTTCATTGTCTTTGTATTTATTTAATGTTGTGGTCTTTGTTTACACTAGCCGACCCCCTCCTCGACGACGGTAGACTGGAGAGTTAGCAGACCATATCAGAAAAAGAACCCTGCCTCAGTGGTGAGACCGTCGGCGGGAAGAGGGGCCTGGTTAGATTATGATTCAGTCAAGTTGGCCTTATTGTCAAAGCTTATTGTCAACCCAGGTGAGGTAAATGGGTACCTGGCAAGAATTTATTCCTTGAAACGCAGCGCGCGTAACAGCTGCACTGCTATTTCTGTAGAGCGCTTAGAGACTTAAGTAAGTATAATTACTATCTAAAAAAAATGAAATATTGTATAATTCACACAATAAAAAACAAGTAAGTAAGGGAAATCACCAACTGTCTCATTTGAGTTGTGTATATCACTGTTATACATGCTATAAATAAGCAAAACTTTAAGATGTCATAACTTTCTTATTTTACATCCGATTTTTGATAAAATTTTCAGCGTGTTACTAGTTTGATTTTTCTCTATTTATTTAAATCAACATTTTTCTGGGGGTGGACTTGACCTTCAAGAAACCTTGTGTACTCTGCATTTCCCATGTTTCCACTTGCGCACTCGGCTGCTACTTCGAACCAGTGATAGGTTTATACGCCCTGCGAGCATTTGCGGCGGAAGCAAAAAAAAATAGGGGGGGGGGTCCACCTGAATTTTTGGGATGGACACAGGTAGAAAATTGGACAAGCGCCCCCCAAAAAAGGTTATCAACCTTAACTTTAGGAGTTAAAAAAAAAGTCATCAACCTAAATTTTAGGGGGGGGGGCAACACACGTTTCAGGGGGGTAATCAAAAAAAAAATTTAGGGGGGGGGGGACTGTCCCCCCACCTAAAGTCTAGGGGGACACGTCCCCCTGCTTCCGCCGCCTATGCCTGCGAGGATCTCATTTGCTATACTATATAGGTTTTGATGTCACCTCAATGAATATAAACTTTTCAACTCCCCTCCGAAGCTGTTATTTTCTCTCGGGTGAATATTTTCCCTCATTCCCTTGGTAAAAAATATAACTCTGTCGTCTGTCGGGAAAAAGAAATGTTACATTCAAACCCCGGGGGGGGGGGGCACTTACATTGACGAGTGGATACCATGCGCGACCAAAAAAAAACACGTAGAAAGGATGTCCTTTTCACGATAGGGCACGTTACATACGTAACGTGATAAGGGTGTCAAAAACACATACATAATGAAAAAAGGGTATCTATTTCGATAGGAAAATTACGTGTTTAGGGTCGAATTTGCGGGGATAATAAAACAAAATTTAAATGTTTTATAAAGGATGTCCTTTTTGCCCCAACACTTCGTGTTTAGAGTCCGATTTGCGCGAGGTGTAGAAGGTGGGGTCGTACTAAACCAAATAAGGTAAAGCCGACGACCGAAGGACCCGTAACAATAAAACATTCCTGTACTTGTTTAGGGGTTCATTTCAGGGAATATTTGCCAAGAGTATCGTTTTGTTTCCAATACTTGTTAAGGGTAGGGTTTCACACGCCAATACTTGTTAAGGGGTGCATTTTCAGAATATGGAAATTACGTGTTTAGGGTGCTTTTCGAGACCCCATGGTCGCGCATGGTATCCACTCGTGAATGGAATTGCCCCCCCCCCCCCCGGATTCAAACTCTAGGTATAGGCAATATCTGATCCACAGCATTATTTAGATTTGTATACATCAATTCATGTTTTATTGTTGGAAGTAGACATGAAATAAAACACTCCGAAAAAAGTTTATTTGCCAAATGAATCATATCGTATTCCGTATTTCCAGTGAGAGCTCATTTCATTCATATTATTAAGACGGGACTAGAATAGAAACAATGTTGATAGATAGCGAAAAACTCATGGAACATCAACATTTAAAAACCTAGCTCATCGAAATCGATAAAAATAATTTCACCACTTGATGAAAAACTTCATTTGTGAAGAAAACTCTGTTTATAATATGTTGATAAATATATTTTTTCAAAAAAAAATCTGGTTAGGTCTTAATCGAGCAAAAAACTTGTGAGTTTATCGAACGAAGAACTGCTTTTTCGATCAAACCATGGAGACAGAAAGATGCCATACGCCGCACGTACGGACGTAATGCGTACGTACGTACGTGCGTGCGTGCCGCCGCGCCAGGCGCCGCGCCCGATATATATATCGCGATCGATGATGTCAGAAGGAATTATTTTGTTGAAGGGGAAAGACGCGCTCCACGCTCAGACCGTTGAAGGATTTTTACTTTTGGAATAGATCCACATCTAACAAAAAGTTACGGTAAGTGCAATCAAAACAATCTTTGATTTAGTACCGTAGCTTCCTGTGACTGAATTCCGACGCAAACTTAGATCTAACTGACGCGACGGTCAGCAAAACAATTCATATCGGTATTTCGAGCGCGGCGCGAGCGAATATTGTGAGACGATAACCCCGTCATCACCGGGTCAGCTGCTCGTGCTTGGCTGGACTGACGTTTGGGCTAGAAAATTTCTGTTGCCCAAGCCTGGCTTTACAATGCCTCTTTCGATTCCAAACACCCAATAATTTTGCTGCCATTTATTTTGAAGAGATACGATACGGTATTATTTAAAGAACATATTCGCCAGGCCACTACCGGTATACCGGTATGCAACCATAAGAAAGATTAAGAATTGTCGTGAAGATGCAAGATCGAACCTCAGCCTCAGGCTCAGTCAGTCTTAACCCAGAGCCTGGCAGAGGGCTGCCGACCGCTACGCGGCCGGGAGCCCTCTGGGTTAAGTCAGGCTCAGTCAGACTCAAGCCTGCTATAGTATTACAATTTTAACTTAATTTGAAATCACAAAAGATCTACAGTATGTAAGGGATAATTTATCTCTGTCATGATGAAATCCAGAATTTGAGTTGTTCATTTTTATTTCATTTTCTGTAATTGCAAATCATTATCAGTACAGACAGTTGCAGTTGTAGACAGCTGGCAGCCGTCTGTTTCGAGGAGTTTTTTAACATTTTTTTTTATTTCTCCTCGTACACAGACGGCTCGCTATCGTGCAGCCACCATTAGGGGACTTGCAATGCAAAATCCCCCTGTCGGGGCTTTTCAATTTTTGTCTTTAATGAATAAAAATTTCGAAAATTATAGTGACCAGAGTGCAAATTTATATTCCCTCTTGGTATCAATTGCCAAAAAACGGAGAAAAATGAAGTTAAAAGGAACAAAAACAGTGACTTACCTCGGCTGTCGCGCAAATTCACTTCCCGTTTTATCTGATCTCAAGTACATAAACATATGGCCATTGAGTCCCCTGTACAGATCGCGCTAGAACTTCGGTCTCTGTATTTGGTGAGTGAAGCCAACGAAGTTCAGCTGAACAACCAACAAAACAGAGACCGAAGCTTTAGGTCTAAGACAGTTGTTGCATCGTTGGCTGTTTGACTTTGACTTTTAGCCTTCACCCTTTAATCCTGGTATTCAACTATTCAGTGCTGAACTTGAAGTTCTCTGAAGAGGTCTATGGGATGAAAGTCATTTACTGTGTGTGTAACGGGGGGAAGTGGTGTAAATTTGTATGTTTGAACTCTGAAAATGGTTGTTTGGCTTTTTCTCAAAATAATTTTTAAAGGGATGGTCCAGGCTGAAAGTATTTATACCATAATAAATAGAGTAGAATTCACTGAGCAAAATGTTGAAAATTTTATCAAAATCTGACAACAAATAGCAAAGTTATTGAATTTAAAGTTCAATTAATATCTTGTAAAAGTGGAGACGTGACATCATCAGCTCGCCTAATGAATATTCATGACGACTATTTTAAAAAAATATTGCTAAACTTCAAACTTCAATAACTTTGTTATTTGTTATCCGATTTTGATGAAATTTTCAGCGTTGTACTCAGTGAATTCTACTCTTTGTATTAAGATATAAATATTTTCAGCCTGGACCGCCCCCTTTAAAGAATTCAATTGCCAATGCAGTCTCAAGTAAGCATGGGGAGCATTTCATCAACAGTTTTGTCTTACAAGTTGTCAGATCTGACAGCTTTCCCTGATTCTGATCAGCTGAGAGACACTGTTATTAATTGTCAGATAAAACAGGACTTGTCGGATAAAGTCGTTTTATGAAATGCTTCCCTGGAATCCCTGGTCTTCAGTTGCAGCATTTTCAGAAGTGAATGGGCATTATGAATGATAAATGTTTTGAAAGGATTTTATTTTCTTGATTTTTTTTAAATACAAAGTTACGTTTAACAAAAGATATGGTTTTATGCCTTTTTTGATAGAGATATAATTTATGTGTTGATGTGACAGGTTTTTTTTAGTGTGAATAGACAAATTTATTCACAGTGTAAAACAGAAACAGGGCAGGACATGTCGCTTAGTTTTTTGACAAATAACAAAGACAAATATAATGCAATGCCAGTGCCATTTGATTTGAAAGGGTTAATAAAATGATGCATATATATGTATAATAGTATATCTTATAAAGAGTTGCGATTGATCCAATCAAGCACAAGTGCACAACTACGGAAAGCGACACCGAAATTGCATGTTACCTGTACATGTAGTTCAGAATAGTTTTTAGATATGCTGTATATTCATACATCATTTGCTTTCTTTAAGATTTAGTGTGCTCTTTGTTTACAAAGGATATTTACACATATAATATGCAAATTTTCCTTTTAGAAAAAATTATGACATCAATGGATTTCCATACAGTTCAGGTTGATCGGATCAATTGTGAGTTGTACATGTAAGATGGGGCCCCTGATCTTTATACCTTGTTGCGACAGGGGTGTTTGAGACTAGTCTGCAAGCACTACTGTATGTGCCTGGATCTTTGGTTTGCGCATAGTGCATAATATAGAGTCTGAAGTAGTGAGACTAAATTCAATCATGAATAGAGAATTTTGGAGCTATTAACACATGGTTAAAGGGAATATTTATGTGCAGACATTACAGGTGGTGATGTGTTAGGAACAATCCAGACCAGTGTCTCCACGGCTCTGCAATGCATCCACGGTCAGTTGAGTGAAATGACCTTGTACACGTACACGGATAGTAAATGACCAATCAGCTCTCCCATATAATATTTGCTGACCGATCACATTCCTCTCATAATTTATGTTCTAACATGTCAGAAAGAACAACAACAAAAAGTGGTGGTAGTGCACTTATGCTGAAATGGATAGACAGAGGAGGCTTCGTAGTATTATAAGCGCAGACTCATATTTGGCAAAACTTATGGCCCGTAAATCCTGGTTCAAAGTTGTGGTTTAACAAGCTCCTTGGTTTAACTATGGAGAGGCAACTTGGGCACAAATCCCTAACAGTACACACTTCACATCCAATTTATTAACTCATATATGTATGACACTCAAATTGTCTGGGAATGAGAAATTAAAGGGGAATGAAACCTTTGGAACAAGTAGGCTTGTGTCGAAACAGAAAAATCAAAGAATAAGAACAAAGAAAGTTTGAGAAAAATCGGACAAATAATGAGAAAGTTATGAGCATTTGAATATTGCAATCTCTAATGCTATGGAGATCCTCCTATTGGCAACACTACAAGGATGTGTGATGTCACCGATGAACAACTTTCCCTTTGATGGACTATGAAATTCCCTGAAAATGTGTCTTTTTGCTTTTTCGTATGGTGATACAAACTCTTTATCCATGATGTATTCTTTAAAAATCTGTATTACATGCCTCCTATAGAAAGAATACATGTTCTACTGAAAGATGTGATAAAAGATTTAAGTGAAATATATACTAAAGTAATGGGGAGAGTTGTTCAAGAGTGACATAACATATGTTTGCCGCATTGCCAATATGAGAATCTCCATAGCATTAGTGATTGCAATATTCAAAAGCTCATAACTTTCTTATTACTTGTCCGATTTTTCTCAAACTTTCGTTGATCTGTTTCTTTGATTTTTCTGTTTTCAAACAAGCTATCTTGGTCCAATGGTTTCATTCTCCTTTAAGTACTTTTCTACATAATGAAAACATATTAAACATAAGCAAAATTGATATCCAATAGAATCAGAATTTTTGAATTTTTGGCTCCCTGTAATGTTAGCAGAGTTAGATCATGGAACTATTATGCCATGAATGATGATGACAGGAGTCGATTTCCTTTACTTTTTGTAGGACTTTTAACGGTAAGGTATTGATCTCTGCTATTAAGTTTATATAGTAAGCCCCAACTCCCTGCCATTTCCTGTAACCCGGTTCCATTCCATATCCCCGAGGCTTGAAACATGTTCATAGATATTTTATTCATTTATCATACTAATTCAAAAAGCTTGATTGAGGGGCTTGTCAAACATACATGTAGCATTTATCGGGGACAACAAGTAATGTTCACCAGTTGATTTCAAAATGTTCATAAACAAAGTATAGTTGAACATCTTGCCTGTGCCGAGGCATGGAGCTAGTGAATTTTCTTACTATTGTTGGTGTTTTTCACACAAGGCATTTGTGAAATGGGATTCGATAGAATATGTACAATACGTCTATTTGGCTCTTTTTGCAGACTGTTAATCTTGTATCTGAGATCTTCGTGATATTGTTTGTTTTTCTCAATAAATTCTATCAATAGAACATTGTACCAAGAAGCTCCTTGATTGTACACGAAAAATGCAACTTTGTGTGACTTGAGGAACGTACGGTCTCTATTTTTTGTTTAATATTAAAGTGTACGCCTGAATGAATAACCACTCAACAAAAGAACGCTCGACAAACGTTCTGAGACATTCTTACAACGTGAAGGCCTTTTGTTTCTTACTTTCTTTTGAGGCAAGACATCCGAAGGTGATTACATGATGGAATTCCTGGTGTCCGGAATGAATGGAGAGAAATATGCGGAATGTTTATGACTTGGATTGCGTAACTCACGCCATGATGGTGACACGCTTCAGTGGATTCAGAACTCGTTCGTACAATTCTCATCACATCTGCTTATTTGCGTTCTTTTATGGAGCTATAAAACACAGAGCTCCATGGTTCTTTCTTGTGCACAACGAACTAACTGATGGGCACTCATGGTGCCCTCATGGGATATCGAAAGAGATCATCATGCTCTATTACATCATGGACCAACCACGATTACATTTTACAAGGAGCTCCAAAACCAAAGAAGGATGACCGGGATGAGCAACTTCGAAACTGCCAACTCCGTGATACCCTTATCACCGTCGTCACATCAGGAGTTTGTGATGAGCAATCTTCTGTCTATTTTCAAATATTGTACATCCATCAGGTCAGTGGCCGACGCAGACCGTTCCGTTTGACGGACGTGGTCCGTATTCCCAAAGTAAATTCAGTACAAGATGAAATTATTGACACAATAATTGTGAAGTATATGTTAAAAAACCATGTATAAAAAGTAAATTTGTAAAAGCCCTATGCACGTATATTGTATGTTTTACACTCCACTTTGCAGATATCAGCTGCCGTCATCGTGACGTGACCGCAAGTATATTGTTTTATAGAAAATAAGCTTGAAGCTCCTTCGTGGTTGTCTTTTCGGACAAGATCCTGCCTGTACCCCCAAATTTATTCAACCAGAGAGAGAGAGAGTGGGGGGGGGGGGGGGAGGCGAAGGTTTGATCCATGATCCAAAGAGGTTTTATAGAACGTCCTATACATGTAGGCTAGAGGTTGACTTCCAACATCCATGTTCTCCGACCTTTTTTCCATGTGATACTGATAGTGGTACTCCAGTCTTCCAATATGTAGGGGGTGGGGCTGTTTGCAGCTTTTCCGTGACTTTATGTAAAATTCTTTTCAATAAGCCAGTTCGTAGTTCCTTTCTGCGCATGATCAGAAGGTCATTTGTACTAAAGTGACATGGTGCTTTAAAATCTAATGAGATAAGCACCAACTTTAATGTCTTGATTATTCATATATTCTTTTGAATTGTCGTTTTCATTTACATCCACAAAAAACAACAATGCTTCCACGAACGACTGGTATTTCACAGTTTGTCAAGTACATTGTGCAACATGCTAAGATATGCATTCAAAGTAGGAATGCAACAAATACCTTCATTAAGTGTTCATTGGTGTGCTATTCTAGTCACCTGGTCTATTCATTTTCTTCATCCTGCTATGTAAGGCAAGCTTACGTAATATTTTGCTTTGAAATCTGCCTATCATGATGAAAGAAATGAAAGGTCATTTGACCAAAATTGCCCATGAAGTAACTACGAACTGGTCTATTACCATTGATGATTCCGCATTTACAGTGAGGGGTCTGCTTGTGAGTCCATAAAAAGGTCCATCGGGGAATTATTGGCAGCAACGTGGTGTGAGAGTGGGTGAAAGCAAGGAGATATCAGAGGTGATATCTCCTTGGTGAAAGCATAGAGCTGTTAGCTCCATTGTGAAAGGGTGTACTGTACATGTACATGTACTTGTACATTTTTCAATGTACATTATCTGTCAAACGAATGTTTTACTGGATGCGGGTGAAATATGCGTTTCAACTTTCAACACATGCTTCAAAATATCCAGGAGAAAACTTTCTTTGTACTTGTAGGCGTGCAAAGGAGAAAACACTTGTGGAGAGTTCGGTCATGATTTTCAAAGAAACTGCTCGAGAGTCATCGCGGTGATGGATGATAATGTGATGCGTCATACCGGAATACGTTTGGGTTCGATGGCCGATTGCAATGCTGGTATTAGTAGGGTCCATTGTGACATCATGTAGATGAGGATAGAAAGGAGGTATCTTGATCCAGACATGGCAGATTCTGTTTGGGAGGGTCATGCAATGTGCCCGAACCTTGTAAACTTAATTTGAGGGGAGGGGGGGGGGGGTTCTAAATTTATAATTATGTACATGTACACGTTCACTTTTTTTCTTTGAAAACAAGACCCTTCATATCGCGACTTAAGAACAACCATGCATGCAAAACTCCTTTCTGATTCCCCCTATTTTGCAACGTTTCATAATCTAGTTGGATGAGAGAGAGAGGCCAAGAAACAAAACAAAACACGGACAAAGTGCATGCATTAGGGGCATATTATAAATTCCACCGTTTGTTCCGTTATCTCCCTTGCCCCTTCATGCCCTTTGCTTGGATTATGCAAATCAGAGATTTAACCGTATTAAAAGAGTGTTGTCTTTGTGGAACATAACCGCTATTGCGTAACTTTTTGAACTGTGGATGGCAGTAAACTGGTATATACCCAGCCCACCCCCGTCGTTTAGGTGATGGCAAACAGCTGATGAGGGTTTATTTGCCAGGCCGGAGCCGATTCAAAAATTCGTATACAGGGAGTTGCATGGGAGGAGCTCTGGCATACGGCACCAACCATGGAGATCTATATGGCAGTCCGTGCGGACAATAGCTCTATGGTTTCACTTTAGCCCCGTTTTAATTGACAGTGCCCTGGCAGAGAGCGGGTAGAAAAAGGGGGTGGAATTCCTCAATGAGGAGATAACCCCATGATAACACCATAGGTACCAGCCTCCTTGCTCCGTCACGTAAAATCCTATCCTGACCTGGTAAGGTTTCCATGGTAATGAATGCCCTCCCCCCCTCAAAAAAGACAGAGACAGAAAGAGAACAAAATGATAAGGAAGGAAAATGTGAGGAGTAAGAGAAAGAATTAAAGGGGGAGGGATGGAAAAAAAGAAGTGGAGGAAAAGAAAGAATGGGGAAAGGTTTAAGGATTAGAGAAAAGGGGAAGGAAGAGAAAGGTAAGGAAGATGGGAAAGAAAATGAAGGAAAAACAGAATAAAGACAAATGGGAGAGGAGAAAGAAAGGAAGATAAGAGAGAGAAAGAGAAGGGAAAAGGAGAGACGGAATAAATGGGAAAAGGAAAGAAGAGAGATAGAGAAAGAAAAGAGGACGAAACTTTAAGGGAAAGAAAGGTGGGGAAAAGAAAAGGGGAGTGAAAAGGAAGGGAAGAAAAGAGGAAGGGAAGAAAAATGAAGGGATAGGGAGATTTGGAATTCAAAAAAAGGAGAGATAAAATACATGCACATGTACAATTGGCAAAAGTGAAATTGGAGTAAAAAAAAGAAAAATAGATAGACGAAAATAACATGCAAAGTAATGTCAAAATAAAACAAAGAAAAAATGAAGGTACCGGTACGCTGTTTCATCAATGGTGATCGGGGTGGAGAATTATATTAGGAAAGTGATACGAGACGTGCGAATGTCGGGGGTTTTTTTACTAATCGGTGTGTTGCAGGTATTGGAAGCTGAATTAAGAGCACTGATTTTTTTTTAGATAATTAGAATGAGGCTTTGGTAATTGAATTTGTCGGTCTATGTCTCTTGGAAGATATTCTCGTGATTTAAGTGTGATTTGAGTACAATTTACAGATAGAGCTAGATTATTGACCAATTAAAAATGGTAGAAATTGACTCATTGTTCATCTCTTGTTGAGTTGATCAACCTTTAAAATGGGATATTTGCTGTACTAAATCGACTGTTTACTTCTAAGACAGATTTCAGTGCCCTGTTTTGTAGAACTTGGAAACGATGTAGTTGGCTCTAGTCTTATTGCCATTTCTTCAGATTATACAATAGTCAAATATCGGTTGGATTAAAGCTAGCATAAGAGCTGTGTGTTTTTTTTGTATATCATCGAATGCGTTTTAAAGAATAAAATGTTTGTAAAACTTCTTTTTTCCGAACACAAAGAGAGAAAGCGAAAGAAAGGCGCAAGATAATGTAGTCGTGTACGCCTATGTACTTCTCTTCCTCCCATTTCCTGAACCTTTTCAGTACCTACATGTATTTAATAAAAGGTCTCCCCATGCATGTTCTTTCCGCGAAGATAATTTGCGCGGAAGGTAAACCGACAAATCAATAATTACACAATTTGGTGACAATAGAGGCTTCCAAAAGTGCTGTATGTAGAACTTAGACCGTGTGGTGTTTGGAATGCTATTTCTTGCCTGTTTTGGGTCCATTAGTTCCCTTTTGGAACTTGATCGTCACCGAACAACTACCCCTGGTTTTCTCTGTGTTTATATCCGTGTTTCGTTTATTTATTCATCCATCGTGATAGTGATTGTACTTGTACTTGATAATCACACACAAATGTACCGTCATCATCGAAGCCGGAGGGAGATGGGAGGTAATTCCGTGGAGGTAGCTCCCTGTCATAGGACCACATTGCAACTGTATGCCCGCGGATTTTCATCTCACTGGAATCATGTAAATGACGTCATGCAGTTACGATCGTGATTTCGATTCTGATCAAACGTGAAAATGTTTACGATCAGCGATCTGAAACGTCTCGATGGACGCAGCCGTGTTTTGGCCAGAAAAATGGAAGCATAAACACGCCTTTGATTGTCCACAGAACTACATGTACAACTACATGTACATCAAACATGACTGTTATTTGGAGATGCTGCACAGTATACATTGCGCCAGCGGCGGTGTACTGTGTATTTGAATAGAAAAAACAAACTTTTTTTTTAAATTACTGATTACGACGTGCAGTACTTTTTCTGGATAATTATGAAAAAAAAACCCACACACACAAGGCATTAACGGGGACTATCAATCGAGTACTGTAGAGCACGGAAGAGCAGCCAGAATTATCATCTTTCCATGTAACGCCCATGGTCTTTCTGGTCATGGTAGGGTCCATGTTCTATTATGAAACAGGATGAGAGATGACCTCTTTTTGAGTTTATTATGGTCAAAAGTTAACATTAAAATTGGAGAGAGGTCGAGAAGGAATGTTACTACCATTGAAAGTCTGCAGGTACAGTCCTTCATCATGCCTTGACAGAGTAAGACCCACAATAATTTATACACTGTTAAAAGCGTGAATGATGTATCAAGGTTGTGATTTTCCAGGTTATCAACTCGAGCTTTGTTCAAATTCATTTACTTTAATAGTCTACATCTTGAGACCACTTTTGGCAACAGGGATTGGGACTGTTATAAACTAAATTGTAGGCCTGGAACCTTTATACCTTTCATGAATTTACCCTCAAAAAGACGCTCAAATAGTATGGAAAGCCAATCCAGATCGGAATAACAATAGTGTGGACCTGCTAACAAAATCTGTGTTTAAATATTGAAGAAAAGCAAATAAAAGTCTGCATTATTTTTCTGAATGCACAAAGAAATAGTTCAGAATATCGTCATGACGACATGCCAACAGAGAGTGATTTATCACTTTTTATAACAGATTTTGAACAATAGTTCGAATCATTCTAATCCTCAACCTTTTTTTTTATGGAATTCGTAGAAGATTTTATACCGGTACCCACTTTATTAATCAGACTATGATTATATGATATGAGTTCATATTAAAAGGCTACATGTAACAGAGGGATTCAAAATAAAGTATTCTGTGAAATCATATTTTTTGCAAAACTATAAGTGTAATTTACGTCATATGTCATGATTATCAGGCGGCATCCTTTGAGGCCTTTTTACAGTGTGTTTAAAAAAAAAGCTGCCTTAGCCTTTCTTCATTCCAAGGCTCAAGGAATTAAATAATGTGTTAATGTCTATTATATAAATCAAAGGTTATTTTGTTTCTCTAGAAATATTTAATTGTCTAGAACTTACAATACATGCAGAAGTGTGACATTCCACAGTTGTGAAAAGAGAAAAGAAGACGAAAACTGAAATGTCAATACATAATTCCTTTGAGGTCAAACATTCCACTCCTTGCATTGAGTCATATTTCTTAGGAGTGTCCCTGAAAAGGAAGCCTTATGACCATAAAATGTGAATGGAGAGGAATGGGACTGTTTACGTGTACAGTGACGCATCCACCTTGGTCAGCCATTTCCAAGAAGAGCATAGAACTCCCACCCTTCTGGTTGGTGCAAGGAGCTTCCAATAGGAGAAAGTGAGAGTTAATTCTTGACCAATCAGATGTAAGGACACAAAATCAGTGACCAGGCATAGGCCAATGATATTTGGGATGCCATAAACTTTCTTGGAATTATTTCTCATCAAAAAACACTTGACCATGTATTGTAGGAGGGAAATCACTTGAGCTCAAGTTGCTTAATCATTTAAACTCAGAAGTTGTCCTGCGACTGAGAAGATTTGTTCTGTGTTGTTCATCGGAATAGGAAGCAGCATCTATCAATAATAATACAGTTATTAACATTGGGATTGTTGTAGGACTGTGAGTGTAATGTATGTAGATGTATGATCATGTTATGTGATATAATATTATGTAGGACTTATTCTAATATAATATTGATATTTTGATTGTTTTAATTCCATTTTTTCATCTAAAGGCATAATAGTAATAATGATATCTGACTGGGTTTCAATGTGCAATTTTTTTGTGTGATTGTCGTAATTTTTGTATGCTGTGTTATAGCTTTTGATTTGAATTTCATCTTGAATATTACTGCACGTATCAAACAGTATGTTAAAAATTTAGAAGTTCTCTACCAACAAGGTGGTTGCTTGGAGAAAATAGTATATTCAGTTCGAACATGACCCCTGTTTGGGTTTACTCCAATGAACAAATCTAAAGAAGAGACAGCTATCTGGGTATAAAAGGGATGGGGCTGAACATTTGATCTAGGTTTGTTGGGGAAGATAATATACAGTTCCAAGAATTGGTGAAGCCTTGGCTAAAAATTGCTTATGTTTTTTAATGAATCTTTTTATGTCTTTTTCAATGTTTTAACTTTGTTTACAATGCGAACATGATTTTAAACCGGTTTACAATGCGAACATGATTTTAAACCGGTTTACAATGCGAACATGATCTTAAACCCAACTGATGTGGCTTGGTATTTCAATGTACAATGTAGTTTTAATGATAAGTTTACAAGGGACTGGTAGTGGATCTATACATGTTCACTGCATGATATTTATAAGTTTGTTTTTCACTTTGTGTATCAAAATTTTTGTTTTCAATTCTATTATTTATAAACATATTTAGTCTTCTGTGTACATTATTCCGAGTGATAGTTTCATGTACATGTACTTCCAGAGTATACTGTGCATGTTCATCGTTATCATTAACTATTGAGGAAACCTAATTATACTTGTTCAGGTATGTGGAGGTCTGCACACATGGTCAGTACTCTTCTGTTAGACTTGATACTGTACATTGTCTAAAGTGACTTGATACAGTATGTAGCCTACATGACAACTTGTATTGTTTTGAAATTTTTATCAGGGGCCCGTTGCATAAAACTTTTTCTCAGGTTGTTTTTACCGGAGTTTTTGGCCTGTGCTAAAGTCAATGGCGGAAATCAGACTAACCTTAGTTTTCAGTGTTTACCAGAGTTTTCTCAGGTAAAAAGTTTTATGCAACAGGCTTCTAAACTCACAAGCTGATTATACATGTAAAGCCACCTGAAAGCCTACAGGTAAACATGTATATTTTTTTGGTCAACCATTTTCTATTTTGTCTGACATCTCAACGGGGACCTGTTTCACAATAGTTCTACTGAAATTACTAGGCAATTTTATTTGCTAGTATTAATAGTGCATTGTGCATTTGTTCTCATAACAAGTTCTAATATGAAACAGGGCAACAGCTTTGACTTGTGTCTGCCTGTAATTTGATCAAAGTGATAAGCCTCTATAAACTGATATTTTTCATTCTATCATTCTCTTTTCGTTTATGCAGGTCAGAAGATGCTTTAATTATCAGTACTTATGTAAGAAATCACCATGACTGCCAAAATCAATTTTAGCAATGATCACCTGGAAAAACTGAAGGCAAGTATTTTTGTATTTATATTGAAGATCTGAGTTTGTGATTGCACCATGAGATCATACTAATTATACAAGTATCGTGCTTAACACTTATTTTGTCAGAAGTCTCTAAAGCGCTCTACAGTATATGCAGCATAATCACCCTGGCTTTAGCAGTGCAGCTGTTACACGCGCTGCGTTTCAAGGAATAAATTCCTGCCAGGTACCCATTTACCTCACCTGGGTTGAGTGCAGCACATTGTGGATCAATTTCTAGCTGAAGGAAATTATGCCATGGTTGGGATTCGAACACACAACCCTCTGTTTCAGAGTCCGGAGACTAATCCACTGGGCTATTATATAGAGCTATTATGGACCTACATGTACTACAGGTACATGCAATGTATGTTCAAGGGGGCATCTATAAAAAACCTCAATTAGTGCTTCACCTTTTCAATGTATAATTTTATCTAAAGATGAGAAATGATTATTACTGACAGGATGGTGACAGCTTGAAACTTTTAAGAAAAAAGTCAGAGAGAAAAGGCATCCATTTGTTAATGAAAGTAGAAATTTGGTATGGAGTTCGACTTGACTTCCATGTACATGTACAGTATGTGAATGTAAACCCAGCCAGATATAGATGTATAAAGTTTCCTCAAGCCTGCATCCAGCTATCATTACATGGGTGCAGAGATGAAATAATCATATCATAAACAACCCTTTTAAGCCTAGAGAATAAATTAGTCTTCAGGGCTTTCCCGAAGAATGGATATATATTTTTTAATGTAATGAAAGGCTTCCAGTATTGGGCTAGATTTTATTTTTGTTTCAGAAAATAAAAAGCCTCTCCTTATATAATTGATGGGAAAGAGGTAACCAATAGTCCACATGTTGATGCATGTGGCTGGAAGTTATGAAACACTGTGGACTAGAAGAAACCTTATCCGTGGCCTTCTTGGCTTTTTAAAAATACACTTATGATGTAAGATGGCTATTCCAACCAGTTATTGTGTACAATTTCTTTGAGCTGAATGGGAAAGGGGGTAAACAATGCTGGTGAAAGGAACTGAAACCATTTTATGCTATTAGTACGTAAAGCCATTGGGAAACCTTGCAACCCTCTTACAAAGATAGTAGTGTTGAGTCAAAATACATGGAATACCATTGGAGCTAAACTTGATTACTGGCCAGGGTTATTAGCCAGGGGCAGTAAGTTTCAGATACTTAAAAGGCTTAGAAATCATGAAATGTTTGTGCCGAAGTAAATATCTATTAATGTAAGCTACATTGATTTATGTAAGTTTGGTGTACTTTGTTTCATGTAAAGTTTACCTACTGTACATGTACAACTGTACATTGTTAATATATTCCTGCAGAAATCAACAAAGTTGTATTTTAGACTGAAGCCAGAGTACATGTAGGCCTACATGTACACTAAAAATTACCATAACGGTACTACTTGGGTACTGGTAAAAACAAATGTCATTTGTGGAAGTTATACATTTCCATTGATGTGGTATGGTTGAAAATAAAAAAACCAATAATTTTTTTTCAATGGATTGGAAGAAACTTCAATGGTTCAAATTTTGGATAATTCAACACATTCATAATTATGAGAGAAATATTGGGTTACAAATAGGCCTGTTATGATTCAGTCACAAAATTAATGAAAAGAATTGATAAGAATTTAAACTATAATTTTTAGTCAAGTCTGAACTCATTGTGTTCAATGTGTTGAGAAGAAAGTCTTTCCCAAAAGTAGAATTCATATAAAAATAAATGAGGAAAAGAATCAATCTTCTGAAGGGAAAGTCCACTCCACTGTAGAATTCAAATTAAATGGGGAAATAATTGAAAAATATTTAGTTTTGATGAAAATCTGGCGAAACATTTAGGCCTATTAGGAGCCAAAAGTTAAAGAAATATGTTCATATTGTATACATGTTTTATGCTTTTTAGTTTCATTTTGCTTTCATAATGAGGAATAATACTTCAAACTACATTTACATGTACCTCAGTCTTTATATCCAAACAAAATTTTATGAACAATTTGAGTGTCAAATTGGATGTGTATGGGTTTGTCATTTGTGCCGCTATTGGCTCTCCATACATGTATTTAAACTACAACTTTAAACCAGGGTATTATAGTTTAAACCCACATCCAGAATACAGACCCATTAAAGTATTCAATGTATTGTGTGAAAACAGTTATTCATACCCAACAATATAGCAAGGTTTTTCCATTACAAAAGCACTATTTGAACATGGGAAAGCGGAATACAATGATCACATGTAATTAGATTCATCCTGTTCTTATAATATGAGGATCATAGCCCATTTTGTGGAATAATGTCTTATTCAGCCCTCAGCTACTTTAGCCCTAGGCATTATTTCTGTGCCAAGTAGCAATCCACATGAACTACTCCAAAGAAGGGATTAGTCTTTAATTGTTTCCAATACCTATTAAAATTGACCTTGTAAAGAAAAAAAAACCCAGCTTAGTGTAATGAAAATGCAATTGCATAGGGGGATTAGCAGTTGCTTGATCTGTCATCCAAAGCAGTTTTATGAATGTATCTCTTCAGGATGAATGAGGTCGTTTTAACCTACATCACATGTATTGTAGTGAGTACAAGTATGTAAAAAACTACTGTATGTGGGTTTCTATACCATAGCCCCATGCTAGTACCAGGTCAAAATTTCAATGCATAACAGTATTTCAGGGAGAGTGTTCATTCTACAACTCGCCCCTTGTTAAGCACACACCAGTGTCTCTGATCAGTGAGTTTAACCATGGACCTACTATGGTTTAACTATACACCTACAACAAGATGAGTTAACCCAAGATGAAGACGCCAGCCTTGGAGATTGTGTCTGAACTAGAAGAATGATTGAGACCTCTTGTTGCATTCAATCAACTTTTAGTGTCTGAGCTTCTGTATACATGTAATTGCTTCCCTCATCCTTTTTCAAGCATTTCATGTTTAGATATACTACCGGGTATTTATTTTCACATTCAAATAAAATTGATGCATCAAGGATTAAAATTTGATTCACTGAACACAGCATCTGCATATCGCAGAGTAGCTGATGGGTGTTGTATTTCTTGGATTTGATACATGGGGATATTTTATAAAAGTCATTAGTTTTGTGATAAGACATACCTCACATATTTAATGATATATCAAATCAATACTTAATACATTTACAGGAGAACAGGTATAACAGGAAATCACATGTTTACCAATTCCAACTTTCTTAAAGTATTACTCAATGTTCTTCCAGCTAAACTTTGGACGCACACACATTTAAGGGTTTTTTTATTAACTATACATTCCCCTTCTCACTAAAAGGTCCTCTCCCCCAATTCAAAGTAAATGACGTACAGATTGTTTTTGTCAAGTGTCCAAGGTTGTCAAACACCTGTTTGGCTGTTGAGTCTTGACTAGACCAGTGTAAAAGGAGTTCACTTGTGGCTAATACTGCATAGAGATTGGAGTAAGATAGCTACAGAAGAGTTTACATTTTATATTACACATCAGTTTGCAGCCTATTTTATATACTTCAGAGTACAGTCTCCATGAGATATAAAAATGTTCCTGTACTGTCATCAACTTATCTATAATCTTCAATAAATGTATGAACTGTACATCCTGCCTTGTGTTTTCTTCATTTTAGAATGGTTGAAAGTTACAGTGCAGTAGACCAAAACGACAACATAACACATGTATGTTTATGACAAAATTTGAGACCAAGCCACTTAAAATATATTTTCTGGGCCCTCATTTTTTTTTTGTTTTCTGAATTTATCTTAATCTTGCACAATATGCCCTGTATATCAATTCAAGCCATTTGAAGCCTCTTTCAGAGACTGTTTCTATGTTCTGATGCTGAAATTCATGATTGCTATCAATTTTTATGTCATTCTTTTCTCAAATTGAAAGATATCAGTGACAACTAGGCATTATGTTAACCTAGAAAATCAAAGTCATACAACTCGCCAGGCCTAAAAGCAAGTGGTTGAAGTGTCATAGATAATGATTTCTCCAACCATTTCTCTCTTTTCAACTCCTTGCGAGCTGGCAGAAAATATACAGTACATGTATGTGTGACCGACCATCTTGTGAAAATAAGGGAAAGATGCATCAACCTCTTTAAAGTGTAAATATCAAGATTTGTGCAGAGTATGTATACAGTCCTACACATGTAGAGTATGGATTATACAGTATTTACTGATGTATTTCTCTTTCTCTTCAATCTTCAGGTGTGGTTTGACATCAATCCCAACCCTGGAAGGGTGCAAGTAGATCACATAGCATCTCAGATTGGATCCTTGTCAGCCCATGTGTGGATATGGTTTCATAGACAGCGCAAGAGAGTTGAAGCCAACCCAGAGGCCAGTCCACTGAAAGTAAAGACGATATCCAGGAGTAAAGGAACATTATCCTCTTTGCCCAAAACAGACAGCTTAAGTACTAGATCTTTCTCAAAGCGATTGGAGAGTAATTCCCGTAGAGATCAAGATGTTCGGAAACATGGAAAAGAAATGGTGGATCCCAAATGCAGGAGACAAGAGAGGCTGAAAGCAAAGAAGGGGGTTGTAAGAGGGATACAGAGAAAAGCAGAAACAAGGCAACGGGTTGGTCTACGTTCTGCGGAAGGTTGTTTTAAAGGAGCTGAGAGAGAAGTGGGGAGAAGGCAGGGAATGCATGTAACATTTGCTGAAGATGTAGAGGTTAGCAGAATGCAGGAATCTGGTGTGATGCAAAAACTCGACCCTGTGCAGAATTGTAGTGAGAGAATGGACAAAGTGGGAGAATCTCTGGAACACAGAAGGTTAAGGTCTTCACCAAGGAAAAGCACAACACCAGTAATAGGAGATTGCCAGGAGCTCTGTGATACAAAACTATGTGAAGAACATTTGTCCACAGGAGACAAAGACTCCCATTATCAGGGTTCTGCAAGGAAATCAGCACCAGGCAGCATGAGCAGGATAGTGAAGGAGTTGGACAATCAAAAGTCTATGAGAAAAAAATCCATGCCCATGTCTGAAAAGAAAGTACTCAGAGAAGCAGATTCACAAAACCTTGGAGTTCAAATGAGCACAGTGAGAAGAGAAAACACAGAATCCCGGGAGCATTTTCGAGTTAATAGGACTACTCAGGATGGCTTTAGCAGGACAGAAAAGGTGTTAGAGAAAAAGCATAGTGCCTTAAACTTTAAGAAAGCAGATCATGCAAAACAGTGCCTACCCTCTGACAAGACAAAGGCCAAAGTTTTGAAGAAAGTGGATGCAGGTGGCATAATTACTCGTGGTGGCCGCAATAGAATTATAGAATCAGAAGGTAATCATAGAAAGGTATTGATCACTCATTCAGCTTGTATTGATGAGACAAGCAAAGCTGAGAGAAAAAACGAAAGACAAATAAATGTTTCTGTCACCAGAAGGAAAAAAGTCACAGAAAATTTTAAGTCTGCAAAGAGTGAACATCATAGAGCAGCTGAATTGAATTTGAGGCACCTGAAGCCTCAACAACCATTAACAAAGGTATCCTCGTCCTCCAATAGCAGAGTGAAAAGCAAATCTAAGACAAAAAAAGAAAAGGCAATCCTAGCTCAGAAAACAAATCTTTTGAAGAATAAGATGAAAGGTGATGATGTATGCCAGGCAGCCATAGACTCGGGAAAGCCAAAAGTACCTTCCATAATGCCAGTCGGAAAGCGTAGGAGCCGTGAAGGACTATTTTCTGCTATTTCAATGCCACAGGCAAAGGCTCAAGTCGGTCTGTCTGATTCTTCAGATGCTGAAGACTTCCAAGATGATTGTAATAAGAAAAATCACAAGCTGAGCAAGAAAAAGGTGGTCACAACTGTCACAACAGATTCCTTGAACAATGGCAAATCCATACCAGTTCTTTCAGGGAAGAGACAGAACATTGCTCTTGCGGATTGTTCTAATAGGGTGACAGCAGGTAGGAACTTAAAAAGAATTCCATTGGAATCTGCAAACGAGATACATTGTGCAAATAAGAATAAGAAAGCTGTATCACCAGTTAAGTGTGGTGTAAGTTCAACCGTGTCTAGTCAATCGTCTGTGATTTCTTCAACAGTAGAGGAAACTAGTGTTCCCCAGAACTGCTGTGAGCATATTTCCAAACCTCCATATTCTCCACTTAGCATTTCTGGTGGAAAAGACAAACCATGTCTGTTGCAAGAAAAGAAAATCAAACAAAAGAAGACTGAGGAGGAGTTTGTAAAGAAAAGTGGTCCTGTAATTTCTGATGATAAGATCTGGAATCCGTACAGTGGCGAATTTCTATTCAAAAGGGAATTGTCAGTCAATTTGATCAAAATCAATCTGTCCTCAAATTCAGACGAGAGAGAGGTAATGGTCTCTAGCAAGATGAATCCCACCAATCAACAAAAAGAAAACAAAGAGGACAACCAGTTGTGGAAAGATGACAGAACTGATATTAATTCCAATATGTCTGAGAACATGTCCAGCCACCCCAAGGTAGCTGAAAGGTCCATCTGGAATTCCATTGCTGCCTCTGTTGAAACATCATCAAAGATATGGCAATCAATTGCATCTTCAACAGAGGCATCACCCAAAGAGATACCCTTCATTGACGGTTCATCCTGTCTCGACAAGAAGTCAACAGACTTGTGGAGTTCAATTGCATCATCGGTTGAAATGTCCCACAAGGATATACCATTCATAGAGAGATCAATATCACCAGAGGGGGAATCAACACCGTCTTCATCTCAGGATACTGTAGCATGTAACGAGGACCCCTGTAGAGCAAAGACAAAGAGCATGTTTGATGAAGATAGTTGTGAAGTCAGTTCTTCTGTTGATCTTGAGAAGGTTCCCTCAGTTTTATCTGAAGTTATTGATGGTATTGAGGAGTCAGAGGAGACTTCTTTATCAAATCTAGTGGAAACTAATGAAGGTAAGGATACTGCAGCAGATGTTATTGAAGCCAAAGAAGACAATGTTAAGTTTTCTGAAGGAGATACAAAATCTATGAAGGAAGTCGAGAAGATTTCAGCCTCTGAGAAAGAAGTAAATGTGGAAGAGCATGAGAAGCCGGCTATAGACGTATCAACAAAGAAATATGAAAGCAGCAAAGTTGATTCGCTGAAAACCAAGAAAAACTTTAGAAAAACAACATTGGCATTCATTGAAAGTAGCAAAAAAGCCGAGATAAGTTCTAATAATAAAGATTTTTTTGAGACTCATGTAGAGTCACCAAAAGTAATCGAAATGGACAGGAAAGATTTGCTGGAACCGGAGAGAAATTCAGGGGGGAGCAAAACGGCTGGAACACTCGAAGAGGTATCACCAGCAGAATGTCACAAAATGTCTGCAAATGTGATGGAGAACTCTGAAATTGGTCCTGATGAAGAAAATGCAAGTGCTGGTGAAAAGCCTGCAAGTCCAGTAGATGATCTGTATGAAACAATAGACTCCCCTGATTATGACATAGGTTCACCCTATGTGGTGGTAGATGAAATTGGTGGCAGTGATACAGAAGAAAATACATCAACTGAGAATGGAAGACAAGAGGAATCTTCAGAAGATCATGACTGTTTGAATATTTCTATAAAGCCTTTTCCAGAATTTGTGAACAAAAGTACGAAGGCAAGTGAAATCATTGACCTTGATTGTAGCGATGATGATGAGGTGGTATTAATTTCATTAACATCAAGTAAGAAAGCAAGGAGGATTCCTATTGGAGATAATTCGTTGAAAGGTCATTTGTCCAGCCATAATAAGAATCAACTTGAGGTCATAGACCTCGACTGCAATAGTGAAGATGATGTGATACAAGTCTCCACAGTAGCCCCAAACACTCCGACCTCTCTTGGGATCGAGACTTCAGACTGCTTGAATGTGACCGAAAAGCAGAGCATTCAAAATGATGTGCCATCAGTGGAGGTAAATGGCACATCACTCCATCCCCCAACGCTGGAACAAGAGCAACCAAAGGAACAAAATGTATCACAAAGCACAGAGACAGAGAGTAGTAAACATGATGCTGTGCTTGACATGACCTGTGAAACTGTATCAATTGATTGCGGTGGCTGTGTTGATAACAAGTCACCAGAGATTTTCAGTGTATTAACACCGAACAATGAATGTAATGAGAGTATGGAAATTAAAGATTCATCGTCGGATAAACTTGTCATAGAAATGGAAAAATGTGATAAAGTTGACTGCCCACTACAAGAACAAGACGTTCCAACTTCCCTAAAAGATATTAGTGATGAACCAGTAGACCAGAGTGATGGAGGTAAAGATTCACCATTAGACGAACTTGTCATTGATATGGAAGCCTGCCGTAAGATGGACTGTCCACCAGAAGACCAAGGTGTTCCAACTTCCTTAAAAAGTTCTCTAGGTGACCCAATGGAGCAGAGTGTGGGACATAATAATTCACCATCAGATGAACTTGTCATAGGCAGAGAAACATGTAATAAAATAGACAGTCCACAAAAAGACCAAGGTGTTCCAGCTTCCCGTAAAAATGCAGTTGATGACGAAATAGGACAAACTTCTGGACTTCAGGATTCACCATCAGATGAACTTGTCATAGACATAGAAGCATGTGATAAGATGTACTCCTTGCAATTAGACCAAGGTGTTCCAACTGCCATAGAAAATGCTGTTAATGACCAAGTAGTGCAGAGTATTGGACATAAAGACTCATCGTCAGATGAACTAGTTATAGACATGAAACCTCGTAAGAATTTGATCCGTTCCTGCCCAGACCAAGGTATTTCAAATCTGGAAAATGATGCTGCTGCAAAAATTAATCCATCACCGCTGGGCATTGGAAGTAGTGATTCATTAGCAGATGAGCTTGTCATAGACATGGAAGCATGTGAGAAAGTGAACAATTCCATCCAAGACAAAGGTATTCCAGCTTCGCTCAAAGGTGCTGATTTACCTGATAATCCATCAAAGGAGAGTGTCAAGTGTAATGATTCCAACTCAGATACACTTGTCATAGACATGAAAGAATGTGATAAGATGGACTCTCTACAATTAGACCAAGGTGTTTCAACTTTCTGTAAAGATGATCCAGTAGAGCAGAGTGTTGGACGTAAAGATTCTTCAGATGAACTAGTGATAGACATGAAACATTGTGATAAGGTGAACGATCCCTGCCTTGACCAAGACATATCAACTCCTCTAGAACATAATACCACACGTCTCAATCCATCAGAACTGGGGGCTGGATGCAGTGATTCCTCAGCAGATGAGCTTGTCATAGACATGGAAGCTTGTGATAAGATGGAATATTTCCCCAAAGAACAAGAGGCTCCAGAAGGCACTAATCATTTCCCAGTTGACCCTTCAGAAGACAATATCCAGCACAAGTTGCCAGATTCATGTGAATGTAAACCTGGCTCTTCCGCAGATTCAAGACTTGGGGCTTTAGAAGGTCTTGTTAACGATAAATCAGACCAAGTAGAGCAAGATGCGGAGATGGAAAAGTCAGACGAAAGTGTCAAAGTGGTGAAGGTATGTGGGGAGTTGATAGGTCTCCTCAAAGCTATGGACTCTCCAAAAAGAACAGTTCCTACTTTCTCAAAAATAAACACACCTCAACGGGGTAATGAAGTTGGGGACTTAACAACCGCTGAAGGTGGACCAGTGGAATATTCAGTCACAGCAAACACTCCTTCAGGAAAAAATGAAGCCACGTCCTCAAGTGATGCTATTGAAGATAAGTTGCACCCAGCCAAGCAACGTTTGGGTCATCATGATGCAACATCTGATGACGATGTCCTCATAGATGTGGTCACTGCTGATCCATCCGAGTGTCCACTCAGCATTACCATGTTCAAAAATAGTGCAGACACATCACCTGACAGTCTCATTCCATCAGCAGCGAAGACATGTGCTTCTGATGAAAACTCCAAAAATTTGGTTGCTGATGTACTAGATAAGGATCAGATGGAAGATCCTGTGACAAACAGCTTGGAACCATCAGGAAATCAAGAGACTCCTGGAAATGACACTACAGATCAGAGTGAAGATCAGGATCTTAAATCTACCAAAGGCTGTGCTCTTTCATGTGATGATTCAAAGTGTCAAGAAGATGGAGACTCTTCTTCCTTGGGCTCATCTGCGACCATAGGAGGTGGTCCACCCCAGACAGTTCTCTCAAGAGACACTCCAGAAAAGCAGCTTCCGGAAAGTGGCATCCAAATCAAATCTGAACCTGATGCAGGAGCAGTGGAGGACACACCATCTGGAAGCGTAACTCCTGGTAAATATAATTTGGATCTTTTTTTTAAATGTTTTAATGTTAACTCAGAAATGTTGAAGTTCTGAATGCTTTATGGAGAATTAGACCTTCCGGGGAAATGTCCAGTTGATTAAAAAGAAAGGACAGAGAGAAGCAATTTAAAAAGAAGTTCAATCTATATCGGCTATGAAATGAGAAGCTATGCAGGTTTGAAATGTCTAATTAATATCTTTATTGATCCTCAAATTTACAATGCTGCCTTAATTAAAATGGCAGTTTTGTCAGCACTATTCTCGGTATATTTTATTTTGAAAATACAAAAATTGTCTATCTATTACAGGCCTTTTTATTTTTTTGTGAAAATATCTAATGTATCAAGTACATTTTTGCATTATTTTTATTAAGTTAAGGATTCAAACTTGGATTTATTTCCGTCCATTTTTATTTATCTATTAGTTTGGAAGGGTATTTACTGTGGCCCCAAAACTGTTAAAATTTTCTTAGAAATACATATCAAGGTTACCCTCCTTGGATAGTGAGACTTCCAATGAAACTTGTTCAGAGTTGTACAGCAAATATACCCACTAGTAACAATATGCTGTCCTGAAACATTCAATAGCAATTCATACTTTGTACACAATATTTTTGTCTTGTATCAGGGCTCTATGATAATCCATCCATGCATGATAATGAGACCTGATATAAAATTTGCAGGAGATATTGTGTCAAGAAACTTGCTATTGAATTTGAATTCCTTAACCCCTGGGCATGCTTATTACACTGTCTGGACTCTGGGATTTGGCCATTCTTAAAGTCCCAGCCATACAAACACCTTTTATGTCTTGCACACAAAGAGGCATGTCTGGTATGTTTATTGTTTAGCTCAGCTTATGCTTATACAAGATGGCATGTGGTCATGCAAACTCTATAATATCTTCTCATAATCTCATTGCCTTTGCTTTCTTTGTGAAGAACATGGTACCTGCTTTGTTAGTGCTCATGTATTAAACAGTTGATCAATCATTAGCAGTTACACAGAACCAGTTTCTCAAAATGGCAGGTTGATGCTTGATGAATGTTGTCTCAAATGAGGAAGTTATTTCTTGAGCATTGATTTTACAGAGTTATAGGGAAAATATTTAGTTTAATCCATTTAAGTGCTTTCAGATGTTAACATAAAGAGATGAGCTTGAGAATATCCAACCAGCAGGAATTGATTTGCATGTGTATGGCAAGGGTCTTGAAAGAGATCTGGGGCCCGTTGCAGAAAGAGTTGCAATCAATCGCAACTCTAAAAATCATGCGCAACTCTAAAAATCATGCGCAACTCTAAAAATCATGCGCAACTTGATTTTCAACCAATCATTAGCACTCATTTGGGACTTGCGATTGATTTTTTACTTGTGTTTAAATGCAACCCTTTCTGCAACGGGCCCCTGGGGCCTTTTTCACAAAGAGTTGTGAAAATACATGTAAATGGTACATGTACAGTAAAGATGGAAAGTCATATACCGTCATAATTCTTCACTAAAGGTGATATTCTACATCCCATTTTAATGCCATTTCCCTTTTTTGCTGAAATCAATATCTTGGTGTGAACTTTGCCATTTAAAAGAAAGCGTAAGACTGCATTCCAAGCAGAAGGGATCCCGATTGGTACAACGTTGATATGCATGTAAGCATGGGTATTTGTCAAAACTGAAGACCTTTGAAAAGACAAGATGATTCAAGTATTTCAAGATGATGTTCATAAATGTAGCTAGCTTTCCATAATTAAGATTATTTCATTGAAGCCAACTCTTTGAAAGATGGCCTGGCTCTAAATCAATGTATAATCAGTACACCATGTAGCATTGTTTTCTAATCCGTTTTTTTTTTCATTGTTTTATCCATGTGTTCTAGATGAAGAATCGAAGCAAGCAAACAAAGAGAATCCCCAAGAAAAGATGAAGCGCCCAAAAAGTCTTAACCAACTGGTGTCTGCCCTTACCCAGAGGGTATGTCGCTATATTTCCATTACTGTGGTTTTTTTACATTTATATTTTATATGTCGGGATACTACATAACTTTTTAAAAGCACTTGCCCAGTTGGGCAAGTAAATTTTCTAATAGTTGAAATATACTTGCCCAAATATCTTTTTCACTTGCCCGAAAAAAATCCTTGAAAAAATAGTTTTACAGTCTCTTTAAAAGAAAGTTTTGCAGTTTTATAAGCCATTGACCTTTTTCTCTCTTTTGACATGAACCGATCTACCTTGTTATTGGATTTCTTTTTCCAAATTGATTTTATCTTGCCTGCCATGACTAAGATTAGGGTCAATATCATATATCAACCCTAATTTTGGTCATTCTACTGTAAGAATTTTGCTTGCTCAATTTTGGGCAAGTAGTTATGGTCTTTACTTTAGAACACTTAGCCGACCCTAACTTTTATTTGCCCCAGGCAATCAGGGAAGTGCTTAATTAGTTATGTAGCATCCTGAATGTGCATTTAGGCTGGGTTAAAGTGATATTCTGTTTGTATTTTACTGATCTAGGAAACTGTGCCCTTTTTTCTTTTGATTATTTATTCAACGCTGATTTAAAACAGATTTTAGTTACACTCTTAAACTTTCTTACACTCTTACAGTTTATCGTATTCTAGATATTTTTACAGGTCTACACATTTTTTTCCATCAACCAATAATATCACTTAGTATCAGTACAGTTCATTTTGAATGCCCGCTTGTGAATAGAAGTATGCTGATTGAAATCTGAATTATGAATATGGCTCTTTTGATAGATCCAGTGACAGAAGATGGAGTACATTTCAGATTTTCAGTTTTTGTCTCACCTGCATAGCAGAGTGAGACTATAGGCGCCGCTTTTCCGACGGCGGTGGCGGCGGCGTCAACATCAAATCTTAACCTGAGGTTAAGTTTTTGAAATGACATCATAACTTAAAAAGTTTATGGATCTGATTCATGAAACTTGGACATGATAGTAATCAAGCATCACTGAACATTTTGTGCAAGTTTCAGTTCTCATGATTAAGGTCAAAGGTCATTTAGGGTCAATGAACTTTGGCCGAATTGGGGGTATCTGTTGAATTACCATCATAACTTTCAAAGTTTATTGGTCTAGTTCTTTAAACTTGGACATTAGAGTAATCAAGTATCACTGAACATCCTGTGCGCATTTCAGGTCACATGACCAAGGTCAAAGGTCAATGAACTTTGGCCGAATTGGGTGTATCTGTTGAATTACCATCATAACTTTGAAAGTTTATGGATCTGATTCATGAAACTTGTACATAAGAGTAATCAAGTATCACTGAACATCCTGTGCGAGTTTCAGGTCACATGATCAAGGTCAAAGGTCATGTAAGATCAATGAACTTTGGCCGTGATGGGTTTTTTTGTTGAATAACCATCATATCTCTGTAAGTTTATTGGTCTAGTTCATAAAAAGTGGACATAAGAGTAACCATGTATCACTGAACATCTTGTGCGAGTTAGAGTAGTATTCAAAGTCAGCACTGCTGCTACATGTATATTGAACCGCGTGATGCAGGTGAGACGGCCAGAGGCATTCCACTTGTATTCATTTTAAATATCTTTTGCATGTACTCAGAAAATATACTTGTAGATTTATATATTTTGCATCCCTGATTCCTGCATAAATTACTGGGAAGGTAATATTTACACATGTATGTTCCTAAAAATAAAACTCTCTCTATATTTTCAAACACAGCTTGGCCTTATAGCCAAAAGTGTAACACCGTCACCAAGTAACTTGGACCTTCCCAGAAGCACTGTTGGCATAAACCACAAGGCCTCCCATTCCAAGCCATCATCATCACCCACAGAGGGAGCCCTTCAGCCACCCAAACCCACCCAGGAGCCAGGCCGGGGCACCAAGCGTCGCATGATCACCAACAAGAACCTGAAGAGGCCCCCGATACCGGAGAAGGTGCAGATGAGAATCCAGCAGTTGAACCCGTATCCGTGTGATCATGGGTGGCAGCATAATGCTGCCGTGGTGGAGTTGGCCCAGAGGGAGGTTGAGCTGGATTGCCAGCCTGGAGACCAGGTTGCATTGACAGGTAAGATAGGCGAGGGGAAATCTGGGGGACATTTTTGTAAAGCTGTTCCTATTCTTAAGTGCGACTTTTTACACAACTAGTGACCTTATGTTGTCCTATACAAGATATCCATATTTAGATGAATTCCAATCGTACGTAAAGTCTGGTGTAATTTAAGTACAGCTATATGAAATGCTGCCCGTTCAGCTGTTGCAGGAAGAATTGCATATGAACACAAGCTTAAATAAAATCATGCGCAATTTCCAAATATGTACTCTGACTGATTAAACCAAGTTGTGATTGATTACAATTATTTCAGCAACAGGCCCCTGGGTTTTGTGACATGAAAAATTAAATGGAGTCAAGTTTACAACTGATTGTATTTGCAACTCTATGCCAAACCAAAGGAAAAGATAATCTATTAATATTGTTGGTATCCCTTACATTAGAGGTGCCTAGAAAAAACCTTTCATGAAGAGCTTTTTCTTTGTCACAATTGTAAATTTTTTAGGACATTAAAGTGATTGTTTAACATTGGTTTGACTTTTAAAAAATCTGAGCTAGAAGGTCACACATGTCACCTGTGTCTGTGATATGTTACAAAAATGAAGCCCAGAAAAAATTGCGTTCGAAAATAATTATTTAGTCCTTCAAAAATTGAAGCATAAAGTGACCGGAAACACCATCTTAATTTCATCTCATACTCTTATGTATACTATTTAGGCGTCTAGAAGACGCCTATTTACAAAATCAGGGTTTGCCTTGTAGTTTTAGCTTTTCATTCTCAATAATGGTTGTTTTCAGGGTTTACTAGTTCTAATACATGTACTTGTACACATGTTTCATCTTGGTTTGAGAATTTTTTAAATCTGCTGCTCACAAAGTTAAACAATACCTTTAAAGTGCACATGGGGCAGTATCTGCTACTACATGTAGGATAGACCTTGCCTATTGCCTGCATGTTGCAATTTATAAGGCCTTATTGTAAAAGTTCTCATAATTCATGATATTCAAGATTGCCTATTGATATTCATTTTTCTTTACTTCTTTTGTTATCAATTCAGGGCCGCCCGTTGATCAGTTGCTTGGTACCAGAGGCTCTACCCCTGGGAATGTGAACTTCTGTTATCAACGTGGGATAGATCCAGTCAATACTACCTCTAGGGACACCTCTGGAGTCCCTGTTACTACAAAGAACGATGAGTCAGGTAGCCAACCTGTGTCTCCTCAGGGCAATAGCACCCAGGTGGTCGAGTCACATCCACTTCTCACAGGAATGCTGACAGGAGCGGATGCCGGAAGTACTGAGCCTCTGAAACGGAAGCGATCAAGGACCGCAAGTGGCAATTCCAAGAGGGGCAAGAACTCCAGGAGGAGGCGGAGAAAGTCTTCTGATGACGTTGCTTGGGAGATTTCATCCAGGGCTGATGCACTTGAAAATGGTGAGTGTCATAGTATAACACTGGTCCCCATTGAATAATCTTTGTTTGATACTGAATATTTTGCCTTTGTGAATTACAAAAAGTGATAATGCTTACTCCTTCCCAATGGAAGGGAAAAGAAATTAATACTCCATCCCCATTCTGTTATATACAATAAGAAGCTTCGCTTACCTTTCCTCCAGGAAGTATGGACGTCCTCAATGTGATTTGCCACCCTTGAATTCTTCATCCTGGCAGCTTATTAATTCCTAGTAGAAAGAAAAGTAATTTCATTTCATTTATTGCTGTGGTCCATTCACAGGGAGCTAACCCAAAGATTGGTAATCTTATGCTATGAACACAAAAGTTGGTCCTCCTTTATGTAAACGTACCATAATTAAAGCATTTTTCATCACATTTTATCTGCTCAGGAACTTTTTCTGAGAAAGACATTCGGGAAGAATGGATGCAGTTGCTGAAGGTCATGGAGGAATCTACACAGTCTGGAAATGAAGAACAACTGTCCAACTCTGAAATTGTACTTCCTTCATCATCAATACCTGCATCTGCTTCAGAGAGGCTACCTGGTCATCAGGCTGATTGCCCTGTTGAGGGTCTACCTTCTATGTCTGTCCAGGAATCAGATACATCCTCAATTACTGACACTGCATCTGGGAAGGATGACCTCTCTGGTATGCCATCGATCTTAAGGGTATTCTCACTGCGAGACGAAGAACCGGAAAATAATCTTGCTCTGGAATCCACAGGTCTTGGTAGTTTTGATCTTGATTCTGCTAGAATAATTGAGACTCAGGATGCATCTCAGGTTTATTCTATAGCAGCTGCTGCTGCTGCTGCTACAGCTGCCAGAAGACATTCTCGGGAATCCTGCGACTACACTGTATCTTCCCAACAAGGTAAGATTGCAAACAAAACCATTTGTTAAGCAATACGTCCCAGAAAAAATAAAATTGAGACTTATCGGTTTTATCATAGCCTAGTCACAAGAATACAGTATAAATCATGACTGTACATTTTGTAAAGCTTAGATTCTTCCCTTTCTTTTGATGCAAATTAAATGATGTATATTTCAAGATTTTATAGTAATCTGATTTTCATGTTATCCCAATTTTTTTTCCAGAAATGAGCAGGAAAAGACGTTCATCACAAACATTTGGTTCTGCTGATGGTGTTCCGCCACCAAAAGTGGTAGCAGCAGGATCGAATAGTGCTGTCGGGCAAGTGATACAGGCAAACTCTATCATAAGCTCCCAGCAAGTGCCATCTAGGGTCTGTAATCAGAGTGGTAACTTACCAGATACTTTACAACCCATTGCTGCAAGTGGTATGTCTCAAACTGTGTTGAACTCTCCTGTGACGAGCCCAACACCCTCGGGTATGCAAAACACGACGGTTCTGCCATCGCAGCCTGCTTCCAGGTTCATCCCCGTACAGCCAACGCCTTTGCAGCAAGTGTCACAACAGAGGAGAGGTAGCCTTGAGTCACTTCTGAATCCCCTGATACTCAATCAGCAGATACAAAACTACAGACTCAGTGCCAGTCCTCCCCTCTGTACCCCTTATCCCACCACCTCTGGGCCTGTATTACACACCGTCTTGGGTCCGTCTGCACCTTCAGGAAACATCCAAAACCCTGGGGTTGGATACCTTGGTGGGAGCATACCGTTGCCAACTGCGAACGTCCAGTGGACAGAGGCGCCACCAAATGTTCAACTTGCTCCTGTTACGACACAGTCATACACCAATGGTGTGGACAGTCGGTCAACTATTTTCTACACTCCTCAAGTTTCTACAGTTACCTTTCTCACAGGGTCACCACGGTGATGTCATCAACGAAGTTGTATCGTCATCATGAATGCTTGTGTTTTGAGTGTCCAGGGGCCCGTTGCAGAAAGAGTTGCAATCAATCGCATTTCTAAAAATCATTTAGCTTGATAATCAGCCAGTCAACATCGCGCATTTTGGACTTGCGACTGATTTTTTTTTACTTGCGTTTAAAACACAACTCTTTCTGCAACAGGCCCCAGATGTGATACGTTATGTTTTATGGTCATGTTTAAAATTATGACTTCTTGATAATCCGTGCTAAGTCGCTTTACCGTGGCATTAAACTACTTCCTATTAAAACATTTATGTGATATCCTTCGACTTAAGACAGTAAATTTGATAGCACTTCTCTTTTAGTAACAGTATCATCATTTGATTCACCTTGATGAAGGCATACCTTGCATCAGGATTTAGTTATCAGTACTTGTATACTTGGATTCCACCAAACTTTCTAATGAAGATTGTATCCCAGTTGTTTTCTCAAGCCATCTTGTAACTTCAAAGACCTTGACAGTTTTTACTATTTTTATATCATTTGAGTACGTGGTACTGAACAGTTATTAGTACGCGTTGTGAAAAGCGAAATTAGTTTATACATTCCTCGGTCCCGTAACAAAGCTTAGCGATTGATCACAAGGCTGATTTGTATGATTGATCATGACACCATTATCGTTGCAATCAATCATAGATCTAGCCCCATGATTAATGTGCTCAGCTTTATGTTATGGACCCCTTTATGTACATGTATATAGCTATTGATACTTGCCAGTGTAAAGGGTTAATAGTTTTGTGCTCGTTTTGCTAATTATATTGTTTCATTTCTTTCAAGAATCTGTTGGTGTGTGAAGTTTTATTGAGATCCATATGTGAAAAAAGAAGAAGACTATAGAGTTCTAGACGTGCAAAGAAGTGGCATCCAAATTGGTGCCAGAGTTCTAAATTAGGCAGATAATAAGAAGCAATATTCGGTGGCAAAGTTTACTAAAAAAAAAAAAACCAACACATTCAAAGTTGGAATAAGCTGCAATATACTGGTCAATATGTATTCACAAGGAATATTGTTTTATTTATTTCGATACAGTGACTCGTACCTGCTTTCAGCCGCAAGTATATTTTTTTTCCATAATGTTCAGGTTTTCAGTTGAATATGGATTACTCAACTGGCAATTGTTGTATATACAAATGTACATGAAGTGAACAGGCCCCGTCTTACAAAGAGTTATGATTGATCCAATCAATTGTAACTGTATGGAAATCCATCAGTGTCATAATGGTTTTTACAGGAAATTTGCAAAATGTCCTTTGTAAACACAGAAAAACACACCAAATTGTCACGAAATCAGTGACTTTATGGATATACATTCATATCTAGAAATTTTTTTGAACAAAAATGCATTTCATATGTTGACTTTGCTGGCTTTCCATAATTGCGATTGATTGGATCAATCGTAACTCTTTGTAAGACGGGGCCCAGATATCTTTAATTTACCAGATAGTGTTTTTTTCTTTTTACTTCCAGCATTATACCTTATTTACCTCAGAAATATATTATTCAATAACTGTAAAATGTGAAAGTATGAAATGTATTCCAACAATGCTGTTACAATGTCTGTCCTGAAAATTGTCCAAGATTTCCCGTGAATTTGGAAAAAATCGAACTTTGTCTGAAACAAAGGAATTCAGAAGATTCCTCTATTTATTTATGTATTTTTTGTATCATTTAACATGGATGGGGTCAAAGTAAAAGTTTTTTTTCTTTGTCCTCAGTACATTCAACCTATGCAATTTGAGTGAATATTATAGCAAGTACCTTCTTTGCATATACGCTCCAGACATTCATTCAGCTGTTGCTTTTTTTTAAACTGAACTGAACAAAATTCTTGGCTGAAGTTAAGTTATGTTTATACAGTTAAGAGATGTTTCTTGTAATGTTCAATGTTTCTAATGTATCTATACAATATGAATGATAAAACTGTAAAATGCCAATATTTTTGGCTGAAATAGCCCACATTGTAGGGATAAATAGGGTGATTCAAAGTCTGATGTTGGTGTTGGTGTTTGGATATTGAATTGGGCTGCTAAGCTTGGCATCAACACATGTTTGCAGAAGTGATAACACTCACATTATTGAATGCTCAGCTTTCCCTGCTCCACCCTCTATTTGGGATTTATGTTGTGATTGGTGCTAATCCAACACCAGATTTATTGAAAGAATTCAATGTTTTACGTGAAGGCTTGATTATATGCAATGACCAGTTTGTTACATGATGGTTTTTATGTTGTGATTGGTGCTAATCCAAACCAGATTTTAACACTGAATTGAAAGAATTCAATGTCTTACGTTTCGGCTTGATTCTATGCAATGACAAGTTTGTTACATGATGGTCAGCAATATGTGAACGAGGGACTTGACATTCACCCGTGTGACAATTGCTCCTACCTTAGTACCTTGATTTCTCAGAAGATAGCCGTAAGGTTTAGAGTTAGGTGTCAGGTTAGGTTTTTATATTTTACTTAATTATTTTCAGAAAAACAAGTTACTGGAGAGAATGGCATGGAGCCATTGTACAATGATAGTATGAAACCGTCCTCTGATATGACTATGATTTTGTATACACACCAAAAATAAAACTGCACGCAATTCATTGAAATAAGTATTGCTTTTCTTTTCACCACTTAATTCATCTATTGCAGGGCTTCCCTTTTGAACCATTCATTGAAATCCTTTGAAGTGCCATGCTGAATTGGATGTTGTTGACCCAATCTCAGTTTTTAAAGTAGCTAGTGTTTTCCATAAATCGCTGCAGCGTGCTGATAATGTGTATCTTTATTTATTTATGTTAGTTTTACGGTTAAGTTGGATCCTTGATATTCAAAGAGGGGCTTATTCTAAAGTCCTTGCGAGCATTTCATGAAGCACCTTGTCCTTGATTATTATGTAGAAAAATTCCTACCAGCCAATCAGGTGCTTGGATTTCAGTAGCTTGTAACAGTGACAAAGAAAAAGTTCTTAAATGTCATATATTTCATGAACAAGGTATTTTGCTATTTTGATCTAAGGTTGATAATTCATGAAAGAATATTTTTAGGTTCATTAATGTCTTCATTCACTTTGTATATGTATACTCTGTCAGGAATTAGAAAAAAAGTTAAAAGTTCGATATTTGCCAAAATTTTACCTCAAAAATGTTCAGCTTATACAGTTACTCTTTTGTGATACAGATGTTATTTATGGTTGTGGTGTTTTTAGATGTGTATGATAAGTATTCTTTGTGTGTCATGTGGCAGACTTTGATTTGACACTGAAAAAGATGTCACCTGTTCCAATTGTTCTTTTTGCAAGAACAACAAAATGATACATACCGGTAAATCTGCCTTAGTCAATTCTCTGGGGACCAAAGAAATACCTTTGGCTTTGGCAAAATTGTAAGACGATTAAATGATCACATTTGGACTGTCTATCATTCCAGAATTTTGAAGCTGACGCAGTAAAGTCCTATCATCGGCTAACATGCAAGTTACTGAAAAAGTGAGATGGAGACAGTTGCTGGCTGATCTAGTGGGTTTCAGATTCAGATAGTTACTCTAAGACTCTTAAGATCCGACAAATCCTATTTTATTCTACAATTACCATAGTAACAGTAGCTATCAGCCAATGAGATTCAAGGAAAGTTGTCAGATCAGGGGCCCGTTGCAGAAAGAGTTGCAATCAATCGCAACTCTAAAAATTTAGGGGCAACTTGATTTTCAACAAATCAACAGCGCGCATTTTGGTCTTGCAATTGATTTTTTGGCTTGCGTTTAAACGCAACTCTTTCTGCAACGGGCCTCTGACAGTTTGGCGGACTGAAATGTTGATGAAACGCTCAGTTCTTGATATTTTTACCACAGTACTATGCAAATTGCATTTCCCTTCCGATATATTCATACCAAGTTCCTCCCACTTAGGAATTTTAATCTCTTGTTCTTTCCATTAGAAAAGGTGGGAAGAGGAAGGATCTGAACTAAGCCATATAATGTCAGGAGTCTATGTTTTACCTAAAATCAAGTTATTTTTAACTTCAGATGTGCTAATAGGAAAATAAACTTTTTTGTGTTCTACTGCTTTTTGTATAGAACCACAAGTTGGTTGTATGCAATAATGGCTGAACTACCATTTCACTTATCCTGCCTGTATCATCCTGCCAACTTCAATCTGATGCTACAGTTTATTACATTTAGTAGTGATGTATCTGTGTACATGAACATTTTCAAAGTTTATAGAATATCTTTAATCCTAAAAAGACTGGGGGGCTGATTCAGCCCCCCCCCCCTCGACATTTTCGCAATAAATCTGCCGCTTGAAATTTTTTGACCGCGTCGCTTGCTGACTTTTTAGTTTTAGTCTCGCGCAAATTTTGAGACCAAAATTGTGACCCCCGGGTACGCGGTTCCGAAATTATGCAACATTTCGTAAGTGCATGCAGACTCAAAAACGTGAATTTGTGTATGAATCCAAGGCAAATAGTTTTTTTAGCCAAAATTCACAAATGTATCATTATTTTTCCTTTCACTGCTTAAAATCAATTAATTTTGTCTTGTTTATGGTCAAAATAAGTCCCTGACAATTTCCATTGAACAAAACAATAAAAAACAATATGTTGAAAAACATAGAAATACAAAAGAAATTTAGAAAACAATAAAATACATAAGAAAATTAATGTTTTTTTTTTAATTTTTGAAAAATAAATTTGATCAGATGCTTATCTAGAGTATGTGAAACAAAGATGAGCATTTTAGGGCACTAATTATTAATTAGTGCAAACTTATGATTTTACACATAAAAATTAGCATAATTAATGAGCAATGAGATTTTTTGCAGAATTTGATACTATAGTTTTGTAGATAATGCCATGGGTAACGCACATGCCAATTTTTGTCGCGATCGACGGACAAGATCATAAAAGGGGCTGAATCAGCCCCCACCCCCAGTCTTCTTAGGCATCGAAATAGCCCAGTCAATTTAGGGTTAATGATCAAACAAATTTTTCTTTCATCTCTGATTGAAAAATCATTGAAATGCTTAGAAAAATGTTCTGAAGCACTGCATTGAATTTCCTTTTTTTTTGCCAATGATCAAAGAATCAATGTTGTGAATGTTCTTCTTTGTCAATATTGTTTACCAATTGAAAAGTCAACCATTCCACTTTACCGTGAATAAACCATTGGTAGGGGTGGGTGGGGGGGCTATGCCCTCGTCTAAGGTTGCCCACCACTGTATTTACTATGCACGTGAAGATATCACCTTTTCTCATATACATTAAAAACAATTTTCTTTTGTAATAACCATTATTTTTCAGTATTTTTTACTCTTATTACTTTAAAAATGTTATGTAATTTTGTATTTACACAGTATTTTCATGAAAGTCAGAAGTCTAGACTGTGCATGATATTTTTGTATTCAACACTATACCAAAGCTTATTTTGATTTGATATTTTTTTTACATTGAGTCCGTCTAGTATCCATGATACTGCATATATTTTTTATTACATGGTATTTTTGGATTTTGTATGAAGTCTTACTCAAATTTCACAGACATATTAATGATTTGGTAAGGATGTCTTACACAGACGATTGCCGCAAGATTGGACAACTTCTTTAGCGACAAGTGATCGCTATGACAATGATGTAAACAATGGTTATAGAAGTGCCGTATTTTGAAGGCTTTGTCATTCTCTTTTGAAGAAGTTTCATTAAAACTTTTATGTACAAAGTTAAAGTGAATTTGCTTTGAAGTCAGTTATTGTTGTTGAGATTTTGAAAATGGTGATCCTTCATGTTTGCATGGTGGTGTGTACGTTTCTTATTATAGGCCTATGCTTGTGGGGCAGTCAACTTGCACAAAATAGCAAGGGTTGTTGACAAGGCAGTTAAAACAAGGGATGGAGGGTAGGAAGAAGAGGGAGAGAGAGAGGGGGTGTCTTAAAGTGCAGATGTGCTGGAAGCATATTTTCAAATGTGTCAGTTACTGCATTGCCATGACAAAGTTCATTGACAAAAATGAGGAAAAAATGCCAGTTCTAATTCCTACCACAAGGCCACCTTGATTGGGCAAGGGGATACATTCTATGATATTACCCTTTATATTTTTACCTCCAAGCCCAGGGGGGCCACTTACATTGACAGTGGATACCATGCGTGAGCCAAAACAACATGTAAAAAGCGTGTCTTTTTGAAGATGGTCACGTTACGTACGTAACGCAAAAAGGGTGTCAAAAACACTAAAATAATGAAAACATGGTATCTATTTTTGCTAAGTATTTAGGGTCCAATTTGCGAGGGTATAAAAATAAGACAAATATTTTAAGAAGGATGTACTTTTTGCCTAATTTGCATAATTATATGTATTTACTTGTGAATTTGAGAATGGCGATTGGAGAGTTAGATTGTGAATGGATGGATGTAATTGAACCTCGCCCCTACCTTGATATTTATCACTTTTATACTCATGATATTGTAATTGACGATCAAAATTTCACCGTAAGGGTGTGTGATTGATCCATTCAATAAATAGTAATGATAAAAAATGGATGACACATCGAATCTGTCATAATATAGTTTGCTGAAATACGGTTCGATCAGCAGATCGAAACATTACCTCTGTTGAGGATATGCCTTTTGACTTGAACATGTTGCTCTCTGTTGCGAGAGAATCCACTGTCAATCCCTTCTGTAAAGATTCTAAAAGAACCAAATAAAAAGAGACTTCCCAGAGGCCTGATTAATTTGTTTACCCGCGTAATTAGTGTAATCTCTGAGTGTACGTAAAATAACCAGGGTGGACAAACCAGAGTGTTTGCATACTTAGAAATTGAATAACCGCGGATCAATTAAGAAAGTTTTAAGTAAAAATCGATGAGAAAGGTGAAATGCACGCTTTGTTGAAGAATTAAAGTGGAGAAGAAATCATGAAAGAGATTTGGAATCTTCTACCTTTACCTATAGTTCACTTGTTAATGTTGTTAAAGCTATTGAAATAGTACGTATTTTACTTTTTTCCGGGAGCGGAGGGGGGGGTATTTTTACAATATCAAGAATCCAATTTCATTTGTTTTTACTTTATTGAAAAGAAAAAATAAAAATATTTTTTAATTATTTTCATTTTTTTAATCAACAAAATCCTAAACAGCTTAATGGTTAAAAGGGGAAAAAATGTTTGACCGTTTCATATGCTGTAAAATGATGAGATACTCAGAGAAATATGTATAGGCGATGCATAGCGACCGAGTTTTAACATAAAAAGCCTCATTATCTGGTGCTTATTTCCGTAGCATAATGTAACATTTCTGACTTAATTGACCTTTTTCACACCCCCCCCCCTTCTCTCTTTCTCTCTTATTGCCATTTCAAATTATAAGCAATAATATTTTTAAAATCTGACTAACAAAGAAAATAAATCGGGGTGGGGGTCTGTCCTTCTCTTGCCCGATTGCAATCAAGAACTAATCGAATATTTTATTTAAAAAAAAAAGAATTTATAACATTAGAATTCGAGGTGTTCTCCCTCATTGGATGCTCTATGCATAATTACCCTGCCCTTTCAACAGTAATTAGAGATTCTCATTTCAACAGAATCTCAAGAAATTACTTTCTTTCGTAACCATCAGGTAAGCCTACCAGTTAACCCTATCACAATCGGGGATCACAATTAAGTTGCAACAACCTGCTCGCGGCTTCTTTTGTATCATGGATTATCTTCTGGTGGTTTATCATTTCTAAGTGTTTTTTTCATTTACCTATCCCGAACAACAATGCATGTTGTAGGCCTAATTATATAGGCCTTTCCAATGAGAGTAATTTGGAGAGTGGGGCTCTATACAACAGTGGATCTAGGTATATACGTGGAATTCAAGAGGGGCAGTGTATATGTTTTTATTGTTGGAACTGTTATGTTGTCGTTGGATCTAATGTTCTTTTGTTTTCAACCAGTCTTATGCAGGATATACCATTCATATTATACATAAAGATGATTATAACTTCTTGATGATGATGATGACAAATACATATAATTCTGATGGTGACTATACTCTGAAGTATATAAAATAGACTCTGCAAATTGATGTACACAGTGGCGTACCGTGGGTCACAGCATTGGGGGGCACCAGCAAAAATTTCGAGCCGGGGGGGGGCAGCTTCCATTCACGAGTGGATACCATGCGCGACCATGGGGTCTCGAAAAGCGCCCTAAACACGTAATATCCATATTTTGAAAATGCACCCCTTAACAAGTATTGGCGTGTGAAACCCTACCCTTAACAAGTATTGGAAACAAAACGATACTCTTGGCAAATATTCCCTATAATGAACCCCTAAACAAGTACAGGAATGTTTTCCTTCGGTCGTCGGATTTACCTTATTTGATTTAGTACGACCCCATTTTCTACACCTCGCGCAAATCAGACTCTAAACACGAAGTGTTAGGGCAAAAAGGACATCCTTTATAAAACATTTTGATTTTGTTTTATCAACCCCGCAAATTCGACCCTTAACACGTAATTTTCCTAGCCAAATAGATACCCTTTTTTCATTATTTTTGTGTTTTTGACCCCCTTATCACGTTACGGACGTAACGTGCCCTATCGTGAAAAAGACATCCTTTTTACGTGTTTTTTGGTCGCGCATGGTATCCACTCGTCAATGTAAGTGCCCCCCGGGATTTCGAGTCACTTAAGAAGCGCGCTCAGTTGCCAGGTATATACTGACCTAATCATAGAGCTATTAGAGATAGAGACATTTTAAGGACATGCAGTGCCATTAAACGGATATGTATTTCACTGATTAAATAATGCGAGCGTGAAGCACGAGCTGAAATTTTTTTATTCAGATCAGAGAAATTGACATTTTAAGGACTGATTTTAGGAATTCATGAAGAGCAGACATCTTACCAAACAACTAGTGCGAACGTTAGCACGGACAGGAAATGTTTTATACCAAGACCTTAACATAGGGCAATCACTTTAAGTAGTCATGAAAAAAAGCAAATGTCACTCCGTAAAACAATTTTAACTCGAATTGTGAGGAAAATTATTTGGTGTATATTGATTTGAAAACGGGAGGTTTTAGTACAACAGGATTACATATCTCGTTTATAAACAGTCTATGCGAGCACTAGGAACAATGAAGATATGAAGATACAATGAAGGCCCTGAGCAAATCATGTTTCATAAATTCATGAAAAAAAATGCTTCTTATGTAATATAACATAAAATAATATAATAGAACATTTTAATGAGCAATAATTTCTTCTTTCCCCGCTATATGTTTCTCTTCCTTCCTAGCTCTTTTTCTCCTTTTCCCTGTATTTTTGTGCCAGCCGATGGGGGCCGGGGGGGGGGGGGGCACGTGCCCCCCGTAGTTACGCCACTGGATGTACATGTAATATAAAATTCAAACTCTTCTGTAGCTCTATCTCTAAACCATTCCAAAATCTAACTCTATTCTCTATTCTGTAACCAATCTGACACTTCCTGAAAATCCTAGAAAAAAGCAAAACTTCCTAGAATTTCCTGGATTCCAGGAAGAGTGGAAGCGCTGGTTTTAAGTTTAAGTTTTAAGTTGGTCTGGTCAAGACTCTACTCAACCAAACAGGTGGTGGTCAACCTTGGACACTTGACGAAAACAATCTGCACGTCATAACTTTATAGTCTGAATTGGGGGAGTTGACCTTTTAACATGAAATGTAATAATAAAACCATAAAATTTTGAGTGCGTCAGAAGTTTAGCTGGAAGAAGAATTAATTAGTAAAGAAAGTTGGATTTGATATACCTCCTGTAGAAGTATAGATAAGTATTGATTATGTATTGATGTATCATTGAATATGGGAGCTGTGTCTTATCATCACATAACAGAACTATTGAGAAAAAAATAAGATACGCCCCTCAACCCTCAGAATCATAAAGGCCTATACTGTCGATCATTGTGGAATATACCTGTCTACAATCGCTCCTGAATATGCAGTGTTCTCCGTTTGTATATTACACCCCCCCCCAAAAAAAAAGAACGCGAAACGCGTTAGAGCTTAATGATTTTACAATTAAGAGCGAGTATAAAAACAGAAGATTACTACAAAGTATGTGAAAATGTTATTGCATGATCTGCTTGATGAATGGAAGAAAAATTTTCAACATTTTTAAAAAGCCACAGGAAATAATTATGAACTTATGTGTTCCATCGATTCTCTATAGCTGCAATAATTTTTGCTCACAAATTTCGAAATCCATTAATTAGCAATTCTATTTCTATATCAAATTACAGATAATAATATTATTTACTTTCATAGAAGAACGACGGAAGTATCAAATGTTTTGTCAGACAAGAATGGGTTATTCGACATTCACAAGAGGAATTGTGCCTGTCAGCTAATCAATTAAGATCAAGGAAAGTTAGTACACAGGTCCATGATGAAACGGGAGGAAACGCCGCCCCCTGAATACTGGGGGGCATTTCATCAATATTTTCGTCCGACAAGTTGTCAGACCGGACAACTTCCCTGGATTCTGATTGGTTGAGAAGCACTGTTACTATAGTAACTGTCGGATAAAACAGGACTTGTCGGATAAAACGTCTGACAAGTCCTTTCATGAAATGCTCCCCTGATCCTATTACTCGTCGTCGAGTTTGATTTGATGAAGTAACTCTTATCATGTGACTCGTCACATGATTATTACCAATACATGGACCTGTCATGATTTGACTTCCAGAAACGAGTGCGGCTGGCAAGCCATCAATATATTTGGGAATTAACTTGTTATCAATTCTCTCAGCTATCACATGGTAAGTAAGTAAAGCTTCAGTTTGGGAACAATTGCCCACCACATTTAACAGTTAAGAACAATAATTCTGTACCTTTTTTTTCCGCATCGGTCTCAGCTGAGCTGAGCCGCCGACCTGTCATGCCTGCGCACTGGCAGTGGCACTTCCCCTGAGCCATCCTCGGCGCTAGCAAGAGGTTAAAGCCGGTTCCAGGTGGGGTGCAAAAGTGCACTTGCGCCACTGTTGTTAATGTGGGCCTGCCATGCCAGTGCCAAGCGAAACCAAGGTCAAGGTTTCAGTTCCAAATTTCTTGTTAAATTTATGTTGATTTGATGAATAAAATCAATGCATATTTATTTCTTGCCAGTTAGATCTATTTTTACTTTGTTTGGCAAAAACTAAAAGTAAATTTATTTTTTTTCTAATCTAGACTCTAGTCTAAAGACACTCAAGGGTTCAAATCGTCTCGTGTGTGAAGGATTCATATGCACCGGTGCACGCGAATCTTTCACACCCTTTTCACTAAAATAACTATGACTTTACATCGTAGCTAAGCATTATATTTGAGCTATGACACTTACCGAACCATGGCATATGGATCGTTTGTTGAATTCTCTTTGCTGTTTTTTTAAATAAAATAAGAGCATTTTTCGTGATCTTCACGTAGATGCCTCTTGATCAGCGTTGATATCAACTTTTGCCTAAAGAGGGCGCGCGATATTATTTCAAAGTCGGTAGGCACTTAAGAACCAAGTTTGAAAGGATACTCGTAAAATTATGTCACTCTCGCCGATGAATATTCATTAGATCGTGGTCGTGCGTGTTCAATACACACTGAGTGCATGCATGCAGAGAGTTTTTATTGAACACGCACGATCTAATGATTATTCATCGCGAGAGTGACGTAATTTTACGAGTGTCCTTTCAAACTTGGTTCTTAAGTGCCTACCGTACCTTTGTTTACGGTGTTGCAAGCTAGCTGCATTCTAGGCGATCAGCATTATTTTCTTGCTCGTTCAATCCACTTTCATCATCATCTTGTCAAAAGATGGCGTACTTTACCAATAAGTATATACTTGAGATGCAACCTGTTGATTTTTGGTACAATTTCCTATTATGCGCTGACGACTTGAATTGAGAATGTTCGATACGAAAAATTGCTTTTCGATTGTTGTTTGCGTACTTTCCACCGCAGTATTAAGGACGGATCGAACGGAGTATCCTGGTTGAGACTTGGAGGTAAGCGATAAAAACACTTTTATAAATAATTTCCAATTCATTAAAAAAAAAAGTTAAATCATAAAAACAAATTTCCATTAGTGGAGAAATACTGAAATGTTTGGCGTTTTTCATTCCCTCACATTCGTGTGATGAATGAAAACGTCAAAGTCCACTATGAAACCACATGCGTTGTGCGAGGTTAGTATTACTAATACTAACCTCGCATGTTGTGTGAGTGGTCTAAAGACTAAGTAAGTTAGACTCTAAATAAAAAAAGTTTTTGGCCGGCATTTCTTTTTAATCTGTAAAATATTGTTTTCGAGCAGCCTCTATTTAATGAAAAAAATCCTAAGATTATTAAGAAAAATAAATCATAAACTAAACTAGGAATGGAATTAAGTATTTATCACTCATTCAATGAACAAGGTTATAATATAACCTTGTTCTCAGTTATATCTCCATGTGTGGCAAAATAATGGTGGCAATGTTTGGCTTAATTTCTCTTTTTATATGGGACAAATGCTTGATTTTCTTACACTGTCAGTTTTCATTACAGGCATTCATCATATAACTTGGCTCTTATGTAAATTTAATTCTTGAAATTATTTTTTTCTTAATTAAATATAGAGATTGAAAAATGAAAATTTTCTTGCCATATTTACTTTCCACCAATAGAGGGCATACACAAAAATATGCCCAAAATTCAAGATTTTGAGCGCTCTTGTGAATACAAAAATTATTCCTAAGTTACTAATGAAAAATAAATAGCAACTGTATGGAAATCAGTAATTTTGGTCACAAAAGTGATATTTTAATGATTTTTCAAAGTGTGTGCTATGTACAGCATTGGCATACCATAGTCCTACCTGTAGATTCCCCACAGGCAGGATGGTAGCAGTGAACAAGTGGTATTTATTGTGAAAAAACTATATCTTAACTACATAGCTGGGGCCCGTTTCTCAACACATGGACAAGTTAGTCATATGTTTATCCACAAACCACGGAGTTAGTTCCAATCTTACTAAACCTGTTTCTCGAAAGGCTTCCTAACTAGAATTCCTTGATATCGATACTATCGGTAAAAAGAGCAGAGAAGACGTAGCCTTAGTCACAAAATAGCATAATTTTCAAAAAGAAAAATTATGACAAAATTGCAAATATTGTGATGAATTGGGAATTACATGTTTTAAAAATAGTAGCACAGGGTCATTTTCAAACAAAAGTGGACATGGGGGTGAAAATTAAAACTTGCTAGAAATCATTAGGCTTCAATGGTTTTTGAAACTAGAAAACTTAAAGTATATTTTCCCATTTCATTTACATAAAATTATTAATTATGTCTTGAGATACAGTGAATTTTATGCAAGGGAAATTAAATATTACAAAATGTTGATTTTTTGCATTAAAATTCACATATTGCCTATCACAATATAAAATTTGTATTAGATGCACATTTGTTGGCAAGATACAAGCTGTGAATTGTATCTAACTCCTAAATAGCAAAAAAAAATTCTGTGAAGTGTTTTTCTGAAAAAAATTGGGTTTCAAAGTTTTCAAAACTGGTTGTCGTGTCACTCACGTTTTAAATGCAAAAAGTTTTCTAGAGCTGTGTATTCTTAAAATTAATTTATCCCAGTACTGGAGCAAATACAGTTTATCTGTACCTTATTGTATATAAAGTAACTTGGTCCAATGTGTTAAGGTAAAGCTAAATTTAACTGTTAAAGTTGTGTCGTGTCACTCACAATGTCGTGTCACTCACGAAATGTCGTGTCACTCACAGTATTATATTGTGTATAAAAAAGGACATCCAGTAATTTTTGAAGCGTTTTACCAGGGATACAGTCAGAATGTTGTTCCTGACATCATTTAGGCCTATTTTAGGCTAATAATTTCCTCCATCTTCCTAATTTCACTCCTTTTCATGGAAATATTGAATTTGACAATGAGTTCATCTATTTTCTCTCCTCTCCGTGGTTGCCTTGGTTTAAAAAATCCTGACAATTTTCCATTGGTGTGAAGACTCGGATCCTAATTCATATTTTGGTGAATGTACTGTGATTATGAATATAACAACATAATCAATCAACACAAAATTATGAATGTATCAAGAGAAAAACCACTATACTTTAGCAATGGACATACAATGCATAAAGGGTTGGTGATGGTGATGGTTCAAGTCATACCTAGGTATTACTTGAACATTCTCTGTCTCCATTTACAGAAATGAGCAGAAAGTTCACCTTTCTTTTGAGCAATGTTATTTCTTTGTTATACTCATAGCTAGAAAAGTCAGGGATCCTTTTTTAAAATTTGCAGAAATTTTAGTGGTAAAGTAGTGTACATGAGATATAAGAGATCACCATGAACACCAAACATTTTTTCAAATTTGGAAAAGAAATATTTTTTCTTTTCCTTCTGATTGATTAAATCAACCTTTTCATTTGCCATAAAGCTTGTATTCCAGGACATGAAATAAACAAATTTGCAAGATAACATAAACATTTCAGGTGAGAATGTACTGAGATTTGATAGAACATTTTGGATATTGCTTGAAGCAGCTACATGCCAAGTTAAAAATCATTATTTGTTCGGCCACCAATCATACCGCTAGTGATTAACTACATGTAGGCTCTGAACAGCAAACTACCGTAAGCAGGCCGATGTGTGTTCAGAGCAGATTTGCATTTACAAATATTCATTACAACAAAATGATGCATGTTCATGTAGGTCCCAGCAAGTCCCAACTGAGACCGCATTTTGATTTGAGCAACTTTGATGGGTTGCCATGTACCAGTAGTTCAATTTTTTTTTTGGGGGGGTACCCTGATAAGATCAGAGCTGGACCTCGAGGGGAAAAAGCTATTGAGGTATAAAGGGAGCCTGGTTGGGATGCTGAATTGGATTTTAGTGTGACATCCAAGGGCTTAGAAAAGGAAAGGCTAATGACTTGTAGTTGTAATAGTAGCAGACTGCAAGAATCAGGTACTGACTGCGTCTTTCACCTTGTGGCTTTCCCTGGATTCCCGTGGTATGGTATATGATCAAATAATCAGCAATGAAAAGGCACTTACAAGATTCCAGCTAAAAGCATAGCTCTGAATTTTGGTACAGTGCCTACATGTACTGCCTTGGGAGGGTCCACATACAAGCACTGTTCAGGAGAAAACCTATGCTTGTTGAGTAGAATTCCCAAGTTTCTCAAGGATTTGCTGATAGTCCATCTGAAGTGTGCAGCAACGTGATTGTGGTTTGGTACCAAAAAAGACATTGAAACTGCCATGTCCTATTTGGACAATGCCTAAAATATTAAAGGAGGATAATATTGTAATCCGATATTTCAAGAAAGAGGAGTCATACATGACATCATTGGCTAACAGACCATGCCAGATGATGTGAGTGACTATTGAGAATACCTTTCTTACAAGGAAAAATTATTCCATCCGTTGTGAATGCTGAATTATATAAACCCGTAAACTTTCATATACAGACAGGGAGAAAGAGTTAAAGTTTTGAATGATATCAGGCCACAAAAAGAATGTTTGAGTTGATGTCAATGCCAAGACCTCATAACATCTCCTTCAAGTGCCCCCTCTCCTCTAAAGAGGTGAGTGGTAGAAGCCCTAGTGTGACAATGTGGTATGGTATAGGGAATGTGAGTTGATGGGCAAATATGACCATAACCCAAGAATAAAACATTTGGATGACATATTCTGAACTTTAAAGAAAGCAGTTATTATGTAATCAAGCTTGTTTTTTGGTTAATGGTATTTTACTCTTCAACATCATGCAAAAAATACTTTCAATGTTGAGATAAATGTTGTATTTTTGCACTTGTCGTGTCACTCACGTTTTGGATGTCGTGTCACTCACGGTATATAGGAGGGTACCATTTTCCATAGAGAAGGTTTGATTGATTTTGACTATATGTGTTAGATAGGTACACTATTTATGTCCATTTACTGGTACTCACAGTACTCCATGACAACTACTTGGGCACGAATCAAACCATATGTGTTAGTGGTCAGAAACCCATGTCCAAAATTTGTCGTGTCAGTCACGCACCGTTTTTTAATCATATCTACTAAACGAATTGTTGAATTCAAATCAAACTGCGAGTGGCCCATGCCAGTCCTACATTGTATATAATATAGTAGTCATGATTGATTCGTAACCTTTAAGTTTAAAGATATGAGCCCTTAAACCTCTCTGATTGTCGTGTCACTCACGTTTGAAAATGACCACATGTAAATTATGCATCATACATACTTAGACCATGAAGACTGTGGCATTCAATCGCTGAAAAATTGAATTATAAATAATTTATTTCATGACTAAAAAATCACAAGTGGACGTTGAGATGGGTACCCCCGGGATATCCAATTTTAATAGTTTACGAAAGTAAACCATAACGGTTTTATTTGTAAAATTATGATAATTATACAATGTTTTACGATTCCAAACATCATCGAAATATAGTTTAACATTTTTTTTTATAAATCTTTGATACTGATCTTACGATATGACAAATTCTATGCAGAAATTAGAGATTAGAATTTATCCAAATGTCAATAAGGTCTGAAAACGACAAATACAAGTCCAGTTATGGATGGCCTGACGTGGTAGAATTTTTATCGATTAAATTATTTTACTATTTCAAAATGAATGGTTTTGTGGCGTTTTACCAACAGTTTTGTATTACAATGAACATTGAATGCATTAGGGCAAGTCCAAGAAAAGGTCACCCTGGAATGCAAAATTTCATCTTTAATTTAAGAAGTTATCTTTGGTGGGGTAAGAAAGACCAAATGTTGAATTTTAAAATTTCATTAAGAAAAATTTGATAATATGCATATTTATGCTAATTAGGGGCACCTAATTTGCATAATCAGTAAAATGGGCGTTACGTATGGGACAATTATAAAAACTCATAGAAAATGAAAACAAAACTTCTGAGATTTAGTCATAGGTGGGACATGGACCCCCTTACATCTTATTACTTTTGGCAGAAAAAAAGTGGTGTCATCTAATTAATTATGCAAATTAGGTCTTGTCCAAGGATGGAATGTCCCATACGTAACATTTTGAGGATGTTTTTTTAAGTTATTTCTCATAATACAATACTTGTATTGTTGCATCTCTGGGAGGTTCTAATTTATTAAGTATGAAAATGTTATACCACAAAAAGTTTCAAAAATGGAGTTTACTTTTTAATTAAAAGTTAATTAAAAAATTGTTACGTATGGGACAACATGTTACGTATGGGACATTTACACACAATGTCAATGGGGAGATTTGTGTACAAAGTGAATGGAGAAAAACAAATTTGAAGAGTGCTCTAAAAACTGATTATTTACCTTTTCTTTAGTTTTTAAACACTGATTTGTTATGAATACTGATTAATGAATACAATTGAAGCCAAAAAAAATGTGAAAATTGAAAAATATATAAAAAATAAAAACAATAGAAATACATAAGAAATTCGTAAAACCATGAAAAACAAGGAAAAAAAGGTTGAAATGGCTAATTTCCCCTTCAGTCATATCAAATATGTCTCAGTAGAACATTTAAAAAGAAATAAACTCTTGTTATTTCCATATTTTAAATTATTTCAATTTTTTGAATTATGGGGAAAATTGTGTACGTTCTCTATGGGGACAAAATGTCCCATACGTAACTGTCCCATACGTAACATGTCATTAATTTGTTTAATTAGAGTCTGTAATTAGAGGGATTTGGCTTATGACATGAAACTTGCCATAAATATACTATAGTATTGAGACTTCTATCACACTAAGTTTCAAGTTGTCAAGTGAAATACTTTCAGAGAATTCTCAACTTGAAACAAATGTATTAAAAATTGTCTTTTCTCTGCGTCCCATACGTAACGGCGCATCTTTTCGCTCTAAAAGGTCAAGATCAAGGTCATATGTCACAATTTTTTGCATGATTATTCTTCTCCTAGATGTCTACCATCATGAGGGTATTCAATCTAATCAAAGTCATTTAACACTATTTTTCAGGTCATTAAAGCCTCTGAAATGTCCCATACGTAACGCGCGCGAATTCTTGGACTTGCCCATTATCCCACTTGTTTTGGGATGTAATTTCAACCTCTATGGTTGATTACGTAAGATTATAATTTTCAAATTTCTCGGCACTTTTGCATGTCATAGTCTACCCACTTGATGCCACTACGTCATCAATAAAGAAGTTATGACAGGTTCGGAAGTGTCATAAATATTTAGTGAGGTTGTTGTACCCGATCTTGGTAAAGAGGGCTTCGTGAAACGGTTAGCGGACAAGTAGCTCACTATCTTCGATTTAGTCAAGAAGTTAGACTTATGACGGTGTTGAGAAATGGGCCCCAGGCAGCCATCTGTTTCAAGGAGTTTTTTAACATTTTGATTTTTTTTCTAATTTCTCCTCACATACAGACTACTCGCAGCCACCATTAGGGGTTTAACAATGCTTGCAAAATCACCCCGACGGGGCTCATTGATTTTTTTCTTTATTTCATAAAAATGTATAAAATCAACTGTACAAAAATAAAGATTATTATTCCATTTTGGCCTGAAATGCACCAAAATCTGGAAAAATAAATTTAAAAGGGGAAAAAACAGTGACTTACTTTGGCTGTCGCGCAACTTCACTTCCCTGTTTTATCCGAACTTAATACATATACATATGGCCATTGAGTCCCCTGTACAGATCGAGTTAGAACTTCGGTCTCTGTATTTGGTGAGTGGAGCCAATGGAGTTCAGCGGAGCAACCAATATAACAGAGACCGAAGCTTTTGGTCTATATCTTAACATGCTTAAAGCCAGTTTTCAGTGTGTGATGTATCTTGCGTAGACACAGCTGGGTGGTTTCAGACTGCAAATGAGAAGTAGCCTATTGACAATTAATATGATCATAGTTTTAAGTGCAGTGGCAGATGCACTTCTGCTAAATTAGCATTGCTATAAATACATGTAAGACCTGGCTATAACCATCAAATTCACAACTTTTGAGTTAAACTTTAAATAAAAAGAATGAAAGGAAAAGGGTTAAATATGATATTATCTCCTGAATACTGAATATTGTGTCAAAATCTATCACAAAAAATCAATTTTCATTCAATAGGGTAAAAATTTAGCTTCCTTGTGTGAATGCTCATGACTTTTGATTTTATTAAGTGCTGATCACTTGTAGGTTTGGGGAAGTCCTTTTAGTCAGTGTGCCACATACTTTGTTTTGACAATTTTATGGCTAACAGTTGAGAGCTTTCGTTTTCTGAGACGAGCCATGTGGACGTACGAGATTAAGGGATTTTGGGAGCACTGCGCATGCGCGAAATATTCTGTGACGAGCCTTCTCGTTCACTGCCCAAATCTGTGACTCGTATTTGAAGGTTTTGACGTTCGCTGTCATAGTGCTTGAACGAGCGCTTGTTCGTGCATGATGACGTCATCCAAGCTTAGCAAAAATGAATGAAGCCGCATCAACACTTGACTTTCGTTGATTCAGCAAGGCTGGTAAACTGCAAATTACTGCTTGTTACCAGCTTTTCCACTACATTTAGTGTGTCCTGTTTTCAGACACTACATATCCGATAGGTAATTGATGTTCTATTTAAAAAAAAATGGTGTTTTTTTTTTTTTTTGGGGGGGGGTTGCGCAAGAGTGCAAGTGTTGCACCCTCAGTCGCCCCACTGGTTCGTAGGGTGATGCTGCGCCTGACTCTCCGGCCGAGCATCGGCCCACGGCCCGCTCGCTATCAAGCTGGTATATGCTGTGGTCTGGTACGGGCCCAGTACGGGTACGTCGATTAAGTCGAAACTGTTTTCATCAATGTACGAACGTGATACTGAACGAGCGGTGTCACCACTTCCGGTGAACTAGGAATACGTTGCAGTCGCAGACAATCGAAATCTCTCTAGTGAAAAATAACATAGAACCCACAGTAACTTTCAGTCAATATTACAGATCATTTGTTTACTCTGTCCAAACCTCAGAGGACTAATGGGTGATGGTTCCAGAGAGTCTGATGGCTCACTGTAACAGTAAGGTTAATGGTCAATGTCTCAGGATATTGTTTACAGAATGATAAAAAGGATAATGTAAACACTGTTTGATGCCCAAGTGCTCCCAAACAATCAGCCTTTCATTTCTTTGTCACAAGATACTTGTAGATTGTATTGAAAATTTAACTGAAACTTTGCTTGGTTACAACACAAATTTTTTTCTGAAGAATATTATAATTTGATAAAAAATAAATATTTACAATTGAAAAAGGTCTAAAATGAGCTACTATTTTTCTTATTTTCAAACATTTCTTACTAGGAGGAGAAGAAGGATGCTTTTCTTTATTTTAATTGTTCTTGCCAGTTGGCTGCAGACAAATGGAGAATTGACCTTTGACCTCAATGGGCAGTGGAAGCTGACCAATTCAAATGGCAGTAAGTAGAACTTATATCCATAATCAATTCTAGTAATGTCTCAATCCATGCATGAAGTTTCAAAAGTTTCTTTTCATTCAAGGATTGTTTTCCTAGATCTCAATCCTTTCGGGAAGAAAAAATATTTGCATGAAATACATTGTGGAATATACTTATAAAGTTAGTATATTTTTGAAAAGGACATTTTCAAAAGTAGAAGGAATAACCAACTTGTTTTACAATGAAAGTATGGTTGTTGAAGGGGTAGTAGCATTTACATTCACTGACAGGTTTTGTCCCCCCCCCTCCTTTTTTTCAGTGGCAGCTTATAATTCATTGTGCTTTCTTCTTTTATTTTAATTACTATCTTAATCAATCAAGTGAATTTCCAACCCCAAGAATACATTTTACAGCTTATACAAGTATTTCAGTGTACTTATTTAAGTATTCAAGGTATTCAATGTAATTTTGTAAAGGAAAAGTGGTTTGTAAGAAAAAGCATAACATTGTAGGTATCTTAAATAAAAGCAGGGAGTTTGAAGCTTGATAGCGTACTTTAAGTGGAACAAATAAACAAAAATACTTTATAGGTATTCATTTGTTCATTGTTAAAGGATTAATAGCTTTGACATTTCTCTTGCAGATTTTGCCTTGTACGTTTTGAAGGAGGTGAAATTAAAAACTTTTATTTTACAATATACAAGTATTTGTTTGTGTGATGTTGAAGGGGTATTAGCTTTTTCTGACAAGTTTTGTTTTCATTTTATTTTGCTTTATTTTTTAGTGTTTTATTTTCTTTCTTTAACATGTTGTTTTGTAGGTATTTCCATTCCTGGTCAGGTTCCAGGAAGCGTTCACACTGCCCTCATTTCATCGGGTATCCTGACTGATCCATACTATCGATTCAATGATGATCTCTATAAATGGGTAGGTAGGGAGAACTGGACCTACACTCACAGCTTTACTGGTAAGCTTGTAGAAACTACCGGGTAGGGAAAAATTGCATGGGGGCTGATTTTGCTCCCGAATGCTCAAAATAGCCCTTAGAAATTATTAAAAAGACCATTGGAATATACCCATTCACTCCAATGTAGTTAAGGTTATCAAATGATTGCAGATTCAAGCTGTAGGTTTTTAAAAGTAGCCCCTGAAATAAAAGCTTTGCCTTCTTTTGAGAGAGGGGTTGAATAATTGAATTGATCCAAGGCCATTTGAAAGCCATTTCACCCACCCTACTCTCTTCTCTAAACTCATTTAGATTATTTAATCTTTTTTTCTGATCTCAAGAATATTTCATGTTTAGTTAATTTCTGAGTTAATTGATGCAGAAAACCATTGTAAAGCTAGTGAGCAAAGGGAATAATGGAAAGTGTATGCCTCCTTTTCACAAATGATACCAAGGTTTTAAAGCAGGGACTGAAAATTTTTGAATTGATGAATCATTTGGATTGGTGTTGCTCTCATTCCATCCCACCCTCTCTGCTCTCTTTCGTTTTGATACAATGTTAATTTCAATCTGATGTGAACATTTCATGTTTTATTTCAGTTCCAAGTGAATTGGTGAAGAAACGCAATGTGAAGCTTGTGAGTAAAGGCCTTGATACAATAGCAAACGTCACTCTCAATGGCATTTCGGTTGGTTCATCAACAAACATGTTTGTACGTCATGTGTGGGATGTAACATCTATATTGAAGGTTTGTAATTTATTTGGAAAATCAACAATCATTTAAACTATCTCCGTAAAATCGCATCTTCTTACAATGCCAATCTCTATTTGCCATTGTTTATGTCATAAATATTTTTTTGAACTTTCCATATGTATGACTCAAATGAAATAAGTACGTAATTCAGGATTTTTATGTCACATTCATAGTTCTATTGCATTGAGTGTTTTATAGTAGCTTTACATTGATTTTGGGTGGAGAAATTGGAATATTGGAAGGGAAATCATGCTGAGCGGGCTCAATTTTTGTTATGAGGCTCCTTATGAATTCATAAAGATAAACTGCATCTTGTGTTTTGCAAGATTCACACATGTTGCCATTGATGGCTAACAGGGAGCACTTTCTATATTTTGTACTGCACCAAGAAGTTCAATTCAATTTACCAGAGACTGTTTTGATGTTCAGACTGATTAAAGGACAAATCCACCCCAACAAGAAGTTGATTTGAATAAAAAGAGAAAGATCCAACAAACGTAACGCTGAAAATTTCATCAAAATCGGTTGTAAAATAAGAAAGTTATGACATTTTAAAGTTTAATTTCACAAAACAGTGATATGCACATCCTGGCTGGTATGCAAATGAGGAGACTAAGATGTCATCCACTCACTATTTCTTTTGTATTGTATTATGTGAAATATGAAATATTTTAATTTTCTCCTCATTGTCAAGTAATACAATAATTAATTCCTCCCTGAACATGTGGAATTAGCATTGGTTAATACTATTATGGTTCAGTCAAGTTGGTCCTCATTGTCAAATCTATAAAAAGTGAAATATTGTATAATTCAAACAATAAAAAACAAGAAATACATGTAGTGAGTGATGGACATCATCGACTGAGTCACCTAGTTGTGCATTTCACTATTTTGTGAAAAATAATCGAAACTTTAAAATGCCATAACTTTCTTATTTTACATCAGATTTTGATGAAATTTTCAGCACTATGCTAGTTTGATTTTTCTCTATAAATATTCAATTCAGCATTCAGCAGTGTTTTGTGAGGCATCTCATTGGTGATTTTCACTTTCAGCCAGTCAGATGCAAGCATTTCAGTAGGTTATAACAGTTGTCAATGAAAGCCACTGACTATATGTTCATGAAATGCTCCCCGAACAAAATTTATCTTTGAATAACAGGCTGGAGAGAATATCATCCAAGTTGCGTTTGAGTCACCGGTCACCTACGCCGCTACCAGGTCCAGCTCATACCCCTACGACGTACCCCCGGATTGCCCGCCTCCAGTACAACATGGTTTCTGTCATCCAAACTTCATCAGGAAAGAACAAAGTTCCTTCTCTTGGGATTGGGGGCCGGGCTTTGCCCCCATCGGCATCTGGTAGTAGGATGTTTCTTCACATTACCTTGAATGATCATTGCTTTTTGTGTATTTCATTTAGCCGTGACTTTTGAATGGATTTCAGTGATTATCAGTGATATATTTATTGCAAATCAATTTATGCCGAAGTTATATCAGCCATTACTCATATAGGCCCTAATACATGATATTGTTTGTTTGTACCAAAATTTGTATCTTACTTTCTCTCTGTTATTGTTTCTTTTTAATCATTACAAGAGATCTCTTAGTTTCTTTTAAAGCTGCCTCAGAAAATGTTTGCAAACTTTCAAATTGGATTTCAGTTTGATGATGGTTTCATATTTGACGTGTTCACCATAGAAAATTGCTATGTTCATATTAGATTGATCTGTCCTCTATTAAATTTCATTAATTTTGTTAATTTTTTTTAAGGAAAGACATTTATTTGGAAGCATTTGATGATCCAATCCTCAGAGATGTGACTGCCATTTCATATGAATGTAAGTTCGAACATATATAGTGTTGTCAGTTATGCACTTTCAGTTAGTAATGTGTGAGATTGATAATGAGAAGTATCACTGTCAAAGTATGTGTTGTAGTCCTGTGGTTAAGTCACTGGACTTTGAACCACCAGGAAGTAGTTGCTCAATTAGATACTTACCGGTACATGAAAATCATGCAAGGTTCTCAACACCACACCTAAACTTTAAAGAAAAATTATTTTTACCTTATTCAACCATTTGTGCAAATGCTTTCTTTGCAAATATTCCCCTCAACAAGTTTAACACTTTTAATATCCTCAAATTAAAGAATTCAAGTTGCTTGAAAATCCAGTCCAGTTTCTGTTAAATAGATAAATGTCATTTGATCAACTTATTTAAAGGAAATGATGATTTTTCTTGATTTTGAGAACTTTCAGAGACATAATATCTTACCATATTTATTTAGATTTAGATTTATTCATTTTTCGTTCACAAAGCACAACAAAAACAATACATAGTCAAATTTGAAGTACAACATCAATCGAAATAAGGTATAAACAATGAGAACTAATGCAAACTATTTGACAACTTAAACTCAGCCACCAGGAACTACAGTTTTGTATCTCAATCTTTATAATTCAGAAAACATATGTCACAGTATTTTCTAACATAGTATCTGTTTTACCTTGGTTTATATTTGTGGAGGCGCGATGGCTCAGTCGATAGAGCAGGGGTTTTTGATCCAGTGACCCAGGTTCAGTTCCCACTTGGTGCGCTAGTGCCCTTTTGTAAGGCATTTAAATCCTCATTACTAGGTCCATTGGAGAGGACCTTTAGCCGTCGGTTCTCTGGTTGCTTGCTTATGAGCATTCATATGCAATCATTCAAGAAAAAATCACCAACAATCTTAAAATTATTGATAAATAACAAATCACCACATACAATCTTATTCCAGCAATGCCGTGCCCCCATCTGTTTAATATCCGTACTGATGATTTAGTTTTATCCATTATATGTATTATTATTATTATATTTGAGTATCCACTTTTGTTCGTATAGTGTGTGTGTATGTGTCTCGATGCCGGGTGAATGTGAGCGAATGCTTGGGTATGACTGTTTAATGAGTGTGTCATTGTGAATATTTTTTTTCCTTTTAAATAATTCTTTTTGATAATCAATATTCCTTTAAGTAATATGCAATGTACACTTTTATTGTAAATTCATGGCGCAATTTAGTTTTAAAAACTACCATGCCTGTATGTATTTTATGTGTGATTTTGTATTAATAAAACCATTTATCTATCTATCTATCTACTTTTTATCTATTCCCAGCGGAAAATTCTGTCTCCGAACTGCCAAATCCAGGATGGCTGAATATCACCATATACTTTGATCTTGGGAACCTTCCCTCCAACGAGAGCGTTAATGCCACAGTGCTGGTGTGGTTTCCTACCATGAATTATACAAAGACATTTGACATTGAGATTGATGTTGACCATGACCAGATCAGCAAGCAAGTCTTTGTCCCAAAGGTAAGTGAGGCTGATTATTTCCAGATGGTAGATTAATCATAGAGGGTGTTTGATAAAGCTGTTCATTTACTAAAGACTTGAGATGCAACTTTCTTGGGTGCTTAATCAAATCTTCTATCTATTTTACTCACAGCACAAGTTAAAATACAATCTTTAGATGAAAATTCTTGATGTTAACAAGCATCTAAATGCAAGCTTATTATTTCTTAAAAGTTGGAAATTCAAACACTCATTAAAATTTTGGGTATCTCCCTAGGACGTATACTAGAAATGGGAAGTCTACGGTAATACATGTACAAAAACCTGCAGTCATTTGTAAATGTTACTGGGTAAGCTTATCTTCCAGTTACGGCCACACAGAAACCTTCTTAGCCTAACAGAGCTTTAACAGTAGAGCTAGTCACATCTTTCAGAAGTGATGTCAAACATTGATCCAAGCTGACGTTAGGCATCGCTGCAACATTACTGGTTGTAACCTTGTCGCTAATAGCACATTGTTAGCGTAACAATGTTTATATGGGGCTGGTACAGGTCATTAGTTGCAAGTGAAGTTGTGTGGAAAGTTGATGATGATGGTGGTTCTATTATAATGATAGTAATTTTAATAAAGAATATCAGAGCCGATGTTAGATATAAAATATCCAGTAAGATCTAATTATGAGTGTTTGTATTACCCATTTTTAATTTGATCCCTGGCATACGTACCTAAAAATCTCTGTTTGCAAAAGCATTTCATTGAATGGGGGGGGGTTGGGAGTTGTATTTTGTTTATAGTTTCATGTTTAATCTTGACTTGTTTTCAGTTATATACTCACATTCTTAACACCTGATATCTTTAACAGGCAGAATTATGGTACCCTCATGGGTATGGCTCCCAGCCTCTCTATCCTCTCAATGTCACCTTGAAGATTTCAAGGTCAGGTGAGACCAGCTCAAGGTCAATGAAGGTCGGATTTAGGAAGGTGGAGCTTGTGCAAGAAAAGATTGCTAATAGTACAGGTAATGGTATTTCTTTATAATTTATTTTATGAAATGGAGTATTGACTGGCCTCTTGGCGATAAGGCATATATCGCCCAAACTAGATTTATGTCGCCCGAGTTGTAGACGAGGGTGATATCAATTTAGTGAGGGCGATATATGTCATTTTGCCCCCAGGCTAGTCAATATTGCTATTATTAATCAAATCAGACATCTAGAGCAAATATCATGAAAATTTTAGAGTTTAAGAATGGGAATGTATTATGTCATGTTGAGCTGACTGGGCCTCTAAACTTTACCATTGTGATGTACTTGGAATGACGCGTCCCTGGCCTGGGGACTTGATTAACGGATGTGTGATAGCTCAGTTGGCAGAGCGGGGGATTCGTATTCTGATGACCCAGGTTCGATTCCCACTTGGTGCGTTAGTGCCCTTTGGTAAGGCATTAATCTTCAGTACCAGGTCCTTTGGAGAGGACCTTAAAGGTATTGTTTAACTTTGTGAGCTGCCGATTTAAAAAATTTTCAAACCAAGATGAAACATACTAAATAGGTTCATTATTGCGGATTGAAATAATCGCTAGAGGGTATTCATTTGTCTCGCAATCTACTATGGTCAACAAGGAAATTCGTGATCACTCTCGCAAAAAGTGTTCACTGGCTTTCTAGGAAATTCGTGATCACTCTCGCAAAAAGTGTTCACTAGCTTACAAGTTCACGAGCTTTCGAGTGCCGCTGCAACTCTTTATCAAGTGACAAGGATTGTCCGATATCGTACTGTATTTATACTAATCTCCAAGACCGTACGCACAAGCGCGAGAACAATAGGTGGGCACTGATCCGTTGTGTGATTGGTCAGGAGTTATGCAAAATATATGCAAATACGCCGTGGGTCGGCAATATGCAAATGAGACCAAAATTGGCGGGCTCGCTAGTTTCCCGTGGGCGGGGGTTGACTGGCTGAGCGGTCCCTCGATCGGGGCCGGGAACGATCGGGTCGGCGTGCACTGCCAGGTAAGGGGGTATTGTGCTGTCGGATGGTTCGCATCCAGAAATCGGGGATGTCGATCCCGCTGTCTCTGTTGAAGTTGTTAGGACAAAGACGTATACTAATAGCCTCCTTAATCCTGCGTGTATACCAATGTCTTTCTTTGGCAATGCAATGTACACCCTCCCAATCTGGGTGGTGTTGCTTCTCCCAAGCATGTTCTGCCACCGCGGATGTGTCGGTTCGCTGTAACCGAACATCGCGCTTGTGTTCAAAAATGCGTTCAACTATCGGTCGGGCTGTCTCTCCGATGTAAGACCCGTCACATCCCTGGCAAGGAATGTTGTATACTACGCCATCACGTCTGTGATCAGGGATAGGGTCTTTGGGGCATACAAGCTGTTTGCGTAAGGTGGTGTCCGAGCGGAAAACCGTTCGGATACCGTGACCTTCTAATCGGCGTTTAAGTTGTTGTGAAAGGCCATCTATGTAAGGCCATCTATGTTTGCCGTGTCACCCCCAAAATTGCCCATTACCGAGATAGTAGCTAAGGTCGAAACCGCGGTCAAGTTTATTGACCTAGTTTCGGCCGATGCCGCACGTAAAGATGTAGATTCTATTCTACAGAGAGCACGTCTTCCAAAACCGAATACCACAAGAGAGATGCGTGATGCTCTTAAGACACTCAAGAATGATGATAGCATCACAATCCTTCCTGCGGATAAGGGTAGTGCCACAATCATTCTAGATAGTACGTCTTACGAAGACAAAATGACCGAGCTTCTGAGCTCTGGTCCGTATAAAATGCTAAAGAAAGACCCCACAGATCGAATGTGTCGCAAACTGACCAGTACGTTACTGGCACTAAAGAAAGACAAAGTTCTAGATGAGGCTACATACAAAAAGATAAAGCCCACACAGAAACAGCCACCTAGAATATACGGGTTGCCCAAAATACACAAACCCGGGATACCTCTCAGACCAATAGTTTCATGCATAGGTTCTTTTGCCTATAACCTATCTAAGTACCTGGCGGACATCCTGTCCCCTCTCACTAACTGCTCAGAACACACGGTTACCAACTCCAGTGAATTCGCTGAATTCACATCGGAGCAGACAATTAACGAACAAGAATCCATGATCTCTTTTGATGTAGTCTCCCTCTTCACTAACGTACCGATAGAGGGCGCATGCAGTACGGCCCTGCAACGCATGCAATCCGACCCCACATTATCAGAACGTACCACACTTATGCCTGAACAAATAGCCGAACTCCTCGAGTTCGTCCTCAGATCCACATATTTTCTGTACAGAGGCTCTTTCTATGAGCAAACAGAAGGAGCAGCAATGGGTAGCCCAGTCTCAGCGGTTGTGGCTAACCTATATATGGAAGGATTTGAACAGAACGCTTTGCCCAAGTGTCCTTCCACATGCCGCCCACGGTACGCCCCAAAGACCCTATCCCTGATCACAGACGTGATGGCGTAGTATACAACATTCCTTGCCAGGGATGTGACGGGTCTTACATCGGAGAGACAGCCCGACCGATAGTTGAACGCATTTCTGAACACAAGCGCGATGTTCGGTTACAGCGAACCGACACATCCGCGGTGGTAGAACATGCTTGGGAGAAGCAACACCACCCAGATTGGGAGGGTGTACATTGCATTGCCAAAGAAAGACATTGGTATACACGCAGGATTAAGGAGGCTATTAGTATACGTCTTTGTCCTAACAACTTCAACAGAGACAGCGGGATCGACATCCCCGATTTCTGGATGCGAACCATCCGACAGCACAATACCCCCTTACCTGGCAGTGCACGCCGACCCGATCGTTCCCGGCCCCGATCGAGGGACCGCTCAGCCAGTCAACCCCCGCCCACGGGAAACTAGCGAGCCCGCCAATTTTGGTCTCATTTGCATATTGCCGACCCACGGCGTATTTGCATATATTTTGCATAACTCCTGACCAATCACACAACGGATCAGTGCCCACCTATTGTTCTCGCGCTTGTGCGTACGGTCTTGGAGATTAGTATAAATACAGTACGATATCGGACAATCCTTGTCACTTGATAAAGAGTTGCAGCGGCACTCGAAAGCTCGTGAACTTGTAAGCTAGTGAACACTTTTTGCGAGAGTGATCACGAATTTCCTAGAAAGCCAGTGAACACTTTTTGCGAGAGTGATCACGAATTTCCTTGTTGACCATAGTAGATTGCGAGACAAATGAATACCCTCTAGCGATTAAGATGAAACATGTATACAAGTGCATGTATTAGAACTAATAAAACCTAAAAACAACCATTATTGAGAATGAAAAGCTAAAACTACAAGGCAAACCCCGATTTTGTAAATAGGCGTCTTATAGACACCGAAATAGTACACATAAGTGTATGGGATGAAATTAAGATGGTGTTTCTGGTCACTTTATATTTCAATTTTTGAAGCACTAGATAATTATTTTCGAACGCAATTTTTTCTGGGCTTCATTTTTGTAACATATCACAGACACAGGTGACAAGTGTGACCTTCTAGCTCAGATTTTTTAAAAGTCAAACCAATGTTAACCAATCACTTTAAGCCGTCAGTCCTCTGGTTGCTTGCTTACCAGCATTCATGCTTTCTTAGCGATCAGGTGAAAAATCACCACCATCACATTATGATGTATAGCATTGCGCAGTTCAAGGATGCGTACAAAAACGTGTAGAATATGCGGATGTTAGCTCTGCCTTATTTTTTTTCTCTTTCTTCTCTACTTCCAGGATTGTCCTTTTACTTCAAAATCAACAACATTCCCATCTTCATCAAGGGTTCTAACTGGATACCAGCAGATGCATTCCAGGAACGAATCACCCATGGCAACCTGACCGGCCTCCTCCAGTCGGCCATTGACGCTAACATCCATGCCCTGAGAGTCTGGGGTGGGGGCGTCTACGAGCGAGATGAGTTTTACGAGCTCTGTGATGAGCTAGGGATTATGGTGTGGCAAGATTTTATGTTTGCCTGTGCCATGTATCCAGTAGATGAAGAGTTCTGTTCATCAGTTGCTGAAGAAGTCCACTATCAGGTAAGCCTTTCATTGACCAGGGGGCCTGTTACACAAAAGATATTGAATGCAACTTGATTTCAACCAGTCAGAAGAACATTTTTTGGATATGCTCTCATTGTTTTTATTGCGTTCAAACTCTATCTGCAAAAGATTGTGCAACACTATTATAGTTTAAATTGTCTGGTGAAGACATCAACTTCAATTTGCATTTGATCCTTTACATTTTAGTCATTATGAGTATCCTTATGAATTTTTTTCTTCTATCTGTAATTATTGTCCCATTTTCTTTGACTTTTAGGTCCGCAGATTGAGCAGTCACCCATCTATCATCGCATGGAGTGCAAATAATGAAAATGAGAAAGCATTGAGACAAGACTGGTAAGTGACATAAAGGACTTCATAAATGACAGGGGCCTGGTACACAAAGCTTAGCAATCATCATATAACATTTTTATGATTGATTGCATTGACTACAATGTACAATTAATTGTAAAATTCAAGTGTATGATTAATCACCAACCTTTGTGAAATCCAAGTGTAGGATTCTTTGAAATTGTGCCTAACTTCACAAACACCTTCTATGAATCATTCCCTTGATTTTCTTCACGTCAGTCTCTCATTACCTCAAACTCTTAGGTATGATACCAGCAGGAATTTCACCAGGTATGAGAACGACTACATAGCCCTCTACATTGGGGTGATACGAGAGATAGTCCTCTCGCAAGCAACTGGTCTACCTTTTATGAGTTCCAGTCCCTCTAATGGCCTACTGACTGAGATGCAGGGCTGGGTGGCCAAGGACCCATCTTCTGTGTATTATGGTGATGGTAAGAAGATCGGCAAAAGGGGGGGGGTATGGGGAGTGTCATAAAGCTGTTTGTAAGTTATAAACGACCCAGGGGGGGGGGCACTCGACCAAAAAAGTAGGAGGTATGTGCCGCGGGCGAGATAAAAAACGGGGGCCTTGGAGCGGGCTTATTGTAAAAATGAGGGTCTTCGGAACTACAAATGTTTGTGAAAACGGAGGTCCTTGGAACGGGTAGCCTGCGTGTGCATCCCAATGGAACGGGCATACATGCATGCAGCTAGCCTGGCGCACGGTCGCAGGGTGCGCTAGCGCAAAGGCGATGGTCAGACAGGGCTCTGCGGCCGCTTTTCACAAAAATTGCGGTTCATCGTAGCAGATCAATGCAACCGCAACGGCGTAACGGAAAATAAGCTTTGGAGCGGATATCTTCTTTTTTCTCAAGAAGAAAATGCTATGCTTTGGAGCAGCTTTCGTTGTTTTTTTCTCAATAAGACAAAATTGCTATGCCTTGGAATGGAAATACTGAGTGCCCCCCCCCCCCCGGGCAAATGACTCTACAAACGACTGATGACACTTTCTTATAGTAAAGCATATACCATACTATAAATTTTGCGCCTGTTTAAAAAAAAAATAGGTTATCACCGCCCACATGAAGCATTTCCCTGTGTTCTCAAAGGTCCTCAAAAAGAAGAGGGCCTCACCCCCTCTGAATCCACACTTAGTTTTAATCAATCAAACAGATTGGAGTTTGAAGCAGACTCTTAACAACATAAGAACTTAGTGAAAATCAAACGGTTAAGCGGTCTAAGTTATGGTGTTTGAAGAAATCAATATGAGAAGAATCAAAATAGACTAAAAACTTCGAAAGAGGGAGGTACTCTTGAAAGAAAGGGAAAGAGCCTTGGAATGTAAATGCTATGCATATGCAAGGTTTTAAGGTTTTATATTTTTTTGAAAAGAACAATTTTTTGATGCGATTCAAATTACTTGTACACCTTGTTATTACAAAATGGTTGATTATTTCTTTTTTTGTTGTCTTTCTGTGTTAGTCCACTACTACAACTATAGTGCAGATTGTTGGGATGTATCGAGCTATCCTAAACCACGGTTCGCCTCAGAGTATGGAGTCCAGTCCTGGCCGTCGTTCAGGACACTCAGTCCTGTTTCCATAGCAACTGACTGGTCCTACTCCAGCTCATTCAGTGTCCACAGACAGCACCATATGTTTGGTGAGTGATCTTTCTATCTGGTATTGGGGCCCAAAACTCACAAACTTTTCTTTCGACTTCACCCCTCCATACTTGAATTTTTTGTATAAGCTTGAATTTTTGTATACATTGGCCTGTATTCTGATCGCAGGTTTAACTTAAACTTTTTTTTTTTTTTTTAATTATGTGTATTATTGGTATTCAAAATCACTTAAACTTAGGTTTAAAGTTGTGGTTTAAGTATGGATAGCCAATTGTTACATAAATTACTAACTGTAGAGATATCAAACTTCAACTCATTTGGGTCTCAAATCATTCATAATTGTCTAGGAAGTATAAATAGATGATTGTCTTCACCATCGATAAATCAGGATAGAGCACAGTACACATAAACATACAACTTAATAAAAATTTTGATACTTTTGGCTACCCATACTTAACCGACGGCAACGGTGGCAGTGGCGTCGTCAAAATTGAAATCTTAACCAAAGTTCAGTTTTTGAAATGTCATCATAACTTAGAAAGTATATGGACGTAGTTCATGAAACTTGGACTTGGACTTGTTTCATTTTGTCATGCTATTTTTTCAATTCATTTCATTATCCACTCTGTTTTGAATTCATGCAAATTCATTCAAAATATATGTGCAAAGTGAAATGTGGAAATAATCTGAAATTGAAACTGAATGCTGAAAACAGAGCTGCCAACCTGAATAAAAACATTTGAGTATTTTCAAAGCTGAAAATCGGTATTAATTTTCAAAGAATACCATAGGACAACACATAAAACTGAATCTTTAGAAATTAGTGTTTTTCATGAAACCATCAATATTCTTCTCATTTTCAGTACTAAATACAGAGAATCCATACTACTTGGCAGCTCTGTGAAAAGGTTGTAGCCAAAAGAATATGAATGATGTTTCAAGAGTGATCATACAGAAAAATCATCGAGGGTGTCAGTAAGAAATATCCACTCAAGTTTCCTGTCAAATAGTTGTATCAGGACTTGGTAGTGTTTCAAATCACCAGTCTTGTGTAATTTACGAACAGCTTTATGAAACACCAATGATAATTGAAAGAGGGTGTAGATTGGCAAGGCATTTATCTACATTTGCCACTCTCCACCCAGGTGTAGTAAATGGGTACCTGGTAGGAAGGGATTCATTGAATGCTTGAGCGTTTGATCAGGAAAGCTGTGCTAAAGCCGGGGTAATAGTATGCAGCACTTTTCTGTATTAAGCACTATGTAAATGTTGCATATCATTATTAGTATTATTTTCTGTGCAGCCCTCACATTAATAGTTGTTTATCCAAGATATGCCAGTTGGAGACTACATCCATCTTTGAATTTACTTATGATTTCTTTTTTTTCTTGAAGGTCAGGCCCAGATGTTGGCTCAGATCCAGAGACATTTCAACCTCCCATCATCAAAAGATCATCTCGTTTACTTCAAGGATTTGCTCTACTTAACACAGGTATGTTTGAATTCAATGTTTAATCCTTTTTCAAAAGCTTTGGGATCATGGGTGTAAATCCATGAGGTCATGCTATTCAAATGAGGGATATAAAACAAGAGATCATCCCCCTCCCCCAAACAATAGGTTTACCACTTTAAATTATACCATTGTTTGGGATTCATACCAGCATCTCTCTTAAATCTGTATTATGAAGAGAATTAATAATAACAACAACAGAGAAACTTGGAAAGAATTAAAATATCTAAAGAAAAAAAAACAGATGATGAAATGTTATTAAAGACTTTTAATCTCCTATGCTGACCATTGATGGCATCTCAAAGCACTTTATATCTCACAGCACAGATGCTATAGAAATACCAACTATTATTATCAATATTATTATTTACTTTTGAGGGGGGCTAAAGCACAATATCAAGAAGGGCAGGAAACAGAAATCACAGGGAAAATGTTTTTTGCTCAAAATAATGTAATTCCTCTCATAGAATTTGTCCAGCTGTTATGAAGTTAGATTTTCATTTTGTCTACTACCTTTTCTGTGATAGATATAATATTTCTTTAAAAATGAGGGCACCAAGTAAAGGTATTTTATGAGTCCCCCAAAATACATTTAGATGCAATGTGACAGTGACAGTAGATCACTGCTAACAATAACATTTTATACATACTTTTCAAACAAAAGGTGTTCTCAACTTCAAGAGAAATTTCCAGAGGCTTGTCAACCTAGAAACAAGTAAATGATGCATAAAACAGGATCCCAATTATTGCAGCTTCTTAGATCATTATTATTACTAAAATGGTAAAGGATTACCTAAGAAGAGAAACATCCATAACTTTGATTCACTTTGTAAACAGGTCTATTATAGTGATCAATGACATGTTTAATAGTGACTGATTATTTTTTTGTGTAGGTATCCCAAGCCTTGTGCATCAAGTTTGAGACAGAGCACTACAGACGGCTTCAGAGCATCTTGGTCGATGGTCAAGGTCACTGTATGGGGGCGCTCTACTGGCAGCTAAATGATATCTGGCAGGCTCCCTCATGGTCATCAATAGGTCAGCCATTTATCACCCACATTGTAAACATTAAACTTATTTTGGCCTAGAGGTCCAGAGACAGATTGCCAACAAGATTTGTATGTAACAATTGTGAAAAAGCATTCCATGACTGATCCATTTCCCCCATTTTGATGAAATTTTTAGAGAATAATTAAGGGATGCTTTGAAGTTTTAGCCAGCTTATACTAACATACATAATTTTGTCATTTAATAATAAGTTTTAATACCAAGAATTGCCTGTTGATAATGATAATACAATAATAATTTCTTGTATACATATGTCAATATACTCATGGTAAAATGTCAATATGTAATGTCCCTTTTGAGGGAATGCTGGAATTATTTGTGATTTAGATTTTGTGATACAGTGAATTTTGATTAACATTGTTATCACTTATCAACATTTCAGTTTAAGGATTTAGTGATGATACCTTAAGAATACTTCAGTAAGATACTTTCTTTTTTGTCTTGTTACATTTTCAAAAAGAATTTGGGGTGCGCTTGAAATCATCTGATTATTATTTAACAAATATCCGGAAGAAAAGTTTGAAAATAAGACAATAAGCATTGGTATTGGTTACATACATTATTGATATTGAATATTAGCAAGCACTGATTTGACCTCTGACCCCACAGAATATGGAGGCCAGTGGAAGATGCTTCATTACTATGCGAAGGATTTCTTCTCTCCCATCCTTGCCTCGGGCATGGTACAAGATGAAGAGCTGTATGGCTACTCTGTCACAGAAACAGACAACCTTGTCGATGCTAGATTCGTCACATCCGTCTGGTCTTGGACGGATCTGAAACCAAAGTATCAAGTTACCAATCAGTTTTCTCAGGTGAGTTGTTTAAAATTAGACATTCAACCATTTATTTAATTCATCATAAAAATGCATGTACATAAAAGGAGAATTATCATAGACAATCAGAGGTACTTAAGCAAGTAAATACAATTACATAAATGGTGAAGTTATCTTAGATTTCAAACAGGTTCATATTTTACAAGTAACTCTGACAGATAAGATGGAACCATTTGTCGAAAACACTGAAGAGAGAGTAGTAAGATCTTGAACAGAACATAATTCGTGACCTGACAGGCAACCAATGCAAGGATCTTAATACAGATTAAACAGATTCATATATTTTTGTTCTGGTAATAATCCTAGCAGCAGAGTTTTGAATGACCTGAAGTTTCTGGAGTTGAGCGGCTGGTAATCCATACAATAGAGTATTGCAATAGTCTAAGTGGCACATGACAAAAGCATGCACCAACCTCTCAGAGGTATATCTATCAACATACGGTTGAATTGACTTACAAATAATGAGATTAGGCCCGGTTTGAAAGTCCCTTTTTGATGCACGTGTACACGGCGTGTTTTTCGGTCGTGTACACGTGTACACGTTGTAAACACTGAGTGAGTGAGTTACGGTATGTTTTCAGTGCTTCCTACATGTAGCCTGAGACTAAGTCACGGTTTTAAAGCTTACCTGAGATGTTAGAAGTATCAATCCACAAAAATTAGTGCAATTAAAAAGTTTACTCAGCTTAGCAGCGCATTAAATTAATAAAGAATGCAAAAGTAAATCAGTGCAGGGCCCTAGTTAGCGCTGACGTTCGTTGGATGCGCATTTTGCATACTGTACCGTACATGCATGCACAGATCGCTGCAGAATTAAGTGTAACTGAAGTTATCGATTGATTTTCATTATTTTATTGCCAATTTGTTTGTAGGCTTGTAGCACATGTTTATGAGCGTATAACACGTAACTGGAGCAATGATCGCTGTCGCAATTGGTGATTCTCAAATTGGCTCTAAAAGTGATTGAAGAACGCTTTCGAGAGTCTCCAGTTACGTGTTATACGCTCATACACATGTGCTACAAGCCTACAAACACACGCTCCTCAAATTGGCAATAAAATAATGAAAATCAATCGATAACTTCAGTTACACTCAATTCTGCAGCGATCTGTGCATGCATGTACGGTACAGTATGAAAATGCGCATCCAACGAACGTCGGCGCTGACCGGAGCATACCCATTTCGTGTGGTACAAAAACTGGAGTCTCCAGAATAAATGTGGATTAAATCGGCGATTTTGGAAGTAAACTCACTCTAGGTTAATTGAAATATATTGACATATTAGTGATTAAAACATGTGCAGTGTCTGAGAATTAAGAATTAAATGTGAGGCTGTGAGCTTGTTCACTGACTTTACAGTCCCACGCAAGCTTTATGCAGATGCTACCATGTACACGGTGATGGAATTTAGTACATGTGCACTGACTTGACCGTGCGTGTACACGTGTACCCGTGTACCCGAAACGGGCCTAAATGAGATTATATAATGAATAAATTTCCAGTAAAATTTTCATTATAGCCAAAAATTACTCTGAATTACGGTTTCATTTTGGCTTTTCTGGGATGCACTGTATATCATATCCTCTGTTAAACTGATGTAAAGATTGATTCATCCAGGAAAAGTCAAATTACGATGGAAAATAAATCTTATCATCTGGACTTACTTTGGAACAGAGAACTGTTTCACGTCCGATCGGGGACGCTTCTTCAGCTCTAATGAGTTGGCGGGAAATCATCGTTGCCATTTTCCGGATTACTGGATTGTAAATATTCTCTGTTAGGAGTCAGGACCAATCCATATTAATCAAAATGTTATATACTAGTAAATGAGTACTCTATTATCATTTCATTTCAATTAATTTCACCTTGTCCAGACTGCATTATCATCCAAGATGGTCCTCAGAACACCTCTCGATGACCTCCTCCAGAAAGCAGCGTGTGGTTCAAAACCTGTTCGCTCTTGCTTTGTAACCATGGCGATATACCATAGCAACACCACCCAACTCTCACCAATCAATCCTCTCTTTCTGTCATCCTTCAGTGATGTAATGGGACTAAAGAAACCAGTTATGAGAGTAAGTCATCTGTCTTGTTTTGGTAAATTGCCATTTTTTGTCTACTTTTTGTTTGGTCTCATCCCCATTGTCTAATCCTAGTCTCCGATCAGGTTGTCCAAAGGCCACCACACGCCTTACGACCCGACTGGTCTGCGGCTGGCTTGCGACTGAGTGAGGGGAGATGTGACGTCACAGCTCTTGTCAGCTTGAGAGTCGCAGACCAGTCAGAGACAAGTCGCAAGGAAAATCGTAAGGATTTGACACGTTGAATCCTTACAACTGGATCACAAGCTCATTCCAACATTCAGTCAATCAGACAGCAGAGTTGCGCGGCGCGTATATGATAAACAACGCGCATACGCAGTAGTAAGTGCACTTTATCAGTTGATCTGGCAAAAAGCTCATCTGTGAGTCGCAGACAGCGTGGTAGTCACATCGCGAGGTGTGTGGTGTCAAGGCATATAACTACGCTACGATTCACCTCCCCTCACTCAGTCGCAAACCAGTCGGAGACCAGTCTGGTCGTAAGGGGTGTGGTGGCCTTAACAAAAAAGAGAAAGAAAGAAAAACCATATTCTATGTATACTGTGCTCATATGAATCGGCTCCAAATTTCATTATTTCATTCATTGGTAACAGGTGTTTAAAGGAAAGTGATCATTAAAAACCTGTGAATTGGCAACCAGATGTAAATCTCAGAATTGCTGTCTCTCCATGCGAACTGGCAAGTTTCATACTTCAAAACACGATAAAGAATGTCAAGTAGTTTAGGTATATATATGTGTTTCTTTTTCGAGTACAATGATGAAAGAAAAATTCTGCTGTTACCAATTTGAGGAAAAAAATATGATCACCTCCATGTAAGTTCTTTAATACAAATGTTTTGAATTAATTTTTATATTTTTTTTTGTAATTGTCTCTGTATAGATTTCTTCTGTCAGCAAAGCTTCAACAGATGAGTTCCTCATTACCATCAAAACCAGTAGCATTGCTCCATTCACTTGGCTGGACAGTGGTGATCGTAGAGGGCGCTTCTCACAAAATGGCTTCCTAATGATGATGCCCTCGATATCGGTGACTTTTTTTGCATGGGAGTCAATGTCTACCGAAGAACTTGCCAACTCACTCACAGTTTCATCTTTAATGGATTTGTATTGAAGAATGATTTTGGATTGAAACTGGTTTTAAACTTTTGACAGTCTTGTCACACATTGCATTGTGGGAGTTTTTAGAGATAAACAAAGCCTGTTACAATTCGCAATTCATGCCTTGCAGTGCAATTTTTTACTTTTTCTTTAGTAAAATCCACTTTGTGCAATCTGTATTTCTGTCGTGTGCAGACAACTTGAGATCATAAAAGCAAAGATATCATCCTTACACAGAGGGATTGCCTGGTAGATTTCGCTTTTTTCACATCCCTCCCGTCGTCAATAATGCTATGAATAGCAGATTCATAAAGGTCTCGGAATTTTCCACGAGGAATGCAAAGTTTATGGGCAGCATTATCCAAACTCTCGCAGAAGTTTCTCGCGTGTAGTCGTTCTCGCCATTGTGGATGAAGAAAGTGACTTATATGCATTACCTTCGTCTTTCCCACGTATTTCTTATTGGTCCGATTTATTTCTTCTCATACATATGTAATTATGCATGAGAATTTTTCGTACAAAAAACTGGCAAAATTTCAAAGTCAATATAAAAAAACAACATCCAAAGCAAGACTCGAGTGTATAGACGGCTGCTAATGCAGCCACAATGTGTAGTCTTTGCCAAATCAGACGTATCTCTTGCATTCAGCATAACAGCAAAGACAATTATTACTGCAGCCTCCGCCTAGGTTATAGGCTATCTTTATCCTGATCAGTGGATGTATGGGTTGGAAATGATTATCACTATGTTTTAAGAGTAATGAATTCAACCTTCAGAATTCAACTCTTTAAAGAGACCTATTTGTTTTCAAACTAAAGTTTTTACACTACTTAAAATGATGGTATTGTTAATAGTGTGTGAATTAAAATCTGAATTAAAAAGATTTCAAGTATCCTAGCATTAATAAGTTTACATGTACAGATGTCTAGGCTCTAATCCCTCAAATATTGTTGGGATGAATTTTGTAGCATTTTGATAGAAGATGATGATACTATATTGTGTAATCACAGTACTCTTTCATCAAATGTAATCGTATGTTTATTGTTATGCAAGTATTGTTTATTGTTGTCCACTCCTAGTCAAATGCTTCCAACCAATATTTGGCAACTATTTTGTTTAGTCATTAATCTGTGGATCAAGTATTATTGCTTGAGAGGGGAAGCCCCTAGAATTCCTTTTCTAGTATTTGTTTTAGTCTGCTTTCATGAGTACAAACAGAAGAGAACCTTTGATAAGGCATTATTTACCATCATTTTATCATAAATTTTGATACAATTCTAGAATTATTCGTTAATGTTTATTTGCTTCATCGTGGAAATTTTAATTTGACCCCTTCAGCGTGTGCTGCTGGTCAACACATGTGAATGTATATACTAATATATAAATCAATGACGAAGCAAGACTAATTTTTGTGTATTTCACTATTTCAGATCTTTTTCTTAATCTCTTTTTTTTCATACATGTGTATAAAATGAGCTTCCTTGTTACAAAATTGATTACAGCAATGGTGTTAGCAGTCTAATTTTTACACTATTGAAACTTAAAATGCGAATTATTGTAATTTCATATGATAAACCCAAAAAAGGTATTGAGGAAAGCCATCTGCTTGCTCATTACATATTCATGATGGCATGCATAGAAATAAAAACCTTGAATAACTTTGTAATTACTTGTCTATCATAATGAAATGCTTATATTTCCATTGGAAAATTTCTTTTTTTAAATTCAGATTCAGATTTGAATAATCTTAAATTGTATGTTTTTAAACAGTACTAAGTTGACTGATGTGACTTAATAAATCGATATGCAGATTGATAGCATTGTGTGTTTTACCATACTGAATTTAAGTAAACATTAAAGCTCCAAGTTTTTGGTCCTAAGTTTTATTAAAGATTATATAACCCTTTTTTACTTAGAGCCCCCTTGGATTTTCAGATAGATTATAAAAGATCCGCTTTTAAAATTAACAAACTGAAAGTTTCTCTTCATTTTTTGAAATCTATGCTTTTTGTAATTTGATTGAGTGATTTTAAATGTATGAAAATAAATTAAACCGGGCAGCCCAGTAGCATTACTAGGATTTTCCAAAAGGGGGGCAAATTTGTCCGCCAAAAAATTTGACAAGCAAAAAAAGAAAAAGGTCTTCAACCACAAATAAAGGATTTCGTACCAGAAAAAAATCTGACAAGCAAAAAAAAAGAAAAGGTCTTCAGGCTCAAAGGTGCAGGCACTTGTGGCACGTCAGGGATCAGTTGTAACTCGTCAGGAGGGGGGGCCATGGGTCCCCCTCTGCAGTGCACCCCACCCCCCCCCCCGTAGGTACGCTAATGGAGCGTACCTACGGGGGGGGGAACAATCCAATGCATAATAATTTCATAAGGACAAAGTACACCAGTAGCGTAGGGGGTGGTTCAAGCTGAATGAAATGTTGACAACCAAAAAAGTCTTCAAAACAATTTTAGGGGGGGGGTTGGGAATTAAAAAAAATTAAGGGGGAGGGCCCCGGGTTTGAATGTCACTGCAGTATACACCTTAAGAGGTTGATTGGTAGAGAGAGAGAGAATTAAAGAGAGCAAGAAAGAAAAGAAAAGAGTGCATATGCATGGTGAAGGTATATAGGAAGACAGCTTGAAGGAATATGACTACCGGTAGATAGAGAAGACAAGATGCAAATTGCGAGTAGGTAAGAAGAAAAGTATTGAGAAAGAAAGGGTGCAACATTGTAGAGATATCAGGAAAGTAGGGGAACCCTTGTAAAAAAGAAGCTTTTAGCGTGCACAATAAAAAAAAAAACATACATAATATTCAAGGTATATAATTGAGAAATATCTTTCTATTGTGATTAAAAAAAATACCTTGAAGCAAAGCCTATATGTATTCTTTTTAAAAGGTGTTATAATAATCTTATTTTCATTACTCTTATTCCTAATTTTGTTTCCTCCTCGATCCTCTTTTTGTTTTCATCCTCTTTTCCCTAAAATGAAAATCTTTATTGAATGTCGGTGAATTTTCTTTGTAAAATCAATCTATTATTTAAAATAACTTGAAAATAAAAAGAAATGAACAGCTCTAATTGATAAACCTCTATCGACAACCCGGAAGTATCCTGAGACGTCGAGACCTCGATTTATTGCAATTATGCACGTGACGTTTTGAACAAGCCGCCAATCCGAAAACACAATGTTAATCAGTCACGTGACACCGGCATCGAAAAACTCCGACAAGATTTTATTACGCGGGAACTCATTTGACAACCATGGCTACAGCACTCTATCTCGAACAGTACCTCGACAGTAAGTGGATATTTTCGCCTTTTATAGGAGTTGACGGAATTTGATGTGTGAATGGTTTGATACTTTAGAATTTTCTTAAATGGCATGGTTGGATCGTTTGTATGTCCATTGAAGAGAAGTGTGATTTTATTGGTCTCAAATGTGCCTAATTATGTATTCAAGAAGGTGGTTCGCATTCCTTCAGACGAGTGTACGGTGCCCGTGTATACTGCGCAATGTTTGTGTACGAACTGTGCTGAATGAATGACTCATGGTGCGATTGGCATCGTGTGTTCGAGTTGTGTGTGCGGCTATTGCCGATGCACTGATGCTGTGTGTGGAGCGATGGGGCCCCTGACTGACTTGGCCTTGCAGAATCATGATTGTGTGTTTACGGAGCTGTAGCCCTCGTTCATCGGAGAGTTGCCCCGTGTGAATACGAGTGCCTGCTGTACATTGGCTGCTTAGAATTCAGATAGTTGCAGCATTAAAAAAATGAATTCATAAACATGATGAACGTAAATCAAAAAGCAAATCCACACATCAAAACTTTTTGTTTCAATATTATTGGTTAATTTTCCTGATTTATTATTTTTTTAAATCAAATTAATGAAAAATGATTTTTTTTAAATTAATAAAACCCTTTTTAGTTTAGGGGGAGGGTTTGTTGGTAATGTTGGCTTTGAATGAATTTTCTCACATTCCAGATCCAGGCCGGTCCTTCAGTGAAAGGGGGGGGGGGCTGCCATGCATTGCATTCTTTTTAGCCAATTTTTTTCCAGATCCGTCAATTTAAATTAAAAAGAAAAAAATCTGCAAGGGCAGGTTTTACATGTTAAAGAGGGGTATGCAAAAATAATGATAATTTCATATGTAGATCTAAATTTTATTTGAAAAATGTCAAGCACAAGGCAATACTTAGTTTGAACAGTGCAAGAACCCCCCCTCACACAACGAACAATTGTCCATAGACTGTGTACAACGGATAGATCGTCTCCGCACAGCGATTCGAAGACCGCTGATTGGTCAATCGCGCAGATCACGTCATGACCACGTGGTCCCAAAAATAATTCCTTCGGACTGCGTGCGGAAGTATCGATAGCGATAACGATATCCGGTCACGTTGTGTACGCCGTAAATAGTTTTGGTTCGTGATCGGATCGCTCCGGTATCGATCGAAAATTATCGAAACTCTGCAATTTCATGCATATTCAGGCGACGCTCCGAAACCCGGAAGCCAATTGACTTTGTGCACGTTGCGATAGACTCTACAAATTCCAACGAACACGATGGCATATAGACGCTAATTCGTAAGATTTTGATGGAAAAGCAAGAAGTAATCGAAATTGCTTACCTGTGCAGTATCGGTGAGAAAATAGATCCTCCGAGAATACCTTTCATAATTCATATAAAATACGGGAAAGTGAAATTCTAGGTCGATTTTGGTACGAGGTGATAGAGAATTGCACACTTGTTTTGGTGGAATTCTGTGTGGGGAAATAAAAGGCTTGCACTGCGCATGCTTACTATATTTTCATTCATAAATTGGTTCTCGGCAGGGGCTGGATGACGTCATGTAATAAGCAAAACTGTACACGACCGCTACGTTCACGCTCCGCTATCCGTTGTACACAATTGTTCGTTGTGCCCTCCCCCATGACTTATCCAGACCAAAGTCAAATGGTGCGCTAGTCAGAAAATCAAGGATCATCCTTGTTTTCTAAGATCATTATTTCAGAGGATGTCTTCCGCTTTCAAGACCCTAAACTGAGTCTTGGGTGTGCTAGTCAGTAAATAGGTTTTATATTAAAGGAGTCCCTGAGGAAAATAGCAAGACATGAAAAAAGAGACTGAACTAACTGAAGTGAAGGCTATTTGATGACACAATCTATTTTAGTACATTCAATAGGTGGAACTATTGACATGTATGTGGCAAGGCTGCAATGAAGTAAGATTTCAAGCATTGTAAGAAATTTGCCAAAGAAAAAAATATGACTGGTTTAATTTGTGACCTCTATAATTGTACGAACTAAAAAACTTTTGTACCAAGTTCAAAAGAAAAAATATATATATAAAAATTCCTAACCAAGTGAGCTAAACCTTGCTATTCACAACACACTTTTTCTTTGTTGTATGATTATAAAGCATTTGTGTGTTATCTCAAACACCAAAATGACAGTTATTATCTGATAGAGAATGGGCAGGGAGTATGGACCAAAAATGCCTACACCTTATTCATATCCATTTCAACTATCAATCAACACCCTTTTTAAGTGGTTGTAAGTTAATATTGTATTTCTTGAAGTTGTGCAATGTGAATTGATTTGAACAATTACCGTATATATCACAATTTATTTTTTTCTTTCTTTCAGGTATTGAAAATCTTCCTTTTGAGCTACAAAGGAATTTCACATTGATGAGAGATTTGGACCAGAGAACACAAGGTGAAAAGGATGGAAATGAAGCCTTATTACATTCAAATGACCCCCCCCCCCCTTATCATAAAAAGTAGAGACGCATGGCCAATATGGGAGACTCTCCAATATGAGAGACAATCTCCCATATTGGAGACTTGCTTTGCAAAAGAACGAAAGAAATAACACCAACAAAAGCATAATTTTTTCCACCTAAAATTTTGTCTCCCTCAGGTCAGAAGCCCATTTGTTTTGTGTGTGATTGACAACAAAAATCCTTACCAAAACAAAAGTAGACAGAGAAAAGGGGTAATATTTCATGAGAAATCTGCTTATCACATTTTTATTCGCCACCAAGCTAATCCTTTTGCAGCAAATGTAAACAAAGATATTGGTCTCCCAAACTGGAGTCTCTGATATTGGAGATAATCTCTCTCATGGGAGACCGTCTCCCATATTGGCTGTGCGCATCTGCTGATAAAACTTAGCGACTAATTGTGATGATGATTTCTACGATTGTTAAATTTGTGTAATATGATCAAACTTCAGCGCCAGACCCACATACAATTGCTAAGCTTTATGTAAGAGAGTCAGGGTTATGAAGATGCAGAAATGTATGGAATCACAGGCAGAGAAATTCATCATAAAGCATCTTGTCCATGAAGAAGTGATGATCTTCGTTGTGTTTTACATATGCGAGTGCTCCAAGTGAATCGGATCTGGAATAGTTATAGAAGTCCATATGCATAATAATAATGATAATCAATGATATTGATAATTTGATTGAGATGAGATAAAAATCAACAAAGATCTAGAATTTTTAGTTGGTATTTGCAAAACGGCATGCATTGATTTTGTGATGATGTCACAAGCCTGTTTGTGTGATATGCCTCTTTATGTGCTCAATTTTTCTTCAGAGCTTGCTAAGAGTATAGACGAAGATACAGTGAACTACTTGAAGAATGTCAGGGATCTGAAGCCAGAACAGAGAGCCGAGAGATTAAAGAAGATAAATCACTCTTTCACGAAAAGTAGGGAATATGGCGACGACAAAGTACAGCTTGCTATGCAGACGTATGAAATGGTGAGAGAATAGCTTCTTGCATTAATTAAGTTCACTTGGGTCATACCGAGGCACAAGAGATCTGGAAACTGTTTTATAATTCAATAACTTTATTGAATAGCTACTTAAGGAATTGTGAACCATTTGTGGCATCCCATGGGGCAGTTCAGGTCATTGTTTAATGTTTATCCATTTTCATCTAGGATTACATTTGTGAAACCTGTGCTAATTTCAAATACAAGTGCTATAATTGTGAGTTGGAAATTGTAAATCAGCAGTTTGATGAAGGTTGTGGACGACTAGCTTTATTTATAGCTGGAGTGGAGTAATTACAAATTTCAATTAATTTGGAAGTGGTTAGAAATTATTTTAAATATGTCATTGCCTCTTGTATTGCTGGGTCAGCAGCAAATTTTGTATCCTCTTTCGTGAAATCTTTATGAAACAGCCCCGTTTCTGCTGTTCATAGCTAATGTTGTTAATCATTATTTTTGACCATTTTCCAGCAAGTTTGTATATTAATATCCAATAAACCTTTCCTAGGTTGATAAGCATATACGACGGTTAGATGCAGACTTAGCGAGGTTTGAACAGGAGCTCAAAGAGAGAACACTGGAACAAGCCACGCCCATAGAAGGAAGAGAAAAAAGTAAGATCTTTATCTTTTCTTTAGTGGGGGCGTTGTAGTCTAGTGGTTCCGAATCTCGTCTTTCAATGAGAGGGATGTGGGTTTGAATCTCAGCGACTGCATGTTTTACTTCAGTGATAAATTTATCCACATTGTGCTGCACTCAACCCAGGTGAGGTGAATAGGTACACGGAAGGATCAGGGACTAGGTTTTGAGGGGAGTGAGATCAATTGCTCGCCTTAACCCTTTTCAGGTTGAGCGATTTATTGCTCGCCTCAGGGAATTTGATTTTATTGTGACATGCAACAAGAAATTCAGAAAATTTTGTTACTCTATATGTTATGCTTCTTTTCATGCTTCTTGTCATGTTGACAAAACTGAATATGGGCCATCCATACGTTGTGTATTTTTTTTATATACTATACTATACTACTCCCCTAATGCCCCCCTCCAAATTTCCAGGTGAGCTTTTTATTGCTCCCCTCATAATTATAAAACTGAGTCCCTGCAGGATGAATTCCTTGGTTGCACCAAGCGCCTTAAGCAGCTGGAGTTACAGCGGGGGTAATGTATACTGTGCCATTGAATAGGAAACAAGATCAGCACCTCATTCGCTATATATTATTATCTCAAATATGAAAATGAAAATTTGGCTGAATATTAGAGATAAAATAAAGTTCAATTTGAGTTTTGCCATAATGTATTCATAAATGTTCATCTAAATTTCAATGCAATTTCTTTAAAAATGTGATTGTTTAATAATACATAATTATTTGCTGTTTTTTTCTGTAGAGAAAAAAGGTACTGAAAAATCGGCAAAGAAGTTGAAAAAAGCTGGAAGATCGTCTGATGATGAAACGCCAAAGACATCGAGAAAGAAGATGAAGACGACTGCGGTAGAACCGTAAGTTTAGAATCAAGATGGGAGAACCAATCTCATCTAATCCATTAGATCATTAGGAATTCACTACCTCATACACAACGTTCCCAATTTTGCAGAATACAAAAACATTGTTAAATAGCACAAATTAACAATAGGAGAAGAGTTCTGTCATATTTTCTGCCAATTAAGAATAATCTTCACCAAGTGACATGGAGGAGATTAGAAGAAATTATCAACTTATTTGTTTTGGATTTTTTGGGAATGTTAGGAGAATCTGATGTATGATGGATTTCATATTTAATAGGAAATTTGCATTTTGGTATAGATCATATCACGCCACAGTGAATCAATTTTTATCTGATCAGTGAATTACAAGACTGATTTGAGATTGACTTGGGATTAACACAAAATTTACCTGAAATCAAGTTTCTAACAACTTTATACATAATTAGATGTACCAGGGAGTGAAATTGGACCCAAATACCCTCCACTTTAATCGTAAATCTAGTAGACTCGATTAGATTTTTGTATTATTATGTGACGTTTCTTTGACATGTAATTTGCTTCATCTTTGCAGTGTTGTAACACCCATCCTCACGTTACCGTCAGTTATCAACTCACCTTCGGATGTCCTAGACATGCCCGTTGACCCCAATGAACCCACGTATTGCTTATGCCACCAAGTTTCCTATGGGGAGATGATAGGCTGCGATAATCCAGATGTGAGTATTCGAACAATGTTGTCTGTATGATACGTCTGTCATTTTTATGACCCACCCTATGACTCCATTAGGAATGGTGTGTCACTTGTCAAACACGCGTCGGATTTTACTATATCATGATGCACGTGTGCGTCTAATCGATGATGGATATTTGCAGACAATGACGGACACCCTCATCAAATGTATGATGCACCATTTTTGGATTTTGACTGACATTGATGAACCAAATGAGTACAAGTACTGCATCCTGCAGCACTAATTTGATGTAAATGATCCATCCACGACTCATCTTTCGGGGGGGGGGTCATAGATTGGGTCATACGAATGACAGGTCATTCCAAAGCAGAAGAGAGACAAACATGCTGCTTTTCAGACAGTGGTGGCATTGCCATCATTGCAGGCCATTTAACAGTGAATATCAACCGTAAATCAATCACAATTAGAATTATCACCCTTTAATGGATTGCAAGTCTGCAGCAATTTCAAGAATATGAGCTTCTTCTGGCACACATTTTTTTTATTGGAAAGTAATGTGCCTTTGCAATGCAGTATTCTTTATATTCTTGATTTCGGTCTCAATAGTTGGGAGAAAGTTCAAAGGAAGAAAGGTTATTGAAATTTAGTGTTATCTCTTTGCACTTGAGAGTAATGGTGCAAAATGTAAGAAAGATTGAGGACTCCCCTCCCCCCTTCATCATTTTCATTTGATGTTTACAAGTTATTTATCGCTAAAATGTTTGTCTGTGTTCTGTTTCCAGTGTCCGATAGAATGGTTCCATTTTGCCTGTGTTGGTCTCGTCACAAAACCAAAAGGAAAATGGTGAGTCACAAAAACTTTATTTGATTTTATATTGTTGCTAGGGATGGTGTTTGATCCTCGTATCTTAAAATGTAAAAATTGTAAGGGATCAAAAAATCAACTAAGGTCTGCATTTTAAACATTTATGCAGTGGTGGCAACTTCATAATTGTTTGAACTCAGTCTCTTAATTCCTGTAGAGAACTTTATAAGTATTGTCTATCATGATTACACATAGATGTACCCACGGCTTCTCTATTTATTTGTAATTTTTTATGGTATTGGAGCCCAGCCTGTGTCTTTTTGTATATTGATTGTATTTGAGTGTTTTTTTTTTACAGTAATTGGAAATCAAATTTAAACAAAATGACATTAAAAAAAAAAGAAACTCTTCAATTGAACTTTTCTTAGCTCTCAAAATTTTGGATAAGAATATTATAGCAATAGTAAAATCTTTTGCACGGGTGGTTAAGTATAAACTAGCTATTATTTCAATGCAGTTCTCAATGATTTACGTACTCTAAATTTGATAGATGGAGAATCCAGTGTTAGAGTAGTGTAACATTTGAATGCCTGTTTTAAGTCGCATGTTTTAGATAGAAATCTGTTCAAAATAAAGGAATGAGACTGTCATGTTCGGTAGGTACACAGATTTAATGTTGAATTGGCACATCTACAAGAACATTTTATTTTTTTTTATTTAGACAGAATTTACTCATCAAATATATTTTTTAGATAATTATGCGTTTTAGTCTTATTGTTTCCCAAGCTGTAAAATGGAATTTTTTTAATCAAATAATGTGTAAACCAGTTGCCTGATACTATGATTTTTATTTTCATATTCATCTTTTATTACCATTTACAGGTTCTGTCCGAAGTGCTCACCGGAGAAGAAAAAGAAATAACACCAGCTGCAATATCCTTATTTATTATGATTATGTTTTCCATTATCACATCTGTACATATCTTGTAAATAGACAAAGATTAATTATTGAGGCTTATTAGCAAAATATTATTATTGTTTAAGTGAAGTCTTATTCAGACGTGGCACAGTAAGTCTCAGCAACATTTCTTTTTTTGCAGTATTCAGACACAGACAAATCAGCATTGACCCTCACCATTACCCCCCCCAAAAAAGTAATAAATAAATAAAAATTAATTAATAAAAAGAAGAAAAAATAGAAATGAAAACTAAAAGAAATTGCCCAAAGTTTCAGAATTATAGGTCTAATGATCATTGTGATGTTGTGATTTTCATGCTTAGGCATTAACTCAACTTTTGATCGAAAAAAAATCCGGAGAGTAATTTCTTGTCATTCACAAGTTCCGCCACTCTGAGTAATCTCTGTAAAATGTATCTTATGCAATTGGCTTTACCAGCTTGGCATTGATACGGCGGAAAGCAGTTCCTACAGGGGTTACTTCAACAGAAAAAAAAACTTATTATGCTGTCATATAATTTGTGCAGAAATTATTTGCTTGAAATTTTAAGAAATCAAAAAACGTCTCCTATGTTTGTGAGACGTTTTCCGATAGCATTTGCATTCCAAATGAGTGTTGATAATGCTATGGGTTGTTGCTGATCATTATTGCTGAGCAATTGTTGAGTGATGTTGCTGAGAGTTTTTCTGAGTGGTGCTGCTGAGCAGTGTTGCTGAGCGTTGTTGCGCCATGTCTGAACATGCCTTTGATATAGCTTATTAGCATCCTTACAAGCCATACAAATAGTCTATGCAAGCTGCACTTTTCAAGAATGATGAAACCCACGGTGCGAGATAGATTGTTGGAAAAAAGGTTTATGAATGGGAGTTGCGATGATGTCGCAAATTTTTTTTATGGTACACAGCACACACTAGTTGATTATAATACTGTCTGCCTGCACTGCGAAGATCCGAACTACCCAAAGCAATGTTGGTGAATTTATATATAAATAACGGTTATGCATTGAAGTTGTATTGATGAATCAGAGTTTTCTATACACAACACACGCTGTAATTGGTTAAAACCATAATATTACTGTTTGCCTGTTCTGCAATGTTCCTTATTTACTCATATATGTTATTAAAAGGACATTATTGGTGAATTTATACAGGTTGTGTATGGAAGTTGTATTGATGTATCAGAAATCTTATGCACAACATACATTGTATTGGATTGTACTATCACTCTGCCAACACCCCAAAGTTCTCAACTTCCCTTATACAGATTTAGAAGTGTTATTGAATTGATTTGGTTACATGATATTATTATAGCTGAGTTTGCCCGAGTTGATATCTCTTGAAACCACAGAGATCTGTTTTGGCTTGGGTGACAATCAACATAGAATGATATTTGGTTTGCGTTATCTGGTGACTTCTGGGCTGAAAATGCTTTGATCTGGCCCATTATTTAGCTCATGGAAGGTATTGTTATGCAGACTTGGTTGTTTGTGACATTCAAACAAGCTTGTGAACATTATTGAAAGTGAGTTTTCATGAGGACTGACTCACAAAAATCATAAGAATTAATCCATTTTTAGAACAACCACTTGAATGTATGCCAAAGAGAAGTAGGTTATTTTGCACGTATACTGGTATAGGAATCGATGTGATTATTTATGCAGAATGCTGTGATATAATAGGCAAGCTTTCATCACATAGGAATGCATTTTTGTATGTAAAGGGATGGTGATTCTCATTATATTGGAAAGAAAAATGAATAAAGGATTTTGAAAAGGAGATTTCAAAGATCAAGAAAATGATTTAGGTTGAATGTCGGTATTTCTATTGCAGTCAAGAGGAAGTATTTCTATATGTTCTTATGTAGTTCTTTAAATAGAAGATGTACCACTCTTGACATTGATGACTTATATCCAAAGTTGATGGATGTTTTGCTACATGTATTCAGAGTAGGACAAAAGTCAAGCAGGAAGTTTATTCTGTAAAAGATACACTTGATAATCTATAATTTTTGTCTCACCTGCATAGCAGAGTGAGACTATAGGCGCCGCTTTTCCGACGGCGGCGGCGTCAACATCAAATCTTAACCTGAGGTTAAGTTTTGAAATGACATCATAACTTAGAAAGTATATGGACCTAGTTCATGAAACTTGGCCATAAGGTTAATCAAGTATTACTAAACATCCTATTAGAGTTTCATGTCACATGACCAAGGTCAAAGGTCATTTAGGGTCAATGAACTTAGACCATGTTGGAGGAATCAACATCAAAATCTTAACCTGAGGTTAAGTTTTTGAAATGACGTCATAACTTAGAAAGTATATGGACCTAGTTCATGAAACTTGGACATAAGGTTAATCAAGTATCACTGAACACCCTGCATGAGTTTTATGTCACATGACCAAGGTCAAAGGTCATTTAGGGTCAATGAACTTTGGCCGAATTGGGGGTATCTGTTGATTTCCCATCATAACTTTGAAAGTTTATGGATCTGATTCATGAAACTTGGACATAATGGTAATCAAGCATCACTGAACATTTTGTGCAAGTTGCAGGTCTCATGATTAAGGTCAAAGGTCATTTAGGGTCAATGAACTTTGTCCGAATTGGGGGTATCTGTTGAATTACCATCATAACTTTGAAAGTTTATGGATCTGATTCATGAAACTTGGACATTAGAGTAATCAAGTATCACTGAACATCCTGTGCGCATTTCAGGTCACATGACCAAGGTCAAAGGTCAATGAACTTTGGCCGAATTGGATGTATCTGTTGAATTACCATCATAACTTTGAAAGTTTATGGATCTGATTCATGAAACTTGGACATAAGAGTAATCAAGTATCACTGAACATCCTGTGCGAGTTTCAGGTCACATGATCAAGGTCAAAGGTCAATGAACTTTGAGCCATGTTGGTTTTTTTTTTGTTAAATAACCATCATATCTCTGTAAGTTTATTGGTCTAGTTCATAAAAAGTGGACATAATAGTAACCATGTATCACTGAACATCTTGTGCGAGTTAGAGTAGTTTTCAAAGTCAGCACTGCTGCTATATTTAACTGCGTGATGCAGGTGAGACGGCCAGAGGCATTCCACTTGTTTACTTTAAAAATTGAGAAAGTTGACCAAAATATTTATTGGATTTAATGCCAGCTGTGTGTTATAATCACTTTGGTACACAACAGTCAGACCTTCATTTTTGAGGAGCGCGATCGTGCTGGCGCTCCTACTGCCTTTAAATCCATGAAATGGCCATCTGCTTTCCATAATTCCTTGAAATGATTTTGATTTAGTTGAAAACTATCAGAAAAATGAAGAATTTCACTTCTTTCCTGACTCTGATTTGAATTTGAACTCTGTAAATATTGTAGTCCCTTATGGAGGTTTTCATGGGAACATCATGAAAGTCTACATGTGGGACTTTAATATTTACCGAGAGTTAGTTCAAATCAGAGTCGGGAAAGAGGTGAATATCCTTCATTTTTCTGATAGTTTTCAACTACCGGTAAATTAAAATAATTTTTTTTGGCAGGAGCACGATATTGATCATTGATGTTTTGTAAACATATCAACCCACGCCTAGTTTCACCACAGATTGATTAATAGCTACACGGCTATTGCATATACGATGTTACTGAAAATCTAAAATTTATCATACATGTATTGTATTGAATTGATTTGAGCTCCTCAAAGGGAGGGATGCTGAGGAGCTCAATTGAGCTCCTCAAAAAATAAGGAGAGCGGTTTATTGAGCTCCACGAAATTATAAACGTTAAGGACTGAACAGTCTTACATTATTATAATAGTGAAAACTTATTTTCTTACCTGTACCAGCCGCATACATGTACAATCATTGTGAGCGCTATTGACAGAGCACTAGCAGTAGACGTTGTTGCAGCATTGCCGAATGTAACAGGGATCTCTGTTATAGCGCTAGCGACTTTTGATGTGGCTGGCACAGGTCTAGGTGATGTTTTCTCTGTTTTCATTTTTGCATTTTTAACATGTCAACTTAAGCTCATTGTGAAGTATGGATTTAGAATTGTATCCCATTTCCTTCAGATTTGATGGTACTTTGTCAATTGATTTCTATGTGTGCTTGCCTTTAGGGTCGAAGGGTTGAATTATCATGTTTACATCTTTTTAATTATGCTTTCCCTACCATTGTTGATAATCACTTATCTTAGGATAGACTTAAGGTTCATTTTTAGGATTTTAATAATGACTACTTGTTTACTTACTTGAATATTTTGATGCAATATACTCTTGTATGATTATGACCAAATTTGTTCTACAAGGTTGGAATTTTCAAAGTTACACTAACCTAGAACTTTAGTTAAGACTTTCATGGAATGCTAGGTTTCATTTCATCTTCCTTATTCAATCGAAGATGGTCATTCTACACAGCCCGTGTAGAATTCAGATTTGGCTATTTATGAAAAGCTTAATTAATTTTGCCTTTTTATGATCAGAATTAAGTCTGGAACGATTTCCATTGAAAAAACATTAAAAAACAAAAAGTAAAAAACTAAGAAATACATAAGAAATAAAAAACAATAAAGTACGTAAGAAATCGGTCTTGGTACCAGAATTTTTTTCATTCACAATTGTTAGGAATGCTTTAAAGAATATTTTCACCCAAAAATAGCATTCTAGGAGCTTTATTTAGTGAATTAGAGCAAAAAGTATGATTTCATGAATAAATTAGCATAATTCATATAAAATAAAAATATCTGAATTCAGTGAAATTTACCAATGTATCTGCGTAGATTACATCATTCTCTATCATCATGCAAATTGTTGTTGTGATCGCGCAATCTGGGCTGAGATCTTAAGGGGGGCCATAATGCCCCTCACCCGGAATGACAAGAATTAAAATACCCCAGGAGAATTAGGGTTAAGCCGTGCTGTATTTATCTGTATTATTGGTTGCTAAGTTAATGTTCAGGCAGTGTTTCCACAGATCCAAAACAAATTTCCTGAAATTTGGACAATAACAAAGTGAGCCTGAACTTGGTCCAAGTGACCAAAATCAAGGAATTTTACCTTTGTTGTTGAATGCACTTTTTTTCAATAGCTACAAAATGCGAGCACGGAGAGTGATTAGAAAATTTTGAGCTACGAATGAGGCAAACAATTCTTTGAATACAACATGAATATTGAAAGTTGCTACGTTTAATTGAAGTTTGATTTTCTGATTTCCAAGAATTTTTTCATTTCCCGAAAATTACCCGAAAATGATCCAGAATTTGGGAAGTTTCCCAAATAGTGGAAACACTGTGTTAAGGGTTAATTGGGTTGGATTGTCCTTAGAATGTGTAATTAATCATATCAGTCATCTTCAAAAAATACATATAACCTTGATATACATGTCATTTTTAAAGCTTTTCTGATTTGTCATAGATTCCTTTTTGTAGATTTGCCAAAAACCATAAAAATATTGAATGTATTAGGAAACAATAGTCCTGTAACACAAAACTTGTAATCAATTTTTTTTTAATTGACATGAGATGTAATTCGTTGTAACTTGTAATTGTAAGTCTATATTAGACTATGTGTGAAAGTGTTGCAGTTAATCATAACATTAATTTATCTTATCTCAGAGGGTACATGAAAATGCAATGAACAAATATCAGAGATTTGACAATTCATGAAATGAAGTAAGAATAATAATAAATGAGATTTGTATAGCGCACTCTCCATCTTGATTAGATGCTCAAGGCGCTTCAGAGCAGAACAAGAAGAAGTCGATGTCAATCAAAAGGCAGTCTTAAACAGGACATTGCCCTTGAACAAAAATTGGGGTCAGATCTACAAACAAATTGTTTTATGGGATTGCCCTTCAGGAAAATAAAAATAAGCATAGCATGAATCACAAATATCCAATTGGATTGAACAGGTTTTGGACCAAAGATATTAACCATGTCAGTGCCCAGATTGAATTCAGCACAATTAAAATCTACAATTGATACAAACTTGTAATGTGGTTTACAAAAGACTAACTTACAATTAGGGCCTTTTTACACGTGAATCTTAATCATCATTGTAATGATGATTGCTATTGCAATCGTGACTTTGATTAGCGTTCATGGTTCTAATCATGTTCTAGTTTGGTTTCACACGTGCTGAATATTTGTCATTAGCCTTAGATGTCTCTGGAATCATTCAAAGTACAATTTTTATACTGTGTGAAAGGGTGGTTAATTGCATACCGTAATTTCTTGTTGGAATGTTGTTTTTACATTTGTCACTGTCAAAACAATGTGCGCATAGGGAAATCAAGGTAATTTGTTACTCCAGAGTAGCCCACCTGTACTGAGATTAATGTCAGAAAATACTGGTGATCATGAAAATGAAAATCTAGATAGACTAGTGACTGCTTCTTTGGAGTTGGATCAATTTTGATCACCATTAACTTCAATTTTTTTTCCAATTGTTTAGATTTTTCAAATAGGGTGAAGATTTTTTTTATCAACCAACTAGAAATACTGGAAATGAGATATAAGTAATGTTTTCATATGGTCATAAAATGGAGAAGGCTTCGGGGGGGGGGGGGGGGTATTTGTATACAAATCAAGTACCAGTTATATTTTTTCCTTGATATTTGCATATACTAATCATAATGATTAAAAATTGAATTTCTATAATAGTTTTTAATATTCATCCAGTATATCACGAAATTTTATCTGTTTTGTTGATCATATTTTCTGCTTTCATGCAGGTATCTTGTTCTAAGGGTTTTATTAGCCTGTTGTGTGCACAGAAGAGAATAAAAGAATTGTATGGTCGGAGGATTTATATTAATGTTGATGTTCTCATTAAAATGAGCTATATACCTGAATACCCCTTGTCTTATCTTGTTTTCTCTGAATGAAATTACTTTTATTACTTTACTTATTGCTACTTGCCTATTGTCTATACTACTACTGATCAAAAAACTCTAGCCGGAAATCAATTGAATGTATAACGGTAAACAAGAACAGGAGGCGCTGTAGCTCGTTGCTTGCTTACAAGCATTCATGCTTTCTTAGCGATCAGGTAAAAAATCACCACCAATCAACAATTTGTAGATGTATGATTTGCAATGTACTGTATTTTGTAAACTGAAATGTTTTTTTTTTTCCAAGCTTTTTCCTCGTTTCTGGAAAGAATTCAGGTTCTTCCCGATCGTGGTATTTTAACCAAAGATGTTGTTGGTTAAAATATCACAATCGGGAAGAACCTGGGGGGCATGCAATACCCATGAATATAGTTTTGTTAGCAAGTAGATAAAAATTGTTTAGGGGTCATATTATTTCTGGCGACAATTTGTTTAGGACCAAATGTGTAAATGAAGCCCGTGAAAAACTTGTTTAGGGGGTTATTTTGCACACAGAGAAAACTTGTTTAGGGGGTGTTTGGAAATAATTTGGTCATGCATGTGTACAGTATTACATTTTACTGGACCCCCCCCCGGGGGTGTAAGGTGGCGTTCAATTGCAGATTATAACAGGTGCGGATCCAGCCGGGTAAGACAATAGTTTTGGGGGGCTTGGTATTGTTCGAAAGCAATATGGCCCCCGAAATGGAAGTGTGTAATCCGGCTGGGTCCACGCCTGTAATAGGTACAACATTAATGCATGAAAATACTTGTAATAATAATACACAGCATTTATTATGCACCATCTATCTAGTAAACCATTCTGAGGCACAGAGGGATTACAGGAAAAAAAATACATATTTTACAAAAGTATGAAGAAAATAAAAAGGATTTTAAATACTTTTTAAATGCTTCAAGCGATTCAATTGTTCGGATCCTCAGTGGAAATCCGAAAGAGCATTCAAAATCAAGAGAGATGGAGCTGAAGAGGCAAATGCCTTTTCTCCTAGGGTTAAATAAATGTATGTTGAACTTGAAGGGTTTTCTTCCTTATGAGGGAGTGGGGCTCAGATTAGTCCTTTGTTGGAAAGTTGTTTGAGGTTGACTTTGATCTAAATGCTTTATATACCCTGGTTTTCAGTCACGTCTCTCCAGTGTGACTCTCCAATTACCGGTAGATTAACTTGTTTCTTACATGTAAAATCATTGGAGAGAAAAAAAAATGTCACGGGGCTTGTCCGGGAATCGAACCCGGGGCCTCTCGCACCCAAAGCGAGAATCATGCCACTAGACCAACAAGCCTCACTTGAAAAGCAATGGAGATTTATAAGTTATGTAGCACATACTTTGCTATGTTCGTTGTGATATTGGACTAGTCCATTTTTTTATAGGATTCTGAAATTATTCAATCAAAAAATTTCAATGATCAGATAATCATGATTGAAATTCAAGTCTTTCCTCAATTTTTTTAAAACTAAGAAATTCGACACCACGATAAAATTTTCAATGAAACGTGTCTTTTTATGAAACTCCCTTCTTATTACATTATTAGGACATTATTATATTGAAATGGCCGAACCCAGCCCTTACTCATGAATATTCATCATGGATATCGCCGGTGAAAACATGGCGAGCCATCGGAGAATTCATCCATTTCACAACAAATGTGGATCCTTAATTTCATTGAGTGATGACGACAAAACAGCAAGACGAAATGACTCCAGACAAGAATTCAATAACGGGCTAGTATTTAGCAAGAGACCTCTAAAAGACGATGAGATTTATGAAGTCAGAATTGATGAGAAGGTGAGTTATCAATAAAGATCTCGAGATCGCCTGAATCGAGCCTCCATTCGGAACAGTGGCAGTTTTACAGCCGGGCTCCGTACGGTACGCTACGAACTCCGGGGACGATGGTGCATTGTCAATGATCCGGATGGCAGGGGCTGGGCCGTGACTGCACTTGGGCGCGAGTGCACTTTCGCATCTGGCAATGTTAAACTAATTTCACCGAAAAACTTTTGTCCAAATTTGTATTCCCAAATTATCTTGGGCCTAATTAACCCTTAACAGAACCAGTGCTTGTGCAGTTTCACACTGCACTGGCCGATTTCAAGAAAATAAAATGTTCCTATTATTAGTATACTATTATTAGTGTTGTAAATCGAATAAAAAATCAGATCGAAAATCGGATCGGCAGTTAAAGTAGAAATATATTGAAAATCGTAAAACTGGAGAATCATATATCACAATAAAGGAGAAAATAAGGAGAACACGATGGTGTACATCATTTATCATGGAGACGGATGAAACTCAGTTAATTGATAGTTTAAAGTTCTCTCTCTGAATTCTTCAAACACGCAGAATTACGTCCGCGAAATTGGGGATTTTTTTATGACGTCACTGTCTGTACGAGAGGCGTGATTGGCTCTCCCACGTGAAGCTCCACTTGCATGCAAAACCTGTTGCAAGGGTACATTTTCTCCACATTGTCACTGAATACTTCGATCCCGAAATGATCGAAAGAAAACCCAGAATTTTATCTAGATTTGGATTTTCAAATTGATGATTTTGAGATGAAGAGAATGATGATGAAGTGAAACAACACAGTGCCGTAGTTGGAGGTAAATTGGGGGAATTACGCCGATGATGATGATGATGAAAATTCAACTTGCAACACAATCACAAGTAAAGTCATGTACATACCGATTCGCTACCAATTCATGCTGCTGGAAGTGCTAGCTACACCGCGCGGGCCAAATTGAATTCATGCTGAACATGAATAACCACATCCAGACAGTCTATCATAAGAAGGAAAATGATATAACTGTACTTACAAACAAGTGAATAATCCGAACCTGAAGGCAAATCAACTCAACGAATAGTACCAGACGATATGGCATATGCACTGACGATAAACTTCATGTGGCTGGATAGATTGTCACTCGTCCTGTTAGATGTAACTTTTATCTCATTAATTTGACAAAATTACGAAACTCGGGGAATTATTATTCTATATAAAAATATAGTAACATCTCTTATCATTTTTTGAATTACGATAAAACCTGTTTTGAAGGAAAACGTTGAGGTAAATTAAAATTAGATGTAAAAGATCATCCCATCATGCGTAGCATTATGTGATCGTAAACAAACCATCACAACAACACATGCCGTATTGTTTGCTCGCCTTGGCTGAGACTGAGAGAATAGATCTATGCACGTGTTGCACAGCTCTCAATCAGCAAGGAAGGAATACGTGCATGTTTGCGATGGTTTGTTTACAATGACATACAAACTACGCATGTTGGGGGGGGGGATTTAAAAGTAATTTTAGTTTATCTCAACGTTTTCCTTCAAAAGAGGTTTTATCGTAATACAAAAAATAATAAGAGATGTTACTATATTTTTATATATATTAATAATTCCCCGAGTTTCGTAATTTTGTCAAATTAATGAGTTACAAATTACATCTAACAGAACGAGTGACAATCTATCCCAGCCACATGAAGTTTATCGTCGGTGCATATCGTCTGCTGCTATTCGTTGAGTTGATTTGCTTTCAGGTTAATTCGGATTATTCACTTGTTTGTAAGTACAGTTATATCATTATTTTCCTTCTTATGATAGACTCTCTCTGGATGTGGTTATTCATTTTCATGGATTTAATTTGGCCCGCGCGGTGTACGTATAGCTACCACTTGTAGCAGCAGCTGCATGAGTTGGTAGCGAATCGGCATGTACATGACTTGTGATCGTCAGGCAAGTTGAATTTTCATCATAATCATCGGCATTGTTCCCCCATTATTTACCTCCAACTACCTCACTGTGTTGTTCACTTCATCATCATTCTCTTCATCTTTAAAATCATCAATTTGAAAATCCAAATCTAGATAAAATTCTGGGTTTTCTGTCATTTCGTGATAGAGTATTCAGTATTCAGTGACAGTGTGGAGAAAACGTACCCACGCAACAGGTTTTGCATGCAAGTGGAGCTTCACGTGGGAGAGCCAATCACGCCTCTCGTACAGACAGTGACGTCATCAAATTCCAGTCAATTCAGAGACCGATGCGAGGCATATTTCGGAGGGGCATTTTAGCGTTTTTTAATCGGCGATTTTCACCTTTTTGTATTATTTTCGGTATTTTTGAATGACCCACTGATGATCCCCACATCATTACCTTTCCATTGATATATTATAAGACCACATTCATAATCAATATATTTCTCCTTTAAGCTTCTAAAAATAAAAATAAAATCAAATCGGTGATGTTTAAAAACAAAAGAAATAAATTAGAATTTTGTTTGTGGTTGCGCGCATCTTCCTGACAAAGTCACAAAGACGAATGCATTGGATTAATGGAAGTCGCCAACAACACGCATGCGCGATCGTTTGAAACGTTTTAAAAGTGTTTTGAGGTGTTACTGATTTACAATAAAACTTAGTGATTTTTATTAGAAAGATAAACGAATGACGCATCTTCCGAGCAAAGGAAAATAAAATGAAATTAATTCTCATGTCAATAAACGATCGGTGGGACATCTTTCAGAAGTATTTTTATGTGAGGTGCTAGCTATTTAGGATTATTGGAATGATCTCTTGATCTAGTATACCCAGTTGTTGTGTATCCGGACGGGTTGTGTGTCCGGACGATCAATTTTAGAATGTCATTTGGAAAAATTTACAAGCAAAGTTTCATCATTTTTAGTACAAAACGTTCGGAAATATTACAAAGAACAAAATAGATAATGATTACAAGTAATGAATTCATATTTTTAGTGTAATCCACAGACAAAAAAAAAAAGAAGGCTTCAAAAAGATAAGTGTCCGAACACCCGACCCCCCATCCTACGATGTAAGAGAGTCGCGCAATGATGTCTGTCAATAATACGTCCTTGTTAAGTTCACGGCGGCGTCTGCTAACACCACAAGGTTGAAGAGAAGTTGACTATCATCTTAGACGATGTAAGCATGGTAAGAGAGTAGCGCAGTGATGTCCATCAATAAGACGACCTTATTAAGTTCACGGCGGGGTCCGCTATCACTACGAGGTTGAAGAGAAGATGTATATCATCATAAACGATGTAAGATAGTAACGCAACAAACTTCGTCAATAATACGACTTTATTAAGTTCACGGTGGGGTCCGCTATCACCGCGAGGTTGAAGAGAAGATGTCTATCACCATAAACAATGTAAGAGAGTTACGCAACGAGCTCCGTCAATAAATACGACTTAATTAAGTTCACGGCGGGGTCCGCCATCATCACGAGGTTAAAGAAAAGATGTCTTTCATCATAAACGATGTACGAGAGTAGCGCAGTGATCTCCGTCAATAATACAACCTTTAAAACTTCACGGCGGCGTCCGCTATCACCAAGAGGTTGAAGAGAAGAAGTCTATCATCATAAATGATGTAAGAGAGTAGCGCTGTGATCTCTGTCAGTAATACGACCTTTAAAAATTTCACGGCGGCATCCACTATCACCACATCATCAGAGATAATACCGCATCTTTCTTACTGATTAATGTGACCACGAAATAGCTAGCACCTCAAAAACAATCTTGAAATATGTTTTGAACGATCACGCACTGTAACTAACGTTAGATCTATGCCGATTTTTTTTATCCAATTTTTTCCTTCAAGGGGCATGATCGAAGATTGGCAAGTGATCGCCGATTGTGGTGAAATCGAATGGAATCGGTTACAAGCTTACCTATTAGCCTATATTGCAGTTCACAGATGGCAATAAAATAGACCAAAAAGAGCTTCGGTCTCTGTTTGTTGGTTTTTCAGCTGAACTCCGTTGGCGTCACTCACCAAATACAGAGACCGAAGTTCTAGCGCGATCTGTACAGGGGACTCAATGGCCATATGTTTATGTATGGTAGGGGGTCCTAAAGCTACGCACCATTCATCGCGCATGCTATGGCAAATGCGCACTCTGTGTGTGGAACTGTGACTGCAGAGTGACGAACGATTCCTATTCAATTTTTTTACAGAGGCTGCAGTAAATCTCTAAATGCAGAGAAAACCAGCAACTGTTTGAAATTTTGGAGTTATATTCGCTTTAATTTCATTTTAGCCTATAATAATTTGAATATATTTTAGAAATTGAGGCACAGGAGATACTATTTTTTTGCATGATAAATTGAGTGCATAGCTTTAGGACCCCTTCTACATTGGACGGCGACAGAGATGCCAAGTTCAAAGACCAGCTATGCGTGAGATTTTCTGTGAATCTGAGTGAGATCACAGACATTGTGTACAATGTATATGGGGATAGGCTGTGATAGTTGCGTGAGACAGAGATTTGAGGGGATGAAGAAGAGTCCAAAATGCTTGAGTCTCACGCATAATGCGTGAGACTTGGTAGCTCTGCAGCGAAATCAAGAGGTGTTCGGAAAACATGGCGGGATTTTCGAATTAGTGAGTTTTACGTTATTTTCTTCTTGGTTAATGATCTTTAGAATGTTTGCCACAATTTAGTGAAATATTATTTGTTGAAATATTAAAACAGGGACAGTTTTTGTCTCACCTGCGAAGCAAGTGAGACTATAGGCGCCGCTTTTCCGACGGCGACGGCGGCGGCGGCGGCGGCGTCAACATCAAATCTTAACCTGAGGTTAAGTTTTTGAAATGACATCATAACTTAGAAAGTATATGGACCTAGTTAATAAAACTTGGCCATAAGGTTAATCAAGTATTACTGAACATCCTATTAGAGTTTCATGTCACATGACCAAGGTCAAAGGTCATTTAGGGTCAATGAACTTAGACCATGTTGGAGGAATCAACATCGCAATCTTAACCTGAGGTTAAGTTTTTGAAATGTCATCATAACTTAGAAAATATATGGACCTAGTTCATGAAACTTGGACATAAGGTTAATCAAGTATCAATGAACATCCTGCATGAGTTTCACGTCACATGACCAAGGTCAAAGGTCATTTAGGGTCAATGAACTTTGGACGAATTGGGGATATCTGTTGAATTCCCATCATAACTTTGAAAGTTTATGGATCTGATTCATGAAACTTGGACATAATAGTAATCAAGCATCACTGAACATTTTGTGCAAGTTTCAGGTCACATGATCAAGGTCAAAGGTCATTTAGGGTCAATGAACTTTGGCCGAATTGGGGATATCTGTTGAATTCCCATCATAACTTTGAAAGTTTATGGATCTGATTCATGAAACTTGGACATAATAGTAATCAAGCATCACTGAACATTTTGTGCAAGTTTCAGGTCTCATGATTAAGGTCAAAGGTCATTTAGGGTCAATGAACTTTGGCCGAATCGGGGATATCTGTTGAATTACCATCATAACTTTGAAAGTTTATTGGTCTAGTTCATTAAACTTGGACATTAGAGTAATCAAGTATCACTGAACATCCTGTGCGTGTTTCAGGTCACATGTCCAAGGTCAAAGGTCAATGAACTTTAGCCGAATTGGGTGTATCTGTTGAATTACCATCATAACTGATAGTTTATGGATCTGATTCATGAAACTTGTACATAAGAGTAATCAAGTATCACTGAACATCCTGTTCCAGTTTCAGGTCACATGATCAAGGTCAAAGGTCATGTAAGGTCAATGAACTTTGGCCATGTTGGGGTTTTTTGTTGAATAACCATCATATCTCTGTAAGTTTATTGGTCTAGTTCATAAAAAGTGGACATAAGAGTAACCATGTATCACTGAACATCTTGTGCGAGTCAGAGTAGTATGCAAAGTCAGCACTGCTGCTATATTGAACCGCGTGATGCAGGTGAGACGGCCAGAGGCATTCCACTTGTTATTGTTTGAAAACAAAGTGCGTAGCTTTAGGTCCCCCCATTATACTTAAGATCGGATAAAACGGGGAAATGAATTTGCGCGACAGCCGAGGTAAGTCACTGTTTTTGTTCATTTTAACTTGATTTTCTCTGTTTTTTTGGTAATTAATGCCAAGAGGGAATATTAATTTGCATTTTGGTCTCGTTAATTTTCAAAATTTTTATTCATTAAAGACAAAAATTGAAGAGCCCTGACGGGAGGATTTTGAATTGCAAGTCCCCCAATGGTGGCTGCACGATAGCGAGCCGTCTGTGTACGAGGAGAATTCACATTGTTTTCAACTTTGAAACAAAAAGTACTTTTTTAGAGGGAAAAATACAAATTTCAGCCAAAAAAGTAAAAAAGGGTGTCAAATAGATAAGTGCTTTTTACCCACACACGTCTTTAAATATATTATAGAAATAAGAACAATATTGTTAGTCCAGGTATTGATTCTCACTCTTGTCATAGTCTTTTACATGATGGATGCATAAGAAATGTGTGGATGTGAAAATATCCCCAAAAGTTAGGACGGGGCTAAATTAAGCCAACCAACATGGGGCAAGTTGAGCCATGGTAACTCTTATGGTAATATATATTAAAAAATTTAAAAAAGCATAAAAAGCCATTGATATGCAGGCAGAAAGCAGCAAATTCACATGACAGTTATTTTACTTTTAGAAGATGTTAGTACATGTATTTATAGAGAATTAGCAAGTGAAAAGACTTTAAATGAAAAATTGACATCCTGGTACATTTTATACATAGTTTTTGTGGCTCACCTTACCCCAGACCGTGGCACAACTTACCCCACAGATGGGGCAAGTTGAGCCATTTGACATCAGTTTTTTCAAAGGTCACAACGACTTTCAGTGTGGGGGTAGAAAGTTATAGGTGAAAAATATTTCCCAAGAATCAAATTTAAAGGCAAGGTACTTATTTCTACAATATTACTAGTCATATCAATTCTAACATGCAAAATGCAAAAAGTGTCACAACTTACCCTGCCTTCCCCTACATATTTCAATGGAGAAATGTTCCAAGGGAAACCAAAATTCTTTGCATGTTTGCAATTATATAGAAAGAATTTAGGTTTGTTAGTATATAAATCGAACCATACAGGGCTCTCTCGAAAAAAAAATCTGTTTTTATATACCAGTACTTAAGAGACCACCCTTTCTAAGAAAATAGCTATAAATAAATAAATAAATAAATAATAAATAAATAAATGAATGAATAAATATATAAATAGATAAGTATATAGATAAATAAATATATAAATAAATAAATGAAAGAATAAATAAATAAATAAATGAATAGATAAATAGATAAATAGATAAATAAATAAATAAATAAATTCTTGTACATGTATTTAAGGTTGAGACATGGAGTGGATCCATTGAAGTAGGAGTGATCTCTTTGGACCCGGACAACCTGGAGCTTCCCCCCAGTGCCACAGCACTCTGCGAGGGATCCTGGATCCTCTCCGGATGTACCGTTCTGCGCAACAGTGAGTCCATCCTGGATGAATATGCCTGTGACCTTGATGCCTGTGCCCTAGGAGACCGGGTTGGTGTGCAGAGGAAGAGGAACGGTGAGCTTCGGATCTACCTGAATGGTGTTGATCAGGGCATCGCTGCGTGCAATCTACCCAAGAAGGTGCACGCTGTGGTGGACTTGTATGGCAAGTGCACAAAGGTCACGTTGGTATCTTCCCCAAGAGGTGAGAACAAAAGAGATTGAAAGTAAATAAGGGTGTGTTCAAGAGATTTCCTTGTGATGGAGTCACCAATCAAAATGGCCCGTATTCTGAAGTCAGGTTTAATTTAAACTCTAGCTTTAAGTTGTGGTTTAACTCTGGAAAGCCAGTTGTTACATAAATCTTTAACAGAAGAGTTTCAATGTATCAGCTCATTTGGCTCCCAATAGAGTATTAACTGCATGCGAAGGATAAATATGACAGTTGTCTTTACCATTAAAGAATTAGTAAAGAGCACAGTAAACATGTGAAGCATTCAATGTAAACACAATTTTGAAACATTTGGCTTCCCATAATTTTAGCACAGAGTTAGACCACGGTTAAAGTTAAACCTGACTTCAAAATACGAGCCAATATGTTTACTATTGAATTTGACATTACACTTTCCACTTTTGATGAATGTGACATGGATTTTGGATATAGGATATTGATATGCATAAATTTATCTTGAAAAGAATCAAGATTTTCACCTTTTTTGTTGTTTTCGAGCCCAATCCAAACCAGGTAATAGTTTGGAGTGGGCTGGTAAGTGGTAACCATTTGCCAGGTAGGATGTGAAAGCTATTGGTTGCTTTGTAATTTCAATGACTTCATTGCACATCGCTGACATATGTTCCAGGGAGTTGATATGTAATTGTGCATACATGTACACTGTATGCAGGCAATCCAGAATCAAATGTACAATTGTACGTGTATATCTGTGAAGTACTTTGGATTAGTTCTCAAGCCAACTAGCAAATGGGTACCTGGTAGGATGTGAATGTAATTGTTGACTTTATAGTGACTTGACTGCTCATATAGATTGTGTATACAATATATGCCAGACAACCAGAAAGAATATGAAAAGAGGAATATAATTAGCATGAATACTGTTATAATTGCATTGACCATTTGAACTCATATGTCCCTTATATTTTGCCTTTTAATAGTTATAGAAATGAACAATAGTGAAATGGCCCTATCCAACCAAGAACTAGATTCCTGTCAGGATACAGACTCTGATACAGATGATACATGTGGAGAATACATCGACGACTTGATATGTGTAGGGGAGGATGAAGAAGAGAACAATGAGAATGGTGACAATAATGATGATGGTGATGTTGATGACGATGATGATGACGACGACGATGACGACGAAGATGATGATGAAGACGACGATGAGGAGGATGAAGACGAGGAGGAGAGTTCAGTTGGCGATGAAGATAACGATTCTTGTGACGACGATGACGAGGACAATGAGCGTGAGAATGAGCAGGAGAATAATAACATTGATGCGGATGTGAACAGTACTGATTCCGACGAGCCTGTCGCGGCTGCCGCAGCATCGCTTAATACACCGTTGTGTTTCCACGCAAGACACGGGACCATGATAAGGTTAAAGAATTCTGGGAAAACTGCAGAGAGGACCAATGCAATGGATGAATTCAACAATGGTGTGGTGATCACGAACAGAGCTCTGAGGTGCAATGAAATATTTGAGGTGACTATAACTAAATCAATTTGGAAAACATTGCTTATAAAGCATTTTCACAATAAAGAATAAATTGTTGGGTTTCTAAAATAAATACTCTGATAAATATCCATTTTATTTGCATTCTTCCAATTCAGTTTACTACTATATTATTGGTGGGATCTTGTAAATTGGTCTGCATTTGTTAACAATATTTATCGAATCCCCAAGTAATGCCCGCATTACTCCTTGCAGAATAACCCTCTGTATGATTTTACATAATTATCGAGGAGAGCTGCATTTAGACTAATGAAAGAATGAACAGTTAACTGCAGTAAACATTGCGAATTTGTGAATTCCCTTTAAAATCTGTGTTCTTATTCCCGTGCCACTACAGATCCGTATTGATGAGTTAATAGATAAATGGTCTGGATCTATTGAGATTGGAGTAACAACACACAACCCTGATACTCTCGAATTCCCAGCCACCATGACAAACCTCCACACAGGTAAGTGCTGTGATAATGTCCCTCATAATAATCACCCATAAAAGAGTACAAAAGTGGTGACCTTTTTTGTATTTCCAGTCCTTCAATTTTATAATTTCGTGGAGCTCAATAAATCGCTCTCCTTATTTGAGCTTCTCAGAATCACTCTCCTTGAGGAGCTCAAACCAATTTAATACAATGCATGTATGATAAATTGTAGATTTTTCGTAACATCGTATATGCAATAGCTGTGTAGCTATTAATTAATCTGTGGTGAAACTTGGCCTGGGTCAATACGTTTACAAAATATCACGCTCCTTCCAAAGAAAAAAAATTTAAGAAAAAAAATTCCTAAAATTTCACATTTTACATCTTTAAATCCATGAAATGGCCATCTATTTTCCATTATTCCTTGAAATTATTTTGATTTAGTTGAAAACTATCAGAAAAATGAAGAATATTCACCTCTTTCCCGACTCCGATTTGAGCTTTCTCTCGGTAAATATGGTAGTCCCACATGTAGACTTCAATGGTGTTGCCATGAAAATATACATATGGGACTACAATAGTTCAAATTCAAATCAGAGTCAGGAAAGAGGTGAATATTCTTCATTTTTCCGATAGTTTTCAACTAAATTTTTTTTTTTTTTAGGAGCGTGATTTTTGCTCTCCCTATTTTTTTAGGAGGGCGGTAGGAGCGCCAGCGCAATCGCGCTCCTCAATGAAGGTCTGTATTTCAGCATTATTTATACCTTAGCTTGGCAGGGCAAACTCAAATTCGGTGGAAATTGGACCATGGAAGCCCAGGATATGACGTCATGAATATATACAGCTTCATTGAAGTCAAAACATTTAGAACCTGGTGGGTGTTTCATAAAGCTGTTCGTTAAGTTACGAACGACTTTACGCACGACTGGAGCATGTTCTTAGGTCATAAATCAATTACATAGGGACATCACATAGCACAAGAAAGGATCACCAGTCGTGCGTGAAGTCATTCGTATCTTACGAACAGCTTTATGAAACACCCACCAGGTCAATAATACATTGAGCTCAATGGGGTTAATGATGGATTCACAAGGTCATATCCTATCATGGATCGATTCCCACAAAATTTTGGTTGTGGAGGTATTACCTGTACATCATGATCTACCGATTATGGTAAAAAAAATCTGAAATACAAAATGGATGATGTCACACTTTGGTAGTCTATAAGAACTCTCCAATGTACTTGATTCGATTGATGCTTATTACAATATTGGACGGGTAGAATGTCAAAACTACATGTATGGCTGGGGGATTTTCACTTTGTGCACACATGTAGGCTATACGACACAGTAAATGCATGCACAATTCATAAAGGTTGATTGTCTTTTCTTTTTTTTAGATAAAATCCTAATACTTGTGGTTATGGTATCATTATATAGAAATTTACAAGGTAATGGAATAGCAGATTTATCTACTAAATTTTGACAATAATAATAAATATATTGGAATTATATCACACCAAATCCACTCTGTGAAATGCTCAAGGTGCTTTTACATTTCTTACAAAGTCACTGCCGAATGTTACTCTTTGGGTTGAGCTGATGGAGAGATGGTTGATTGAAATCTTGTAATGATATCAGAACTGTTGGATTTGAAATTTCTTTTGAATATTTCTTGTTGTTAATCTTGTTGTTTATCCATAATTGATTGTTTTGTTTTGATTTGATAGGAACTGTTATGATGAGTGGAGGTGGTATCTTATCCAATGGAAAAGGAACCAAGAGAGAGTATGGTGAATGCACATTAGATGAATTAGGGGTGAGTAAACTTCTTATAAAAAAATATTTGTTTGATGTACGATACTCCAAAACAAATTTTATCACACCTAGATTACTAGGTGTCATTTGATTGGTTGGTCAATATCGATCATTCAGCCCATTTTACAATGACGTCATAAACCGTGCAATATTAGATCCAGTCATCATGCAATTTTGGAACCATACGATTTTGTCTATTGCATGCGCCCACTCAGACTGCAGGCACCACCCGTGTTTGCAGTGTGCATGTTGTATGTACGTGAATGTAATTAATAGACCAAGATCGCACTGCATGAGCATATTTTGCATCAAAATTCACAAATTTCTTATGAAAAAGAATCTATTTTTAGGTGTCATGTAAACCAAATAATGAATGTTCTTTTCATTCATGCAATGGGCAGAATTCTTCATTTGGTGAAAGATGAAATGAATGATCCAGTCAACTCGGCCATGCCTCGTTGAATGGATCATTTCATCTGTCACCTCATTAAGTATTCTGTCCATTGCACTCGTAAACATTCATTTTTTGTGTAATATTAATTTCTGTGCGTAGTGCAATTGACGTGTAGTAGAATTACATCGAACACACTGTCTCAATTACTGTCTTGTCCATAGATCCACTCACGACTGGATTAATTTTAATCTTTACTCTAAAAATGTGTATTGATTACTGTATTTTCATCCTAAATGTAGGTAGGAGATCACATAGCAGTTGTACGGAAGACTTCGGGTGATCTTCATTTCTTCATCAATGGACGCGACCAAGGCCTAGCGGCTTCAGACGTACCCAGTACAATCTATGGGGTTGTAGATCTCTATGGCATGGCAGTACAGGTAAGCCCACTCTCCTTACTACATGTATGTTTCCCTGTTTGTTAAGATACAGCAACAAATCTCTGGTCCACTTTCCCCTGCAATCTCTATATGGATTCTTGGGCCCTGTAACATGAAGCTTAGCAATCATTAATGAGGCTGATTTCCCCTCCCCCCCTTCTATCTCATTTAATGTACACATGTGTCATAATCTTTGTCTTCGTCCCTCTTGTAAGGTTTCCATTGTAGAACCTCAACAGGGTCCAGTGAGACAAAAGTGAGCGATTGATAGTACGCTTGATTTTTACGATTGATCGTACATTGTAGTCGATGGAATCAATCGTAGAAAAATGTTCTACGATCTTTGCTAAGTTTTGTGATCCACAGAGTACCATGTTAGCAGCAATAGATTATTTAGATAGATGCCTCTTGCATCTTATTTTTTTTTACCTCAAATCCTTCCTCCTCTCCCCTTTCTTTCCTTCTCTCTAAAGTTTGATATACCATGTAATCATCTCTCTGTCTCTGTCGCTTATAAGGTTTCCATTGTAGAACATCATGTGAGTAGTATGTTTGCAGCCCTAGATACATTGGCCCGAATTCACAAAGGTGGTTTTAAAACCCACGGTTGAGTCCATGGTTTATGCAGATTTCCTGTATAAATCACGCTTAATTTAGCGCGTATCGGGCACGTGTATAAAACATGTCCAATGCTGATGCGCGCATTTGTCACAGTGCGCCAAATTGACGCCTGTTACCATGGATAGATACGCTATTTTGTGGACTCATGAATAAAATAGCGTATCTATCCATGGTAACAGGCGTCAATTTGGCGCACTGTGACAAATGCGCGTATCAGCATTGGACATGTTTTATACACGCGCCCGATACTCGCTAAATTAAGCGTAATTTATACAGGAAATCTGCATACACCATGGATTCAACCGTGGGTTTTAAAAACCACCTTTGTGAATTAGGCCCATTGTAGACGACTCATGCATATTATTACCTCCAACCCCTTTCTCCCTCTTCCTCTCTCTCTCTCTCTCTCTCTCCTCTTGCTTTCTCTCTGTATATTTTAATATAATTATCTGTCTGTTTTAAGGTTTCCATCGTAGAACATCACCAGAGTACCATGTTAGCAGCCTTAGACAGACGACTCATGCATCTTAATTATCTCAAATCGCTCGCTGAACAAGAGTTACCTTTCGTCTTTGGAGGTAAGTTGTTTGTCTATTCTCCTGTACATAGTTTAATACAGTAAAAATGGTGTTCAAAGTTTTAGTGCCTTTATGTTTGATATATTTTTAATTTTTGTGGAGGATTTTTTGTTTCTAACAAAAAAGTGAGGATTGTTTCTATGAGGGAAGCCATAGGATATATATATTCATAATTTGGTACATCTGTCGCAGGCAACATATTCAATGGTTCCTCAAAGACCAGTCAAGATAATTTCAATGTATTATATTCATGCTAATGAATGCAGTATGTCTGATATACTACGATGTATGTACAAACCACTGTTCATGCTATTGATATTGAATGCTGGCAAGCAAATAACTGGAAGGATGATTTATACACCCGTGCAAGGTTTCATTGTGTAACACACGGAAACTAATGCAGAAAGATGACACACGACACCATTCCTTGTGTTTCGGTTCGTTTAATAATCGATGGATAGTTATATACAAAATTCCAAATACAAGAACAAAAGATGAAAAAAACCTGCAAAATCAATGAGATTAAAACAATTAAATAGAATGATGATAACGTTTGAAAATGCACAAAATAGAAATATACATATATTTGCTTGTGACTCTAAGATAAAACATTCATCAATATGACGTCAAGTAGACTCGTAATGATAAATGATAAACATGCTGTCTATATCCATTCATTAAACGTAATCAATTTTGCCTGAATTCAACTCGTCTAATCACAAATTCAGTTCCTCCATCGTTATGGATAACTCTACCAACAAATAAATGAAATACAGCTATTAGGTGAAGTTTACCAAACAATTAAAATATGCCAACAAATTAGCATTGAAATACAGTGGTTTATAAATGATAACCACTCACCCTGGCAATCTGGCCTAGAGGACCATATTTCCTCTTGTGATAGCCTCACCTGCTACACGAATGTCATGTCAATACCTTTAAAAGGAAAATAACAATTACACATAGTAAGTAACCATTGTGACCATTTACTCTGAAAACACAAAACTGAAACATTCAATTAACAATTCATTAACCAAAATCAATTTAGCCAAAATCCTCAACTCTAAAAATCATTTTACTAAATCGTTTCACTATAAGGTTAGAACTGAACACATTTTATGTTTATCTACTAACTACAATTAAGTATACAAGTACAGTTAATTAATACAAAATGTAACAGATGACATACAAATCATCTGAAGTAACAAAGACAGATGAATAGCTAATTAATTATTTAATTCACAATACCCTTTTAAAATAAGACAGATAATTTTTTGTATTGTTTTGAAATAGTATTTATTAAAATATTCAGTTCAAAAATAAATAATTATTCATTATGCAAAAAAAATTGTACACACAAAAAAAAATACAGATAATATTCGAGTCATCAAGAACAAATATTTAAGTCTGTAAAAAGAAGGAAAAAAAATAGATATGACAAAAAAATTTTATAGCGATGCAATTGAACTGAATGAGTAAACGAAGTAAACCCTCCCATCCCAACTGCCCCCCCCCCACATCCCATCCAAGCCCAGGAAGCGCGGCCTGCTTCCCTCCCCTCAACCCTAGCTACCCTCCATTTCAATGTACATTCTGAGTCACAAACATGATCTAACTTGTGCACCTGAATCTTCACTCCAAATGCAAAAGAGCCACTCCGGCCCCCAAACACACCCCTCCCAGAGAGAGATAAAAGACTAGTCACTCCAGAAGCGGGATCCATTTCCCCAAGAGCGCGCCATAGCTCCCTCTGGAGCAAACAGCATATTCATTTTTTCTTTTCACTCCAGAAGGAACCACAATGCACCTCAAAGATACAAAGCCCACCCCAAAATGACCGCCCCGAACCCCTCCAAGAGGAGTGTGACCATAGGACCAGACCATCTCCCTCGCATTTAGAGTGTTTAATAACTGTATGCTTGAACTTTCTTAGCCCAAGCATCCCTAGAAAACAAACTTGTCCCATTTTCTGAAATGGTTTGTTAATAGACCTCTCTGTTCAGCTAGTTTTTTTCTTCAAGTCTATCTTGTATTTTTTCTTTAATATGGTTAAGGGTCGGTGGATCTTTTGTGTTTCTACTATCGTATACATGTACTTTATGAGGATTATTATGTGATTTAATAATTGAGCCTCTCCTTTAGTTGACCCTTCCACGCCTATGTGTACACCTTTTTTTATCTATATTTGTAATGATAGGGAGTTGAAGCATGTTACCACATTCTTTCCATATACATGTAGTTTTTTTATTTTATCACATGAAAAGAATATATGATCATATGTTTCCATTTCTTTACTGCAGAATGAACATAAATCATCTGTTGTCATTTTGAATAGATATAAATATTTTTTTTGTGTATAGTATATTGTGTAATATTTTAAATTGAAATTCTCTGAGTCTGCTGTTCAGAGTCGATTTTCGTGGTCCTAGGAAAATATCATAAATATCTTTTATATTTTTCCTCAAGTGTTTTAAATGCTTGGGGTATATCCGATTTCATACTTACAAGAGTATCATATATTCTTTTTGATGTGATGTCTTGCAAGTCAAAAGTCCTGCTTTTGATTGAAAATCCAAAATTACCTCACTATCTTTGGAACTTTGTCCCTCTTTTTTTCAGCGAGTCCATTCAAAAGTATGGAATGTTATTAAAAATTTCGAGTATCTTTTCTATTTCAAAACGATCCAAACCCATTTTTTGAAAGGTCGAGATAGACTTCATCTTTATCTACAACATGATGTAGTTTATAAATTTTCTTCAAAAACAGCTTTTCACTATAATATGTTTGTCCTTTCAAATGGATGAACCTATTATTGAAAATGATCTCATTTCTTTTATTCTTCTCTTCTTTAAGTAAAAACAATTTCTTATTGAACCATACATCTAAGTCTAACATTTCTGTATAAAATTCTGGCAGTTCAAATCCTATCAAATTCATTGTGAGGTTACTAATGCTATGCTAGCAAAGATAGCACTTTGATATAATCTAATCTCTTATTCAAAACAATAAAAAATACATTGTGAAACAACTTTATAAACTATTGTTCAAAACTAACAGAATTGACAAAATTATCTTACCTATAATTCCTACCCGAAAAAGAAGAAGCCTCTCTGCCTGCCCCATGAATGGGGTGCAGTGCAGGAGTGACTTGGAGTAAAATCCTCTCTCCCTTTTGTGCAGTTATCACTCTCCATTCACAGATGCTAAGCCTTGACCATAATTATCTACATCATAAGAGCTCATAGCTCTGGAATGATTTGACCCAAAGACCATTTAGCATCACTCTTACCCAGAAAGAGTGTGAATCATACTTCTTAAAAAGCATGAAGATTGATAAACATTTCTACTTTCTACTACTTCCTGTGAAGACATCAATTACTTACAGACAGATGATTAAGAGTTATTAGAATATATGAATTTCAATTAAACAGTTCATTTTGACCTGTTACAATTGTATGGAATCAGTGGTTCCTGTGTGTATTAGATTTAGTATAGGTTAGAGATAAAGGCCACCACACCACGATCTGATTTTCGAACAACTATAATTTTGCACATTTTCTGAAAATGGGAATTTCTTTGAGGTTCAAATTAACTGAAAGAATACTAATATAACAAATTTGGATGATTGCAAGCCTTTATTTTGGAGTAAAGGCCAAATAAGTTTCAAATTGTAGCCAATCATTCAATTGATATGATGACATTTCGACTAGATATTCAATTCACTTTTATTCTAGTAAGGATGACAGCATTGTCATAGATTTGAACATACATATAGGTATCCGGACGATGATCTAGAATACTACACAGTAAGAAATTCCATGTCTCAATATTAGCATCAAATTCTACTACGATTTATTCCAAATTCGGGTAACAGACCAACCGTAAGGTGTGTAGTAGCCTTTAGTTTCTCATGAGACACTACTTTATGGACTTATTGTCAACAAGTGATCAATGCTGTTTATTTTTATACTTTTAGATGGAGATAGGATGATGTCAGAACCACTTCTTTTCCATCCTATCTGTGGGGCACATGCCGAGATCATCAATGGATACAAGTCTGCACATAGACCAAGGTGAGACTTCTTGTTTTGTATGTAGTCAATTTGTTTTGCTCTTCAAAACGATGCACACGCCTTTATGGAAAAGAATACCATACAAGATATTCAAAGGATCATTGAATTCTGTATAATTGCAGCAGCTTTCAATAGAACAAGATATTCACTTTCCCACAGCCTATTAAACATCTGCTTATGACTGCATTAATGCAATGTCAATGAGTAATAGATCTGGGGCCTCGTTGCAGAAAGAGTCGCAATCAATCGCAACTCTAAAAATCATGCGCAACTTGATTTTCAACCAATCAACAGCGCGCATATGGGACTTGCAATTGATTTTTTGGCTTGCGTTTAACTTTCTGCAACGGACCCCTGTGGTGGGAAGTTGAATGTTTTCTCTCATAATCGATTATTTAATATCTGTTATTTATGCTGTTTCAGTATTTCACTTGATTATTTCATCCAGGCTTTTTGTGATTTTTGTGACTTTGGCAATGCTACTGTGCTGACACATGAAAAAGATTTTTGTTGCAAAGTCATATTGTAGAATTTATCTAACCAGGTGTGGATCCAGGAGGGGGGGCACAGGGTGCACGCTCCCCCCCCTTTCGAGAAGCGAAATTAAAATTTATAATGTAAAAATGACATTGAAACTGAGATGTGCCCCCCAACCCCTTTTTTTTTATTTTTTTTTTTCCTGGATCTGACCACTTATATTTGATCAAATTTCTCTTTTTTTTCTCTCTCAACCAGGGCTATGGATGACTTCAACAATGCAGTAGTCTTGACAAATAGACCCTTAAGAGAAAATGAAATGTTTGAAGTTAAAATTGATAAGATGATTGATAAGTGGGCAGGGTCATTGGAGCTTGGCGTGACAACTCATTCTCCATGTAATCTAGGTGAGAAAAATATGCTTATTCTTTATCTTTCCTGTTCTGTGCCTCTTTCTCTCTTTCTCCCTCTTTCTCATCCTCTGCTTCTTCTTTTTTCTCCATCTCTTTCCTTTCTCTTTGTCTCTTTTTATCCCTCTTCCTCCTCTTCTCTATTTTCTCTTGGTTTTTAACCCTTTCCCCCTTCTTGTTTGCATTATCTATTTTTCCCCTCTCCCTCCACCCTTTCTCTCACACTATCACACACATTTACCTTCACACTCATTTTTTCCACTTTCCTTCTCATTTTTTCCTATCTCCTATCCTATCTCTCAGGGTATTCTTTGATCTTATAGCCTTCCATTTACTTGTATATGTATGAAGTCCAATGAGAAATCTTATCTTCAATCCACTTCATGAATTGGTTATCAAGACCTGGACCAGGGCTTCATGTGCACGTGTGAGGCCCCTCGTGGCCCAGTGAAATTGTTTAGCAGCAAGCATGCCTTCGACGGTGTTTGGGGCATACATATCGGATTCCGCCAGCATGTCCTTCATTCCTGCATCACCCCAAAGCTTTCCAATAGAAGCAATGAAGGTTGCAAGATTATCACTACAGCGTAAAGCTATTGGTCAAACGTGAACACATGTTTGACAAAAAAATGCAGACAGGATTACAACGTACACATACTTTATAATCCTACCCGCATTTTTTTTTAATGATCCTTTCCTTTTTTGAGGGTTGTGTACACAGTTGCCATATGAGAAGGAGAAGCTTCTATGATGGATAGATAGGGCACCACTGTCACTTCATCTTGATGATCCTCAAGCAGACAGTAAAATCTCTAGACCTTAGACATTTACCCAATTACTCTATTGTTTTCATTTGATTTTGGGTTTTTTTTTTTCAGACTTCCCATCAACGATGACCAACGTCAGGAGTGGTACATGGATGTTGGCCGGTAATTGTGTCATGCACAACGGCACCAACATCATTGATGAGTATGCCACGGATATGGACCATTTAAAGGTATGCCGATCACCGCAGGCTTCAAATTTTGATCCTTTTCGGGGAAGAGCATGCCAAATCTCAAGGTCAATGAGGGGTGAAATCTAAAGTGCATCCATGGTCATGACGTTTGATTACTTTAAGCCCTGGCTAAGCAAAAATCACATAAATCCTTGCGTGCAGTCTGGGCTCCATAACCCAGAGGATTGCAAATGTGGAAGATCAATTCTGATTTGCTGTTACTGTTCTTCTGTTTATATAATTTATTTGTCGAAAAAAGTAAGAGAAACAATATCAAAAGTTACTGTATGTATGCCTTTTAACCAGCGTTAGAGATGAGAAGGTAACATGAACATTGACATTGGAACAAGTACAGATGGAAGAAAACATGAAAAAATTGCCTTGTTTTTAACTCTGAAGTGTATGTGTTTGAGATTTTATAGACGTGTATCAATCATATATGATCATTTACGTCTGGGACCGACCTTTAACGTCACCATCAGAAAGACATGATCAGGGCTCAAACCCCAAACCTATGAATCAATTCTTACTTCTCAACACAGCTTGTATTACAAGGTCACGCCACAACGCCTAGTCATAGTGAAGTAAAACTTCCAAGTCTATTTTAACCTTGAAATTTTGCACTTTTTGTTCAACACAGAATGGTGACAGGGTTGGAGTTGTCAGAAGACCAAACGGAGACCTTCATTTCTTCTTCAATGGCGTGGACAAAGGGGTCGCGGCTTCACATGTGACCTCCAGTCTCTATGGGGTAGTAGATCTGTATGGTCAAGCGGCAAAGGTCACCATTGCTGACCCTGGAGGTAGGTCATTTGGACTATTTTAGTCACATAATGGTTTGAAGAAAAAAATAAAAGCATTTAAGTCTTTATGCAAAATGTACAGTAATTAATAAACAGGGAAATGTATAGAATTCAGCAGATTCAAGTTTATTAAACAGTAAAAATAAATTAAAAAAAATAAAATAAATGGAAAAGGAACTACATAAGAAAATTTATCTTTTGCATTTGTGATGGAAATCTGTGGAAATCTGTGCCAACTTGTAATCAAAGCTTCACCTGTATTTTTTAGTGTGATTTATCTCCCCTGAAAATCATCAAAACCCATCTATTATTTTTTTATAGTTACTGTATTTGACCACCACAAAGATAGGTCAGAAAGATGGATGGACAGGTACAATGTCAACCCCCCTATAGACTTTGTCTTTGGGGGCATAAAAAAATTTGTAAGGCTAAATGCTGCTGGTGAATGACTTTAATTTATCAAGTGAAACATTGTTTGATATCCAAATGCTTACTGCACTTAAATTCAATTAACTAGTTCATTTGGTCATATTTTAGATTTGAAGTTAATTTTGGTTGCCTCTAAGTATCTCTTGTCATTTCTTCTTGTAACAGAGAGGATGCAAGCAGAGTCTGTGAGAGACGGCATTACCCCATCCAGTACTTTCACCGTTGAGAGCCCCGCCCACCCCCAGCAGAGGTTTCATGCGAAGCATGGCAAGAACGCTACCATCAGCAACAATGGGAAGAGAGCATTCCGGGCCAATCCAGCGGGCGAGTTCAACGAAGCTGTCGTGATGAGTTGTTATCCACTCACCAACGGAGAGCTTTTTGACATCTGCGTGGAAAAGATGGTTGATAGGTGGTCAGGATCTATCGAGATTGGTAAGAAAGCATTTATTCTACATTATTGTACCTTATTTATTATGTAATACAGGCCTATGCTTCAGACTTGTCCAATGATACACACTGTCAAACAATGTTTTCTTTTCAGGTGTAACGACTAAGAAGCCAGAGGATATGGACTTTCCAAGTACAATGACGGACCTTGCATCAGAAACATGGATGCTCAGGTAAGAAGAACACTGTATTGCCAATTGGTCTACACCCACGTTGTCAACTATCCCAACATATTACACATGCGTATTCTTAGAGTCATTATAATCAACATTTCCCCCTATGTCTGTGAGATTGTTACTTCCTCAATTTAATTGTATTACAAGAATTTGTCGTAACTTTTGAATGTGATGATATTCAGATAGACCTTATTCGTCATTGTCATCCCATCGTCATCTTTGAGACTGAAGACAACGCCTTATGTGTGTTGGTGATCTGCAGCTGGCGCTTCTCTGACAACTCTGTTTATGCATATTCCTTTCTCCTTTGAGCGAGGGCGCTATGAGATAATGGCGTCAATCCGTAATACCACATTCATTTTCTGTTTCTCAGTGGGGCTTCTCTGATGCAGGAAGGCTTTACAGTCAACCACACATACTCACTTGACCTTGACACACTCCTTGAAGGTCAAAGAATAGGTCTCCTTAGGACAGAAGAGGGAGCCCTTCATTTCTATCTAGATGGGATTGACAAGGGTGTGGCTTTCACCAACATTCCTGAAGGTACTATTGTTTTTTATTAAGTTTAATGTTTTTATATTTGTCATATTGCTGTTAGAATGCATGTTTGATGAAGCTGTTCATAAAGGTACTCATGAGTCACGACTTCATACATGATTTGATTTTTTATGTACACTTTTATTATGCGATTTGAATGGATAAATAAATCCATCTGAAACACTTCAAATTCAAGTTATCGTAAAGCCATTTGTAATCACTCGCTCAATCTGCTTTATGCACCCCATTTTCCCCCAGGAACTATTTTTCCTTTCATGGTGACGAATACTTTAACTGAATATTTGGATTGAATTAGATTCTACATACCTATGAGTTCATCCCAAATTATATTTTGTATCAAAACCAAAGGGGTTCATTTGTAAGACTTTTTTTACATTAAAGGGGCAAATCGCATTTGGCCTCAGGATGTTTTATTAATTGTTTTGTACCTACCTTATTTGTTTTTATGACAGATGTTTACGTAGTGATAGATCTCTATGGACAATGTGCACAGATATCTGTCTATGATTCATCAATGACACTTTCTGAAAATCAACTCATCTTGCCTCCACCAACAGTACCAATTGAAACCATTCTAACAGGTAAGGCACTGTCACCATTGTCATCACCTTTCACCATCTTCATCATTATCAGCAACGTCATCATCATCACCATCATAATCACCATCGTTTTCATTATTGCCAATATCATGATAATCTTTTTTTGTGACTACCATCATCATTATCATCACCATCATCATAATCACCATCGTTATCATTATTGCCAATATCATTATAATCTTTTTTTGTGACTACCATCATTATCATCACCATCATCATAATCACCATCGTTATCATTATTGCCAATATCATGATAATCTTTTTTTGTGACTACCATCATCATTATCATCACCATCGTTATCATTATTGCCAATATCATTATAATCTTTTTTTGTGACTACCATCATTATCATCACCATCATCATAATCACCATCGTTATCATTATTGCCAATATCATGATAATCTTTTTTTGTGACTACCATCATCATTATCATCACCATCGTTATCATTATTGCCAATATCATTATAATCTTTTTTTGTGACTACCATCATTATCATCACCATCATCATAATCACCATCGTTATCATTATTGCCAATATCATGATAATCTTTTTTTGTGACTACCATCATCATTATCATCACCATCGTTATCATTATTGCCAATATCATTATAATCTTTTTTTGTGACTACCATCATTATCATCACCATCATCATAATCACCATCGTTATCATTATTGCCAATATCATGATAATCTTTTTTTGTGACTACCATCATCATTATCATCACCATCATCATAATCACCATCGTTATCATTATTGCCAATATCATGATAATCTTTTTTTTTGTGACTACCATCATCATTGTCATCACCGATCACCACCATCATTATCATTATAATCAAGAACAACATTAGCATCATTGTTATCATTTAAATCCTTGCTGTGGATTTTCTTTTGGAAATGGCAGAAGCATGGTCTTCTCTTTTGGACATGAATGTCCTGTTCATCTTACTTTCAAATCTTTTTAACCACCACTGAAATGTATTTAAAAAACCCATGGATCTCAATGAAAGAATATTATCTAGGTTGTCCATTATTAAGCCCAGACAATTTAATAATTTTCACCTTAATTCGAGTAAAAAAATACTTTTATGTTTAGAACTAGGCCACCGATGCATAGACTTTAATAGGGTTTATTAGGTATTCATTTGGTCCTATTTTGGGGCCCTATTAAACTAATTTTTACCAAATTTGGGCTGCGGACGTTTTTGTCTCACCTGCGAAGCAAAGTGAGACTATAGGCGCCGCTTTTCCGACGGCGGCGGCGGCGTCAACATCAAATCTTAACCTGAGGTTAAGTTTTTGAAATGACGTCATAACTTCGAAAGTATATGGACCTAGTTAATAAAACTTGGCCATAAGGTTAATCAAGTATTACTGAACATCCTATTAGAGTTTCATGTCACATGACCAAGGTCAAAGGTCATTTAGGGTCAATGAACTTTGGCTGAATCGGGGGTATCTGTTGAATTACCATCATAACTTTGAAAGTTTATTGGTCTAGTTAATTAAACTTGGACATTAGAGTAATCAAGTATCACTGAACATCCTGTGCGCGTTTCAGGTCACATGACCAAGGTCAAAGGTCAATGAAGTTTGGCCGAATTGGGTGTATCTGTTGAATTACCATCATAACTTTGAAAGTTTATGGATCTGATTCATGAAACTTGTACATAAGAGTAATCAAGTATCACTGAACATCCTGTTCAAGTTTCAGGTCACATGATTAAGGTCAAAGGTCATGTAAGGTCAATGAATTTTGGCCATGTTGGGTTTTTTTGTTGAATAACCATCATATCTCTGTAAGTTTATTGGTCTAGTTCATAAAAAATGGACATAAGAGTAACCATGTATCACTGAACATCTTGTGCGAGTTAGAGTAGTATTCAAAGTCAGCACTGCTGCTATATTGAACCGCGTGATGCAGGTGAGACGGCCAGAGGCATTCCACTTGTTCATCATGAAATGCCAAATTTGTGTTTCCTTATGATGTCACACTTTGGTACCCTAAAAAGATGTAAAGCTGTCAAATATTTTGACATTTAACCAGCGTTCCTTTCTTGACATCCATTCCACAGTACCAGGTCTGCCTCACAAGTTCCACCCGTGCATCGGTTGCAACGTCTCACTCTCTGAGGACTCCTCAAAGGCCACTAGGACAGATGCCTTCAACAACGGCATCATCTTCAGCTCTAAACCACTCATAGAAGGAGACTTCTTTGAGGTAGGTCTATCAGTGCTGAATCCGAGCACATGCTGTAAAGACGTTTTTGATTAGTGGTTACGTCCCTCGGCTGTGAACCATTAGGTCCTGGGATGGGCTTAGATCCCACAGATGCATAAGTGTCCAGTAGCAAGTTTTATTTGTATTTGCTTGTATCATTTTGATACATTGGAAATCGATACTGAATTCAATTGAATTGTACTGTACAGAATAGATCCTGTAGTCAAATTCCCTTGCAGGATAAGTGTCTAGTTGCAAGCAAGCTGCTTTTGTTTGTGTAAGACTGTAAGTTCAAATTAGATTTTTAACTGATTTGATCTGAACTTAATTTTGCTTTACAAGAATATTGTATTATCATTATTGCGGAATCATCGCTATAGCTGTTCTCACCTGGGTTTGTAATCAGAGGGTCATGTGATTTGAAATCCTAGGGTCCTTTGGTAAGGCATCAGTCTATTTTTTGCCACTCTCAACCCAGGTTTTAAATGGATATCCAATAGGATGTGAAAATCTGCATAACATGTGGAGTTTAGAAAGTCTTGTCGGAATGCTCCTCAGGGAGTGGAGAGAGTACATACATTGTACTCAGGCAAGGCAGAATACAGTGTATCAAGTGCTATGTAAACAGTCAAGTATCATCATAATTTACTGTAAATTATTATTGTATTGTTTAATACAAACCATTTCAGGTTCAAATTGACAGACTAGCCAGGCATTGGTCAGGTTCCCTCTGTATTGGACTCACCACGTACCATCCTGAAGATCCTCTCCTTGCCGAGCCACTGGCCGCCACCACCTCAGAGCTGAAGGCTAGGGGTACATGGGTCATGCAGGGGTCGGATATCAGGAAGAACGGGGTCAACATCAGGTCAAACTACGGCCCAACGTTAGAAAGATTAGAGGTGAGATGTAGTAACATTATCAGGGGAGCATTCTATGAAATGAAAAAAAATTATTGTTAGAAGATACTGCTAATCCTTGCATCAGCAAGTCAGTATAAAAAAAGGGGTATGGCTGCTAATCAAGTGATTGACATTATTTTGATAGCAAACAGTAAGATGTGCTAATTACTGATGATAGTGACTTGTTCTTATGGCAGGTCATGATTTTTAACCCTATCTAGGCCGGGGGGGCCTCGGAGGCCCCCCTCAATGAATCGCGCGATATTTTCATCGTGCGAATTTTTTTGACCGCGTCGCTCGCTGACTTTTTACTTTCAAGTCTTTCGCAACTTTTGAGACCAATTTTGCGTCACCCGGGTACGTGGTTCCGAAATTACGCAACATTATGTAAGTGCATGTCAGACCGAAAATTGCTCAAAAACGTGATTTCGTGTACAAAGTCAATGCAAATTGTGTTTTCATCCAAAATTCATAAATGTACGATTATTTTTATTTTTTTTTAGTCTAAATGTATTCATTTTATGCTTTTTATGATCACAGAAGAGTCCCCAACAAATTTAATTGAAAAAAAACAATGAAAAACAAAAGGTAAAAAAAACAAAGAAATACATAAGAAATTGCAAAAAACAATATAATACATAAGAAAATGATTTGATATCACAATTTTTTTCATGTACACTTGCTAAGGACACCACAAAGAGTTTCTATACCAAAAATTAGTACATTTGGAGCTTTATTTAGGGAGTTAGAGGGAAAAAGTATGATTTCGCATACTAATTACGCATGAATTAGCATAATCACTTAATAGCGATTCGCATGAAATAAATTACTATACAATCTTGTAGATTATGCCCCATCTCAGTTCAGTTCATTTATTTTCATAATCTCAATAAAAAACATCAAATGCAATCAAAATTTACAAAACAAGTACAAACGAGAGTATTCAAAATTTAAACAAAAGCATGAACATAACGATTGAGAGTATGATGGAACTAGCAAAGGCCAAGGGCCTATCACGGGCTAGTCCCCGAAAGGATATCAGTAAAATTATTGAGTTACATATGTATGAATTAAAATATTTTAAAGGAAATAGCAAAACAAAACAGACAAACGAACAAACAAGTAATTTGATATTTTTGAGTTGGTTAAAAAAAAAAAAATCATTTAAGTGCATTGTTTTGTGATCGAGAGAAAAGGTACATTTTATAATTACGTTTGAAAGACGATAAAGTGGGCATATTTTTTATATCATTTGGTATGTCATTCCAACATTTTGCTCCTACAAAAGATATAGTTGTACGAGAAAATTGATATTTGTATAACGGCAAGCGTAAATGGCTACTGGTCCTTGTATCATAAAAATGGAAAAAACTGTTAAGCCTAAAAGATTCATTAAAATTTGAAGGCAAGATGTTTTTAAAATATGAGAACATGAATATAGCAACCTGTAGTTCATACAATTCAGTGATCTTAAGAATCCTTAGATCTTTAAAAAGATTAGCAGTGTGCGAAAATGCATTTTCGTTGCTCATGATACGGACTGCACGTTTTTGTAATTTTAAAACACGATCCAATAGGTAATCAGCACAGTGTCCCCACACAATACAGGAGTAAGAGATATATGGCAAGATCATTGAATAATACAAAGTTAATAAGACTTGTTTGGGTACTACATTCTTAAGACGATTCATTGCACCAATACTTTTGGAAATTTTGGAACAAATATCATTAACGTGTATACTCCAACTTAGATTTTCATCTATATAGACACCCAAGAACTTGGTATTGGTTGTTCGCTGAATTTCATAATTATTTATACATATTTTAATATTTTCGTCATCTATATTCTTATTTTGGGGTTTAAAGATCATATAAAATGTTTTATTCAGATTAAGTACAAGCTTGTTTGCTGTGAACCATTCATGAATAGACTTAAGTTCAAGATTCAAAGTAGAGATCATTTCTATGATATTATAACCAGAGATAAATAAATTTGTGTCGTCTGCAAACAAGATACAAAAAAGTCATTGACTGACATATTGAAGATCATTGATGAATAAAAGGAAAAGTAGCGTACCCAATACCGATCCCTGTGGTACTCCTACATCTATGGTACACATTTTCGAATTATAATTGTTTAAAGATACATATTGTTTTCGGTAGCTCAAATAACTATCGAACCATTTCAAAACTGTTCCACGGATACCATAATGATATAATTTTTTTAACAATATTTCATGATTAATACAGTCAAACGCTTTGGAAATATCCAAAAAAAGTCCAATTAGAAATTCTCTATGCTCAAAAGCTTTTGAAATTCTATTAGTAAATTGAAGAAGCGCCATGTATGTTGAATAGCCTTCTCTAAAACCAAACTGTCGGAGAGTAGAGAATTTCGTTGGTTGTAATAAAAGAAATCAGTCTCTTGTACACCAGTTTTTCAAATAACTTTGCAAAAACAGATAATAAAGAAATGGGTCTATAATTTTCAAAACAAGACCTCTCACCCTTTTTGTGAATTGGAACAACTTTAGCAATTTTTAGTCTATTTGGGAATACGCCCTCTTCCAAAGACCTATTAAAGATATTACCTAGAGGCTTTAAGACAAAATTAATTGATCGTTTAAAAACTTTAACAGTAATAGCATCTTGACCTGGGCTTTTATTTTCTTTAAAAGTGGACACAATATCTAAAATCTCTTTTCCTGTTATTGGTTTAAAGAACATTGTATGGCTGTTTTTGTTACCTAAAAAATCACAAAAGTTTTTGTTACTACTAGGGGCATTATTGATAACATTACGTCCAACAGAGCTGAAATATTCATTAAACATGTCTACAATGGATTGTTTATTCTCTACTTCACGACCATTGCTCACCATCTGTTCACATTGTGTACGCGGCTTTGGTTTATTAAGGACTTTGTTGATAACATTCCAAGTGTCTTTTATCTTTCCACGTACATTGTTAAATTTGGAGTTAAAGTATTCATGTTTAGGTTTTCGAATTTGCTCTTTCACGAAATTCCTGTAACTTTTGTAATTAGTTTCCCGTTGCTGTGTAGGGTTTTTCAAAAAATTTCGTAAAAGAGTATATTTTTTCTGACAAAGTTTTTTTAATGAAGGATTAAACCAAGGTTTATTGATTTTACCTTTCTTTTTTGAATTATATTTCTTAATTGGGAAGCTTTGTGTGAAGAAGGATGTATAAATATCCATAAAGGCATTGAAACTAGCATCGACATTTGTGAAATTATCAAGAAAATTCCAATTTGTGTCTCTCAATAAACCACAAAAGCCAATTATATTTTGTTCATCATACAAACGTTTAAAAAAACATTTTTCGGTGACGTCTATATCTGTATCAACAATTGTAAACACAGGAAGGTGATCACTAATATCGGAGATTAAAATGCCAGAATGTAAATTTTTTTCAGGTATATTTGTAAAAATATTATCAAGCAGTGAACTGGATACATGTGTGACTCTGGTTGGTTGTGATATTAGGGGAGAAAGTAAATAAGTTGATAATACATCTATAAAACTGTCTGCAGTGTAAGGAGCACTGTGGTTCAATAAGTCAATATTGAAATCTCCTACCAGAAAACAGTCCTTCCTTTCGTTTACAATCGTTTCTAGAGGCACTTCTAAACAGTTTATAAAATTTACAATTGATTGACTTGGTGGTCTATACACAACTGCTACAATAAGTTTTTTTTGTTTACAAAACACTTCAATAAACATTGATTCAAGATCATCATTAAATATATCCAAATCTGGTTGCCTTTTAAAGGCAACTTTATTGTTGATAAAAAAGCCTACTCCTCCACCACGCTTTTCATTGCGACTGAGAAATTAATATATTATTTGGGAGGGTTAGAAAATTATTATCGTCGTCCTTAAGCCATGTTTCAGTAATACCGATGATAGAAAATTCAAAATTTATATCGTTGAGAAAACATTCTAAGTGATCAAAATTCCTCTTCAAACTTCTACAGTTTACATGCATTAATAAAAGAAGATTTCTATCACACATTTCTTTTGTAAAGGTTGAAAATTCTCGATTATCATAATAACTGGAACGACTAGGAATGTCAAAATTTGTTTTTTCATTAAATTCACAAGATATGCACCTATTCGTAATAACTGGTATTTGACCATCATTTTGTATTAGGTATTGGTTATTGCACGAATTACAAACATTTCTTTCAAACATTATGACACAAGTACAACACTATAAGTGATAAATTTAAGTGACAACAATGTGTATGAATTAACAAAAAAGTAAAAAGAGTAAGAAATACAATTACCTTACAGTGTTACATTCCAAAAAGGGGGATGCCTGATAAAAATAACAAACAGTGTCATATATTTTCCAGATCATGGACGCTTGTAAGGAGCTTTATGATTTCCTTTCCATCCTTGCCGGTGGTTTTGAGAAGAGCAAATATACGACCATCTCTTGTCGAAGCAGATTTCTCTTTCTCACTCTTGTATGCCATTCTAAGATCTCGACGGCCGAGATCTTAGGGGGGGCTGGGAGGCCCTCATCCCCCCCCCCCCCCCCCGGCCATAGGAACTCCCAAAATACCCCGGCCTAGATAGGGTTAAATGAGGCAGGTTTTTCAAATAACAAGGATTTACATCACCCAACTTATAAAACATCACCCAACTTATAAAACATTGAATACACATCATTTTTCTAGGGTATTAGAAATAGACACACTTGTAATCCTTTGGAACAGTAGGAAATTTGTCAAATGGTTTGTCATGCATGTGATTCTTATTAGTGCTCTTGTAATGTGTATTTATGGTATATCTCATTGTTGCAGATTGGCCATAAGGTCGGTGTAAGGTTAACAGCTGATCGTTGTATGCACATGGTAGTCAATGGAGAAGACCTTGGACAGGCTGCTGTAGACATACCACAGGTAACAGATAGGGACCCTGGTGGGTGTTTCATAAAGCTGTATGTAAATTAAGAGCGACGACTGGTGATCCTTTTTTTTAGCACATAAGTAGGGTTCACCAGTCGTTCTTCAAAATGCTCTTAACCTACGAACAGCTCTGTAAAACGGCCCCCAGTAATATAAAGCTTCAGGATTTATAATAGAGCTGATCTTTACGACTGATCATACACAATTATCAATGCAATCAGTTGTAGAAAACAGCCTTATGAACAATCGCTTAGCTTCGTGGTACGGGACCCTGGAATATATATAAGTAAATAGCCGAGATTAGGATGAATTTAACTTTGTTATCAATTTATTATAGAATATAAGGTTTGACCAGAGCCTCACAACATAAAAACGTTGCAGTGGATTTATATGATGGATTGTTCATAATGACCAATGCAATTGATTGTAAATCAGCCCTGCTATCAATCTCTTCATTTAGTATTGAGTGGCTTTAGGTAGCAAAGTGTAGTCTCATTACATACATTATTTTATGATATTTAATTTTGATTTGTAGCAGGACCTTTGTTAATTTCTTGACTGTATGACTTTGCCATGAACTTCTCATTATAAAGTTCAGCTGTCTGCTTCATTTATCACTTTTTTTCAGTTAATAGTCTATTAAACATTGATACAACTACGTTTATACTTAAATAGTCTTTTGTTAGTTAGATAAATATTTCTGTCCCTTTTTGAGTGTGTTTGTGTATTTGGAGATTTCAAGGATTTCTGGCAGTGAGAAATGTAATTTTGTGATGAAATTTTCACTCTTATGAACCAGAATATAGTTAAAGTTTTTAAAGTGTATTTCTTTTGATATTTCCAGGGTGTGTATGCTATTGTAGAGCTGTATGGTCGAGTAGAGAGCATACATATCATCAGTTCCTCAGTCAGTCTCCCCAACGAGCCCCTTAGGGCGCCCTCAATTTCATCAATAAGTGATACGGAACCAGACTCAGAAAAAGAGGTAAAATTTGACTAAGATATTGAGAATGGATTAATTTCAAGTATCCTTGTAGTAAATGAAGATGTTGAATTAACTATGAACCTTCTGAACAGTTAAAGGGGAAGTTCACCCTGAAGAAAACTTTGTTTTAAAAATAGGAGAAAAACTTGTAAAAAATATTGGTGAAGGTTTGAGGAAAATCCGTTAAAGAGTAAGAAAATTATTTGAGTTCAAAGTTTTGGATTTGTGACGTCATAAACGAGCAGCTGCCCCATGTGTTATGTAATATAAAATGCATGAATTTCAAATTTTGTATGGTTCCTGATGACTTAATTTTGTTCTCTCCTCATGATCGGTTGTGAAATGATTTGTCTATTGATATACAAAAGGTACAATGAAAACCATTTTCAATTTTCTGAGAAAATGACATTTCATTGATTTTTACCATTCGCTATGTAGGAATGCTGCTCGCATATGACGTCACAAATCAAATAATTGAAATTCTAATAACTTTTTAATTATTTGATGAATTTTTCTCAAACCTTCAGCAATATTTTTTATTATTTTTTCTGCTATTTTTATAATAAACTTTTTGTTAGGGTGAACTTCTTTGATCTTAACACCTTCTGTGCTACATTACAGAATTTTATGTCTCCACCCTATGTTGGTACATGTAGTTGGTGGAGACATTTTGGTTTTGAGATATCCATCCATCTGTGTATGTAGTGCCTGTAATATATATTTTTTTTGGCAAAGGTGGAGGCATAAACTACGACTATTTGAAGTAAAGAAATCCATCTAGTCTGTTCATGTTTAATTTTTTGCACCTTCAAAGTGTTTCACTTTCTTTATAATTTTTCATAAAAAATAATTCTCTCGGTACTTAATAAGGTCTTTGTTTCAATTTCATTTGGGTTGGTTGACGTTTGTTATATATTTTTTTATGGAAATGTGTAATAACCTTTGAAATTTGAATTTCTTTTCTGAAGGATGCATCCACAACATCAGAGAAATCGCCATCCATCTGTTTCCATGACAACCATGGGAAGAATGCATCGCTGTGCAATAATAACCTGACCGCCCGTAGGATAGGAAGCTATCATCAAGGAATCGTACTCAGCACCAAACCCTTGCCAAGAAAACAAACCTTTGAAGTAAGCAAATAGAATTTTTTTTTCTGAAATTAACATAATACAAAAAGTAAGTTCTCAATCAAAATGGCATAATGTTTTTGGACGGTTAAAACCTGGGGTGGTATTCTGAGAATTGTCCTTACTTTTCTTATAACTTTTCTTGTAACTCAGCAAGAAAGCAGCTCACTAAAATTGTCCTAAATTGGTATTCTGAAAATTGTCTTATATCTGTAAGGACGTCCCCTATTTCATCTCTGAACACGCCCAATATTCTGTCATCAACCAATCATGCTAAGGCCAACCAATAGAAGTGTCTCTTCCGAATATTATTATAAGCGCATTGTTGACATGAGGTGTATTTCCCTTTCGCCCCGACGCTTGTGCATGTGCGCCACTGTGCTAAAAATACACATGGCTGATCTCAGAGTCTTTTTTTTTATAAAATATTCATCATCTCGATCACCAATTCGTAATTGCTGAAAAGTCTACCAATCCGTCTCTGTATGTCTTTGGAATGTCTCCTGCAGTAAAACATGATATGCTTGCGGGATGCAGCATGCGGCCCCTGATATCTAAAATTATATTTAAAAAAAAGACTCTTAAGCGGGCTCAGATACTAATTTAGAAAACGTATTTTGTGACACAAGTAGTAAACTTATTTTGGCTTAAAATACTGCTCTACATTAATGAATGTTTTTAGACAATTCATAAACAAAGTAATGTATTATTAAATCCACATCAAACTATTTAGAGTGCCTAAGAAGTCTGTCAAACATTGCTGGATGGGAGCAGCCCCTTTAGCATAGATCCAGCTCTTTAGCAATTTCCTTCCAGAAGATTTTGAAATATTTGTTATGAAGAAAGGCAACTTGTTATATGCGAGCCTACAATCTATATGAGAGTATATGCTGCTTTACTTTGTATTCTTGTTGTTTTACTCTCCCATAATTGTTTGTGTTTGATGATTTGTGTATGGTATACATTGTAGATTATTAAGAGGTGACAAAAATTGCAAATTTCTCTAATAGTCAGCATATTGAAATTTATGTCATGAAAATAAGATTTGGGAATATATTTTCAACCTGTTCAGTCAATTCACAAATTGTTTCTTAAAACTTTGGTAATGACCAGATCCAGATTGATAAGCTGAACGAGCATTGGACAGATTCCCTGAAGATTGGAGTAACTGGAACGTCTCCTGATAAACTAACATTCCCGGCTACCGCATCGGCCATCAAGAAATGCTCCTGGGTTGTACAGGGAGAATCCGTCTTCCATAATGCCAAGAAGGTAAGTGAGCTTGAAATGAATGGAAAAGACTTTCAGCAGTGGCAGATCCCCTCTTCCCTATCTCGAGGGAAAATGTGAAAACTTTGGGGGGAAAAAGGAAAAAATAGATAAGTTTCTAAAAACTGATGAGGGTTATGGTTGTGATGGTGATTGTGACGATGATGATGATAATGGTCATGGTGATAGTGGTGATGATGATGATGATGGTGATGGTGGTGATGATGGTGGTGGTGGTGATGATGATGATGATGGTGATGATGATGGTGATAATGATAATGATGATTATGAAAATACAAGAGTTTATGAAAAAGGGAAATTTATAAATACCGCCACATATCCCATATTGTAAAATCTGAAACTGAATTGATTACATGTTACCATATTTTCAATCTTCTTCAAAAGGTAAAAGGCAACTACGGACCCAATTTAGACAAGTTAAAAGAAGGGAGCATTGTTGGCCTGGTTGTAAGCAATGAGGGCAGTCTTCATCTTCATGTTGATGGAAGGGATTATGGGATTGCAGCTGAGGACGTGGCTACACCTTGCTATGCTCTGGTAGATCTCTATGGACAATGTGAACAGGTGAGAAATGGAGATATACAGCAAATATTTTGAATGCTATAGTTCAGAGAACCCAGTTTTTCTGTTTTCTAAAATGCCATTTCTGTGTTCTTCAGTGGTTAAAACATCACATTCTTTATTTTCTAGTGTACAATGCATGATATAGCAATTTATAAACATGTAGTGAAAACCTTTGAAGAACAGAAGTTTTCATGAAGATAAAGCTTTGCAAACACATGGTGAATGATACTATCAGATATGATGTGCAGAGTTTTTGTTTTATTGGATTTTGCTTCAATTATATGCTCTGTATTTCACTGGTTTGAGGGACATGAAAAGCTTCTGTTTTCTGTGAATTCTGTTTTTTTCTGTATTCCATGATTTTCTCCAGTTTTCTATGGTATCGTGGAAAAATGGGGACTCTAATAAAGTTGTATATGATTTTATAGCATTGTAACTTACGGTGAATAAAACTCGGAGGCTTCCAAAGGACAAATGCTGAGATGAGAATGAAATGCAATTATTTTCTTTTTCTTGAAAAGGTTACCGTGGTAACTGAAGCATTAGCTGCATCAGGAGGCTTACAAGATGAACGAGAGAAGGCGGTTCTTGAGAATGGTAATTATCCTTATTTCTATTGAACCTTTAGGGATGTTTGTATGGGTGTGTTCAAAATCATTCATGTCATTGTGTGTATATTGACAAATAGATATCATCAATCTCCGTTATTGTTGACAATAACTGCCCTTATTGTCATTATTTATCCGCCATAGTTATTGTCATTTATATTCAAAATAATTCAATTGAAAGAAAAAAGGATCCAAAAGATAGGCCACAGAAATCTGTAAATTTTCTGACAAGAGATAAAGGGGAAAAATATAACTACCTCAAAATGGGGTTGGAGGTTTTGCGACATTTTTTCAAACATTCTCCCCTTTGTGCCATCCTCATCTACCACTGGGACTCAGCATTCATTATATTTCATATGTATATGTCTATGACACTAAATAAATCATCCAATTGCAATTATAGCCCCCCTCCTCTTCCTTGATATGAATGTTTACTTTACTTTTATGGTTGTATCATCATTCTGTTTTATTTGATTTTTTTTCCATTAGGTTTGAAAGAGAATTCCCCATTACTGTCCTATCATCCAATGGCTATTACAGCAAGAGATTGTGACTATCAGAAACTGTGCAATAGATTCAAAGCATCACTTGGCTTACCAGGTAAGTCTTCCTCAATTATTGTTGTCATCATCAATTCACTATTACCTTTATCATCAAGTCTTCATCATCGTCATCACCATCATCATTGTCACCATCATCATCCTCATCGTCGTCATTATCACCATCATCATCAATATTATCAATTCATCATCATCACCATCATCATTACCACACCATCTTCGTCATCACCACCATAAACATTGTCACCATCATCTACCGGTAATCCAAAAATTTATCCTTCTAACAAGAGGTTCAAATTTTACCCCCATAATAATGCTTTCTCTAGTCCCCATGTTATCTCTCGAAGTGTATAAAATCTATCATTAGTAGGTTGTTCCCATTACCCACGTTTTATATTAACTTTCCCCTTTTTCCCCCTTAATTTGACAGCTGCTTACTTTGAAGCAAACACCCGTTCAAGTAAATGCTACTGTGAGGCGTGTCATAAAGTCCATGGAGAGGAGGCCTATACCACCAAAGGTGACCCGCCTAGGGGGTACACCAGACCGTTGAGATGGTGCAAGTTTGCCCTAAGGTATGTCTTTCATTGTTGATAATTTACATTATCGAAGGGGATTTCCCTGTCTCCTTCCATCATTAAACTGCATGATCCAATATTCCTAATTCTGGGTTAATTGATTTAATACATTGTATAACTTTACTAAAATTATGGGAAGTAAACTGTCAGAACTATCTTTAATCCTTATTTTCTTTATGGTTATTGGGCCCTGTGCTCATAAATTGAAAATGTGAAAGAAATTATTTAGGATTCATTCCAAGACAGTTTTTAATAGTTTAATAGAGTGCCAAATATGCTGATATATTAAAAATTTCTGTGAGACGCTTGCAGGCCTCTACAAAAAAAAAATTTCATCACTTGCCCTGTTGGGCAAGTGATGACAAAATTTGCTTGCCCGATAGAAAAAACTGCTTGCCCAATTTTTTAAATAATTTTTAAAATGATAATTAAATAATTTTTTTCATTATGACGGCACTACTCTTATTTTTATTAAGGTATACTAAATAACAATTGAGAATCATGTCCAGTATAAAAGAACACACATTGAAAAGGATATTTTCAGCAACGTAGGCCTGAGTCTTTACGTTTATTTTGGAGAAAAAAATCAATATTTTATGGCTATTTAAGGTTTTAAAAAACCCTTCAACAAAAGTTGCTAAAATTTCATATTTTGCATCTTTAAATCCATGAAATGGCTACCTGCGTAACATATTTCCTTAGAATTGCTTTCATTTACCGTAGTTGGAAACTATAAAGAAAGCCAGTGAAAAATGTTCAGCTCTTTATTGACTCGGAAAAAATTATTTTATCATCAAAAGTGGAGTGGCTAAAATTTCACATTTTGCATCTTTAAATCCATGAAATGGTCATTTATTTTCCATATTTCCTTGATTTCCTTGATTAAAAAAAAATTAATTGGAAACCATCAAGTCTTTTCTTCATCATTTTATGATGTTCCACTCGGTCAATAATTTTATCTACATGTTTTCACTTATTAATGAATTATTAGTAACATTGTTTACGGTAATATTGTATGATTTTTAAGTAATCTTTTTCACTATGCTTAGAATCTTGGGTGTGTGTGTGTGTGTGTGTGCGTGTGTTTGTGTGGGTGTGACTGTGAGTTGAACTTTGATATAAATGAATTCAATATCTAATTTCTACTTCGCCTATTCGAGTACAATAACCTGTACTCGGCCATGTAATAAAGGCCCACATACCCTAACTTTTCCTGAAGTTCTTTGAAAACGCAGACTTCTACGAAAATTGCATTTCTCTATGGGGGAGTCTAAATTTGGTGAGAATGTATTCATTAATAACTTAAATATACATGACAATAAAGAAATCATCAAACTTTATTGGAAGTTTTGAATAATATACCCGAAATGTAAACTCTGTCTGAAACAGAAAATCACCATCATTGAGGCCTTTACTGAGCGACTTGTCCCCCAGAGCTCTGGCAGAGAGACAGAGCTCAGACTGGCTAGCTAGTATGCGCACGTGTGTGAGCCTCCCGCCGGCCTTGTAAAATAGATGGAGCTTTGTTTGATGATTTATTGTCTGATATTTACCTCATCCCCTCAGAAAGGGAAACAAATGAATTTTACGTCATAATTAACAAATACGGCAAGTTATTTTAGATGATGATAGGCCGTTTTGAAAAGCAAAGCCGAATGACATGACAACTCACCAATGCGAGGTTACTAGACTCTGTGATTTATTTCCTGTGTAATTCTAACTATTTTATCACAGAATTGTGATATCGGAAGGGGGAAAATGTGCATTAGAAATTGCACATGGTGGTAGTCATAATGGACCCCTATACTACATTCAACTGTTTCCCGGCCATTGCGTTGATTTTTTTCATACCCGGTACCATGTATGGAAATACGTGGTACAGAAAAAATAACGCAATTTCGGAATTTGAAACTGCGCTACTCGTTATTTTTTAAGGCTGATTCATGATTTTGAGTGTGGATTTTGGATGATTTATGGAAAAACGAGGTACGGTACTGAAAAAAAAGACGCAACAACCACTTGCCCGATCGGGCAATTGACTTTGAGAGGTGCTTGCCCGCACGTCATTTTCACTTGCCCCGGGCAAGCGGGTTTGTCGCGCCCTGCGCTTGTGTCACTTTTTGCAGCGCAATGGGCACTTTATGGTTAATTGAATGACCATTGGGGGTGCATGATTTACAATTGAATTTTATTTTCCATAAAGCCCGGCTCACTCTATGCGTTTCGTTGCGATCCGAATTTCAAAGAAATTGTAATAACATTTGATATGAACATTCCAACCAATAAAATCTTAGCGATGAGACTTCAGAATTGTGGTAGGACTACTGTAATCAAAATTCAGTCTAGTTGAGCCTCCCTATATGAATAAAAGTAATTTCAAGTCCAAATTGTAATGACTTCATCATCGGCTGTGGCTTGAAGCTGATTTGGACTTTACCCCGACTACAGGGCTTGCCGCATAGCAAAATTTTGATTTGATTATTCCTCACATTATCATCATCATCATCATATCAGCCATGTTCAGCCCACTGCAGGGCGAAGGCCTCCTCAAGTTGGTGCCAAAGGTGCTTGTCTTGTGCTGACGCAATCCAATTTATACCAATGAATTTTGTGAGTTCGTCACTCCATCTCAATTTCTGTCTACCCCGATTTCGTGATCCTAGCCATGGTCTCCATTCAGTGATGCGTTTGGTCCACCTATTATCATGTGATCTTGCAAGGTGGCCAGCCCATCTCCATTTCATTGATTTAATTGCTTTGATTATGTCTATTACTTTAGTCTGGCTCCTAATCCATTGTATGGTTTTCCTATCGCGTTTTGATATCCCTAGCATTATATGTTCCATACTGTGTTGAGTGGTTTTTAATTTCTGTTCCATTTTCTTTGTTACAGACCAGGTTTCGGAACCATAGGTCATTGCCGGTATAACACATTGATTAAAGACTTTTCTTTTAAGGCAAATTGGCATATTGCTCTTCATAATGTCATTGAAATTCCCAAAAGCGATCCATCCAGCTCTTGTCCTCCTTTTAACTTCTTCCAGTTGTTCATGATCCATTCTGACATGTTGCCCAAGGTAGATATAATGATCTACTCTCTCGATTTCAGAATTATCCATTATGATTCTTTGCTCCGTAGCAAATTTGTTGAACATTACTTTTGTCTTTTTCATGTTGATCTTCAGCCCTACTTTGTTACTTTCAGTGTTGAGATCGTTAAGCATATTTTCTAGCTTGAGGCCATCATCAGTGATTAGAATGATATCATCTGTAAACCTTAGGTGATGGAGACACTCGCCATCAATGTTTAGCCCTGTACTTTCCCAGTCTATTTTACGTATTAATTCCTCCAGTGCAGCGTTGAACAGTTTGGGTGAAATGGTATCTCCCTGTCGCACTCCTCTGTTAATGAGGAATTCATCACTGTCTTTGTGCAGGTGAATGGTTGCAGTTGCTTGGCTATACATTTCCTGAATTAGTTTAATGTAGCTATGGTGCACACCTTGTACCTGTAAGGCTGTTATTACTGCCTCACATTATACTGAACTTCAAATGAAATAATCTTTTTCCTTCGAACTTTCACATTTGGTCGCAACCAATCGCATTGTGTGAGCTAGGCTTTATACATCGTATAAATAAGATGGTATTGACATAATAATGGGTTGTGTGGTCCAGTGGTTAGAGCATTGGACTCATAATCGCAAGGTTGTGAGTTCGAATCCCAACTCTGCCATTGTCTCCACTTTGATAAAAAGGCCCGAGAGTGATATCTGTCGTCTATAACGTCAGCCGCTATGACTGATTAACCTAACCTAGACGTAAAATGTTTCAGAGGTAATTGGTTATTTACCAGCTTGGCGTTTACCAGCAAAAAATGCTGTCCTGCCGAGTTCCTACCGGAGTTACAAGAATAATACAACATGGAGGGATGCCATTTATAAGCAATAATTGTTCCTTTGCACAGACATTTTTTACAATGTCCTGGCAAATCAGCCTAACCTGTGTGTAACTTTAACTATTTTCTTAGATTACACAATCTTGCTGAGGAACTGAATGTTTTTGAAAGCTGGCATGTAGCATACCATGGAACGTCAGTGGGATGCGTTAGGAAGATCCTAGACAGAGGAACGTTACTTCCTCCAGGTAAGAACACAACCTTCATAAGGAAAATTCCATGAAACATATGCTCAGTGATTTTCACTGACAATTCTTTCTAGGATCTGATTGCCTCAGAGCATGAGGTATGTTTATAGCTTGTTAGAGAGGATACAAAAAGTAACTAGCCATGCCAAACAGGGAGAATTGTATACTCCCCCCGTTGACATTTTTGTAGTAAATCTGTAATACCCCCATCTCACTAGATGGCGATTCCACTGCAATCGTCAAAAATCAACAAAGCGTGGTATAATGTAGCTTGATCGTGGCTTGATCTTTTCAATCTACTCCGTCGTACCTTGATCTTTTCTGAAGCGGCAAGGTTCGCCACCATCTTCCTGGTCGCTACAAAATTTTGAAACATGTTCAAAATTTACGTAGCGAGATCGCGGAGGTGCTAAAGCGCATCACAATCGAGTCATGAGCGTATTACAAACGACATTCGTAGCTGTAACGGAGCCCCAACGCATAAAGCGTAGTATAAGCGCGTTAAAAGCGCCACTGATCGCCGGTGGTTTTCAGGCCCGTTCCCAAGACAATTCCGCTACGCTGCTTCCGTTTACAAGGTGACTGCCTTGCGCTCGTCATGCTTCACACCGTTTCCACCGCGACGCTTTCTTCTTTGGATGGCATGTGGCACACGTTCTCAGCCCGCTACAGGCATTCGTGTTGTGCATTTGCTGCACCGCAGATGACTTGACAGTGATTGCGCAACGACCGTCCGCACTTATATAAAACGCCGTGCCAATGGCGGCGAATTATCATATTTGCAACAGATTACGAGGCAACACCACAACGTTTTCAAACATACCTACCAGAAAAAGGACCAAAAATGGAAAGTTCACCAAGCTACCCCTCTTAGGCCGGCGGTGGAAGAGCTAGGAAGAATGGGGGGTCATGGTGGTGGTAGAGGAGGAGGAGGATGAAAATCTTACTGCTGAGCCAGCTGGAAAGAGAAAAAAAAACGCTCACATGCCTTGATGACGAAATGGGTTACCTCTGCAGAAATATATAAATTGACTATGTTTTAAAAATAGATTGAATTCTAACCACAGTGACAGTAGACAATATCAAATTTTGTTAATGATTCGATCACTAATGCATTGATTGGGAAAGGCAATCTTTGGGGAGATTCTGGCAATGTGCCCCTTCCCCTCTCTCCCTTTTCATGAGATCTCTCACATCAGTAGACTAGTTCTTGTCAGCAAATTTGAAAGAAATTTACCAATTATGACAAACTTTTGTGGGAAAAAATAAACAGAATATCAAAGATTTTTATGCTCTTTTATGAAATTCTGGATGCATCCCTCATATAAACTATTAGGCTCATCGACATCTTTTGAATGAAATTTTAATATTGTATATTATGACTTGGGTGACAGCCAGGATCGGACCCTGTATCTTTTTGGCCGCCTCCTTCTCCTGTCCTCGCATTCAACTTTTAACTGATGGTGTTGCAGAATGCTAAGATGTATAAGTCCACCAAATTCTGGACATCCATGTTGGTTGGAGGTTGGCAATCGACTGAAAAAATGTGTCATGTGCCCCGATTAATATGCCGATTGCTTGAAATCGTTTCAAGAGCCCATCATGAACTTAACATAATCGCTCCATTCGTAGCACCACCGTACCGAGGTCCTAATTAGCGTATGAGCCTCGTAGTACGATTGCTTTGATCGCAGAAGAAGCGCATCACATCTGCCTTGAATCGTCGCAAGAAAGTGGCATTGTCGTACTTTCAGTGTATTACCATCGCCTTCAGCGCAGGTCGGTCACAGAGAAGTTGCAGTGCAATCGTCTCGCAGGCTAAAAATAGAATTCGAGGAAGATTCTGCTACGATTTGCGGGTTTTACACAGATCGCCATAGTCACCATGATTGCCTTCCTAGTGAGATGGGGGCTTAAGGTAACAAAATGTCTTGCAACTTTGAGACCAGGGCCCATCTAACAAAGAGTTATGATCGATCCAATCAATCTTAACTTTATGGAAATCCATCAGTGTCATAATTTCTTTTCAGGAAATATGTAAAATGTCCTTTGTAGACAAAGGAGAAACAAACACCCCAAAGACCCTATCCCTGATCACAGACGTGATGGCGTAGTATACATCATTCCTTGCCAGGGATGTGACGGGTCTTACATCGGAGAGTAAAAAAAAAGTATTTTACATGTTGACGCTGCTGGCCGTCCATAGTTGCGATTGATCAGATCAATCGCAACTCTTTGTAAGATGGAGCTCTGATACGCGATGGACATGATATGATATCAATTTTTTGAGGGAATGTTTCCTGTCACATGTAATATTGGTGATTGTGGCAAACTCATGGTCCATCACAGTAGGGTAACAAAGGTCACAAACTGGTTGGGCATGTATTGCTTTATTTTTGCTCTGTCTAGATGATACAAGTGATGGACGTTTATACTGGCCAGAGATGTTGGATTCACTCAGACAAAATATCCTAAGTACCAGATCTCATGGAGATCTTTGTCTCACCAACACTGAAGTCATTAATCACATCTCTTTATGTTACTCCCCTCAGGTGATATGAGTCTTGGACGGCTGTACCGGCCAGAGACACTTGGTACCATCAACAAACCTTCCCAAGTACCTGATCTCATGCAGATCTTTGTCTCACACTGAAATCATTAATCACATCTCTTTATGTTACTCCCCTCAGGTGATATGAGTCTTGGACGTCTGTACCGGCCAGAGACACTCGGTACCATCAACAAACCTTCTCAAGTACCTGATCTCATGCAGATCTTTGTCTCACCAACACTGAAATCATTAATCACATCTCTTTATGCTACACCCCACAGGTGATATGAGTCTCGGACGTCTGTACCGGCCAGAGACACTCGGTACCATCAACAAACCTTCTCAAGTACCTGATCTCATGCAGATCTTTGTCTCACCAACACTGAAATACGCTGGCTGTGATATCTTCTCACACAGATGCAAGTAAGTCACATATTTCTTTTCTTCTCATTACTTAAAGGCCTCTCTGTACACTGTAGGTGGTTCCCAGAGGCATTAATTTTTCAGGCCATCCGTCCATCCCTCCTTCCCTCCCTCTTTTGCTTTTTCATCCAGAGGGAGGGAAGGAGGGATGGACGGATGGCCTGAAAAATTTCATCGGGAGGCTCCCAAAAATTCATCCCAACACCCGCCCTTACGATTACCATGCTTATCCTCCTGAAATTACGATTTTTTTGCATTGATCAAATGGGATTGGAAGTACATTTGTCGTCTGCTAACTTTAGCATGTAGTAACTCCTTTACGTTCGCTCCTACTAAATTCTGTGTGAAAGGCAGACAAATAAGGAGCAGCGAAAAGCTGGTGCATGTGATATGACCAACGAGAATCCACTGTGCACCAAGCCGGTAGGCCTGGCTAGCTTCGCGAGGCGTGTGCGCTCACGGCCGCTGGATCTGTCGAGTCGTGCGGTGGAATAGCGGTGTGTGATTTCGGCGTATTGATGGGTTGATATTGACACGAAACGGCGGAAAATCAACAAAAGCCGACCAAGAAATGGGCTCAGAAGTATAAGACTGAATACAGTCTCCAGTACCCGTGTATTCGGAAGTCGGAAAGAGGAATTTACCATGCATTTTGCACAATTTGCAGCATGGATATTTCAGCTAAGCATGGAGGTCATGATGATATTCGGAAGCACGTACATGTAGGGAGCAAACGGCATACAGACATTACGGAGACGAGATCTTCGAGCTCCACTAGTACCAGCGAGGAGGAAGACGTTACCCGCGCTGAGCTTATCTGTACTGGATTTATAGTGGAACATAACCTGCCTATAGCTGTCACAGACCACACTGGCCCTCTATTATCTCTGTTCCTCCTTATGATTATTGTTGAACAGGTACTTTTCTTCTAATTGTCCCCTCATTTTTTTTACATGTATAAATGCATATCGGTATTTATATTTTTCTTTAATTCTTATGTTAAAAAAGTGGGAACAATGTTTTTTTAAAACCATGTGAAATGCTCCAAAATAAGGGTCAGATTGCAACAGAGAGCATCTAGAAACCCAGAGCTTCTTGGGCCCTAAGGCGGGCCCTGGACCCGGCCGGAGGGGTCGAGTGCTCAGCGCTCGAGATGTGCGCTACGGTTGCCAATCCTCCCTAATTCTGATTTCCAAAAGTTGGCATCTCTGGGTCTAAGTTAACAGACCTGACTTCAGAATATGGGCCAGAGGGTTCAAAGCTTATTAACCATTATGTCCTTTTGTTTTATCTTGGTAGATTCATCGACTCTCAGACGCAGAAAGAGCACTTTGCGAGGGTCGCATTTCAGGTCCGAATCAGGCCGGGATGCTACACGGCGGGTCCACAGAGCATCGGGGCCAACCACACAATAGATCCTTACATAGAGAACAGCAGAATAGAGTGGACTACAAAAGAGACTGCGTCCATCGTCCTGTGTGCTCTTCTCATATCGGTAGAGTGAGGGTACAGAAATATTGTATGTAGTCCCATGTATTTATTTTGCTGCTGGAATAGGAACGCCCACAGAGCAACTCACAAGCGAGGTGGCCCTTGCACGGAGAATAGCTTCTTGGAGTCCGCACTGGATGACGAAGCATCTGTTATCTTCTGAGGGCTCTATTTGAATGTGTTTGTTTGGATGTATTGCCAAGTATTTTGCTCCTGGAATGGGAACCTCTGTTGAGCAACTTGCAAACCTACAGTCCAATTCAAAGCATTCGCTTGGTGGAGTTGACCGCAAAAGAAAAGGCATTGCGGTATTGCTACTATTAAAGCGTTGTGTGTAGTTCCAAGTATTTATTTTGCAATACTGTGTATTTGTAGAAATACTGTCTACTATAGAAATTGCAACACTTATTCTGTGAATTGAGCTCTAAAAATGGAAATGTGCATGTGAAAACAGGGATGTTTTTGCAAAGACAATGCCAAACTGTCCAAAATTTTACAAATATCAAGGAAAGAAACAGTTTATCATCCAACCTGTATTTTCTTTTTGCCAATTTTATGACACTGTAAAGGATAAATAAACGAAAAACTTATCAGGCTCCAAACTTCTGAGGCAGTGTTGAAACATTGTTTACAAAAATTAATATCAATTAATTGCAGCTGTATTCTGTCTTTTTGAGTGGGAGCATTTTTCCAACAGTCAGGGCTTAAACTAGTACTTATGAGACATTTCATCTTCAGTGAGCACAAAAAAAGGGTTCATTGATTCAGAGGCATAGATGAGTTGTAACTCCCCTTCAGCTCCCAGGCCCTGTGGCACGTAACCGAGTGATTGATCATACAGTTGATTTTATGATTGATTGTTAGTTATGATCAGTGCACATAATCGAAAAAAATCAGACATTCATTGTACGTTTGATTACATCTTAATGATTTCTGCATTTAACCATCATAATCAGGCCTATGATTGCTAAGTTGAGATTTATAATTAATACAGTTGGCCATCAAAACCAGGCTTACGATCGTAAAATTGATATTTATGAGCGATCGCATATGAGGATTTATACAGTCAGCAAATTGATTGCAAATTTGGCTTGCACAATCAATTGCATCTAATGAGCAATGCAATAAAAAATCACTAAGTTAAGTGTTACAAAGTCTAGCTTTCATTCCTTTTAACATCATTCCACAAAGCCACATGTATTCACAACCACATCATTCACACTGTCTTTGCCGGGTTTCCTATGAAGCAATCTTTGATTATAAAAAATTCAAAAAAACTTGCTAATATCTCTTGAAAATCTTTCATATATGATCACATTTGACACTCTTTTACAAGTGTTTGGAATAAGAACTAAGTTTGTTCCACTGTTGAAGTGTGAGAAAAGATGAATGAGTAAACAAAGTGAATATACTATACAATTAACACAAGATTTTGACATTTTTGGTTTCCCATAATTCAAGCGCTGAATGTTAGACCATTGCCAAAGGTAAACCTGATATCTGAATATGGGTTCTGGTGTTTAAATGCAACCTTTATATGTATTATGTGTAAGTTATGTTGATATAATGCAAAGATGTGTCATTGGCACCACTGGAATCATTGACAAAATTATAGGCACAAGCTGTTGTGTCTGAATCAGAAGATTCTGGTTCATCTGAAGTCTGAATGTGCAGCAATTCTGAAATCTTTGATTACCAAAGTCGAATTTGGTTATATGGTATGCTAATGAACATAGCCTTTCTGGTTGTCAAAAAAGGGAGAAGCAGGTATTAGTTAAGAGGGGTTTTTTTTACTACGAAAACAATGGTGCATTTGATATATTTATGATTGTAAGATACTATGAGTTGTATATATTTAAAGCTTTATCTTGTAAATGAGGCAGATCTTTATTTATTTCTATGGCTGATTGTTAACAACGGAAAACACAAAAAAGTATTGATTTCTACTCCATCCACCATGTATGGGCTGGTCATACAATAACGATAATAGTGCTCAGTGAGCTTTGTGATGTCACAATGGAATAGGTCAAAGGTCGTGTGCCATGGAAGAGCTTGCAGACAAGGATTGATGAGTAGCATGCTACTACACGAAACTGGAGCCTGTTTCATAGACCTTGTCTAGTGACAAATTCTAATAACAGATTAAAGCTAGTGAAATCATTCAGTTCAAATGGCTGATAGAAAACAGGCACTTGTTATTTTAGCAAGTCTTTATGGAGCACAACCCGGGTGGGTGTTTCATAAAACTGTAAGTTACAAGCGAGTTTACAAGAGACTGGTGATCCTTTCTTGTGGGAAATGATCCACATATACCAGATTTTCATTGGCATTGATTAAGTTACAAAGAAAAGATCGCCAGTTGTTCGTAAAGTCTCTCATAACTCAGCTTTATGAAACACCCACCTGAGTCCTGTTTCATAAAGCTGTTCATAAGTTAAGAGTGACTTTAAGAATGACTGGTGATCCTTTCTTGTGGTAAATGATATTCACCCTTTAATGTATGTTTGTGATTATGTGGCGCATAATGAAAGAGTCGCCAGTCGTTCTTAAAGTCTCTTGTAACTCAGCTTTATGAAACACCCACCTGGCCGGGAAGAACATACGAGCTAGCCCAAGGTGTGTGTATTGCCTCCTATGATTAGCTTGTGACTTATTTGTCACTTTCCATTTTAGCAATTTCTTGTCTTGTCTTCAGGCCTCATTGTAGCTGACGCACTGCTAAAAGTCTACAACATTATTTTATCAATGCTAAAATGCAAGGATCAATGTTGGAAACGCGCTTGGAGGATTTCTGCAGGAAAGACCTGGCTCTGACTTTGACAATGTGCGTAAAACCCAATGGACCCTTAGATCACCGAAAGGCCACTGTACACTGTATGATCTGACTGGTCTCTGACCGGTCTGTTACTGAGTGAGAGATGAATATTGGCACAGCCACTAACAGTGACACTTGAAATATTATGATCCAACTATTACAGTATTCATTCCTGGAGATCATTTCATTAAAACAAATAGTCACTAACTTTTGTTATAAGCTACCCAAATCCTTGCATCTAATTGGCTAAGAGTAAAGATGTCGGTGAAAACCACTGACTGTTTGCTTCATGAAAGTGTCCTCTGTTGTTTGTTCAGCTGAACCTCAGATTGAACGTGCGACCCACTGGGAGAACATTTTTCGGAACTGAAGTGGCTACCCTGGGTAAATATACCGTTATTATTATTATTATCATTATTATTATTATTATTATCATTATTATTATCATTATTATTATTATTATCATTATTATTATTAATTGTTGAATTTTAAATTGTCATTTCCTTATGACTACCCTTAACTTTTTTTCCTCTGGGGCCCATTTACATAAAAAGCTACTATGAGAGATAGTATTCTTGATTGTGATTGGCTGGTGAGAATTGTTGCCATGGTAATTGTCATTGGGTAGTTTTTTGTGCAATAGACCCAGGTATATTGGGGTTTGACAAGAAACTTATCTGCAATTGATTGCAGAGATCATTCACAAATTGCGATTGAAAGATCAAATTCAACCATTGCAAATTTATTGATGCTTTACCAAAAGTGAACTTCTATTTTAGTCAAATTAAAGTTAGCAATTGATCTGACTGTCATTTGACTTGCAATAGATTGGATAATTCTTGCAAATCCCCCTCTTTCTCTCTTAAACTGACAAAAGCTGTGACAACGTGATCTCTCACTTTGCTTCAGACCAGTTGCTTAAGCATCAGATCTTCCTCTGTGCGACGGGCTTGTATTGTCTTTGTATGTTACATGTCTACCCGGAGTTGGATTGTTTTTAATAATGTGTAAATATCGCTGACAAATGTGCATTGTACATATTTTCATAAATTTATATTTGGACTTGGTACTTTGTGTCATAAGGTGATTTCAAGTTCGGTGTTAGGTGTTGGTGCTGATGTTGGTGTAATATGCACAACTTCAGTTGCCTTCCATAGCACCAACACTTAATATCAGTTTATAAAGCTGATCCAAATTACATTACTCCTAGAGATATTCATCTCTTAACCTGTTTCATTATGTTTGGTGTTGTGCTGGTGTAAAACTTGGCTTAACACCAAATGTTAACACCAAACTTGAAATCACCCACTGACAGGCCCAAAAACAAGTTATCAACAACAAAAAAATGATAAAGGATGTTATTAAATGAATACCATGCTAGGTGCAAAGAAATAATGTGTTGTGATCGTTGTGCAATACTGAAATTAATAATCATTATGAACAAAGCGATAGATGTTAGGAAATCAGATAAATAGTGCACTTTTATATGGAAGGGTAGTAAGTTTGTAAGTTCTAAGTAGACGCTAAATTATTGTTCCCTCTGAAGTTGGGATGTGAGATTTGAAAAAAAAATATTATTCTGTAACTAACTTAACATGCAATACAAGAGATAAAAAATGGTTTGTTGTATAGAAGAGGAGTTATAGAAATCTTCCAATTGGTTACGATATATAAGTTGCAAATTTGCAGTATATAGAGTCCTGTCTAGAAAGAGTCTGTTTTTGTCACGAGAAACAGACCCACAATTAATTGGAAATCGCAAACATTAGAGAAAATTATTTAGGGTTCCTTTTATTCCACCCCTATGTACCATGTATTAAATAAAGTGACCAAGTCACTTTAAATTTCTTTCAGACTTTATTATAACAGTATAATATATATTAAGTAGTCACTAATAACTTCTATAATTCACGTGAAAATACCAGTATTCGTTCAGAGCTCTTTCAACCATGCCTGTCCAGTGTAATGTGTGATAGTGCCCTCTTTAGGCCATTTAAACATAACTTTTCCTTGGCTGAGGCATGTTTGGATAATGAAAGGGGATTTGTTGAATTTGACTCACATTAGATTAATGTCATTCACTCTTATTCACGTCACACTGCCCTCTCTGTTGCAAAGTTGTTTACCTGTAGATCTACTCTGAATTTGTTCTTTATACAAATTACTTAATAGGGGAAGTTCACCCTGAAGAAAAGTTTGTTGTAAAAATAGCAGGAAAAAAATAAAAATATTGGTGAAGGTTTGAGGAAAATCCATTAGAGATTAAGAAAGTTATTAGAATTTTGAGGTTTCGGATTTGTGACATCGTGAACGAGCAGCTGCCCCATATGTTGTGTGATATAAAATGCTTAAATTTCAGTTTTTCAATGGTTTGTGATGACTTATTTTTGTTTTCTTTTCGGAACGGGTGTGAAATGATTTGTCTGTTATACTGAAGGTGCAGTAAAAACCTTTCTCAATTTCCTAAGAAAATTGCATTTCATTGAATTTGTACCATGCGATATGTAAAGCTATTCGCATATGATGTCACAAATCAAATAATTAAAATTCTAATAATTTGTTTATTCTTTGATGGATTTTTTCTCAAACCTTTACCAATGTTTTCTGTTATTTTTTTCTGCTATTTGTATAATTAACTTTTTGTCAGAATGAACCTCCCCTTTGATATAAGTTTCACGAGGTAGTTAGCTATATGCATGTGAATATGCAATTTTACTACCGAAGTAAATATGTCTTATTATAAAACATAAATTATGATATTGAGCTTTCTAGATGTATGTATGCATTGTACATACTGCTGTAAAGCTATCGACGTGATCACAGAGACTTTGTGAATGTATGTGCATATTTTGTTACACATTTATAAATCTTGCCTGCTTTGTTGTACTGTATATCTTGTGCCACTGTTAGAAACCGTCTCCCCAAAGATTCCGAAATATGTTATCGGTGCCATGTAGACTATGACGTTGCAGTCGATTAAATCTATGCTGTGTCTTTCGTAAATTTGATGTCTGACTTTTGTTCTTGTTGAGGTAAGAACATTATCTAGGTTTGATTGAAGCAAATCAATCAGTACTCTCAAGGTAATTCTACCAAGTGCTGATCTGCCAAAGTAGCTCTCCAATCGTTTTTTTTTTAGAGTGTTGCTGAAGTAAAGCTATTTGGAAGGAAGATTCAGCAACAATTCCTTGAGAAAGAAAGATAAACAGAAAGGGAGGGCCACTAGCAAGCCTGAAATGGGATGGGGGCAGGTGAAATGCCCCCCCCCTTTAATACAGGGGGGGTTATCCCCTATTTTGAGGGGGATGAGGCTTTCAGATTTTTTCAGGGAATTTTTTCCTAAAATGGCATAAGACTTCTAAGCAACTCATGTTTTAATTGTCAGAACCCCTTACCCCGATGAGCTCGAGGTTCCCCAGGCTTCCCACTGGAGATGACAAATGATAGATTGGGATTCCATACGTGTCGTAATGGACATTTTGACAACAATTTCTAGTTTCCTAGCTTAATTCCTTGAGCAATAAAATATTCTTTTTTTTTGTCAATGATAAAGCTATAGTGGGTAGTCATGTGAAAAAACTAATAACCAACACGAAACAAAAATTGATGATGGGTAAATTATACTTTTATAGGTGAAAATGTGTGTCGTATGGGACGCAGAAATGCCCCGTAGGACACGCAACATTTTAAGCTCTAATTCACCTATGGACAAGGTATTTTTGTTGGTTGTCATTTTTTTGCACATCTACCCAGTAGTACTTTAATATTACCACAAAGTTAATTGAATTTCTTCGTTGGTTTGGACAGCAGGTTGAAAAATGTTGTGAAAATGGCTGATTTTTCTAATTTGGAATCGCGCTAATGTGATGAGGGGTGTACTGATAATGTCATGTTCTAAAAGTGGGGGATGCTTCAAATTAGCATAGTGTGCCCATCAAAATTCAATGGGAGGTGCACATTACAAAGACTTGAAAATGAAACGACGCTTTGAAAGGTCTGCATTCGTAACAGAAGCCATGTAGGATTTTTAAATGATTTAGAGCAAAGGAAAGGGGGTATCTCACTGGGCTTGAAACTAGTTCGCGACTAGTTCGCGACTACAAATTTTGCTAGTTGCAGAGACGTCTCCGCGACATCTCTGAGACGTCTCATGAAAATTACAGAGTCTCCGAGGAGTCGCAAGAAGATTAAACATGTTTAATATTTTGGGAGACTGTTTCTAGTCTCCGCGACGTCTCCGGGAAGTCTCCATCAGTTGCTGCGACGTCTCGGAGACTAATGATATCCGCGACTGCTGAGACGTCGCCGCGATGTCTCAGAGACATCGCGAAGACCTGCTGGAGACCAAAAAAATTATAATACATTGCGGAGACGTCTCCGCGACACTTCTTCACACTGTTTGACCCACTTCAGAAACCACGTGACTTATCAACATCATTACAGATGTCCATGGTGAGAGTTCTTGACTGTCTGGTGTCGGAAATACGAATGATATATATAGCTGTAGACCTAAGTGTATATAGGCAGGAGGAAGTCTCGGATACGTCTCAGCAACCTTTCGGAGACCCTGGCAAACTACCAGCCAAGTCACCGCGACTGCCCGGAAACATCTCGGAGACGTCGCCGAGACTGCCTGAAACGTCTCGGAGACTCGCTTGCAATTAAGAAATGTCTCAAGGACGTCGCAGCGACTACTTGGAGACTTTCCCGCAACATCGCCGCGACTGTCGGGCTAGTGCTTGTCACCTGCTCTGGAGACGTCTCTGAGACAACGCAGAGACGTCTCCTTGGTGAGAGCGCAAGCCATTTTTGTCTCCGAGACGTCTCCGCGACTGCTGCGACTGATAAGTTGGAGACTGTCGCGGCGACGTCTCCGTTGGTGAGATAGGGCCTGATGGTCGAGTTGAGTCTGCAGTTATAGAATGAACACATATCAAGTGATTCTTGCGTCATAATAAGATGAAGAGGATGCATGCGGAGTGAACTCAACAGAAAGGGATGTCGGATAAATCATTGCATAGTTACATTACATTCATTGGTATGTTCGGGTCCCCTTCCTAAAAGTTGTTCGAACGGGATGGAATAGCTTTTGAAAGAGAAGAATGGGAAGCAAACGTAAAAGAGGGAAAACTCCGCACACCTGAGGGTTCGAATTCCGCCCAATTCTTCACAAATCATTTCTTTTATATGTAGCAAATTGCGTTGTTCATATCGTAAGGGAAAGACGGAGACAAGGAGTGATGATGAATCGAGAGATCAGATGAGTATAAACACGTCCTGATATGCAATTACAGTATATGTACACTACTCAAAAAAAGTTAAGGACCACTTTTTAAAACGTATATAATTTTTTTATACAAGGTGTTTTATTTCTGGAAATACCTCAGTACAACTGTCCTGAATGTCCTTAGACACGCTGTAATCAATTTCACGCATGGGTGGTTTCAGTTGTTGCACACTGTCGCTCTCATCACTGCACATCCTGAAAAGTGGGTTCACAGGGGTATCAACTATCGACATGAAGAGGAAAAAATGAATGTCTGAGTGTCTTTCAGGCAGCCTAGTATCGCGTATGACCTCCTCCTGCAGCAATAACGGCTTCACAGCGCTGTCTCATGGAGCTAATGAGGTGATTAATGTCTCTGACGACCAGTGCATCCCATGCAGCCTCCAGAGCCACACCCAGCTGCTGCAGTCCAAGTGGATGGTCTTCGAGCTGCTGGATACTTCTCCCCATCATCTCCATCATGTCCCAGACGTGCTCTGTCGGGTTCAAGTCCGGGAACCTCGCTGGCCATTCCATACGCTCAATTCCATGGCCCTCAAGGAACTCGGTCACCACCCTAGCTCGGTGGGGACGGGCATTGGTTTCAGTTGTTGCATGATGTCTCTCACATCATTGCATATCCTGAAAAGCGGGCCCATTGTGAAGTGGTACAAAAGTGGATTCAAAAGCATTTTCTGTCTTTAGTCTTTACAATCAACAAATTGCTGACAACAGTAATGCCAGGATACAGGTGTCCTGAATATCCTCAAACACAATGAAATCAATTTCAAACATGCAGTTCTTTCACGATGTTTCTCACATCATTGCAGTGGGCCCGTATAAAAGTGGCTTCCAAAGCAATTACTGTCTTTAGAATCAACAAATTGCCTACAACAGCAATGCCAAGACACCACCTAAGTGAAACAGATGTAGCCAGAGCCCTAGGGATGCTCGAAGCTGGCCTCAGTCAGCGAAGAGTAGCCAGAGTGATGGGCGTGTCACGCAGTGTCATTAGCAGAGCAAGTGAAAGACACCGAGAGACAGGGCTATACTCTGAGAGACCCCGTAGTGGCCGACCAGTTTCAACAACCCCTAGAGATGATCGCTACTTGACGAATCTCAGTCTCCGCAACCGCTTTCACAGTGCACGCCGCCTCAATAATGACTTCACTGCAGCAACTGGAGTGATTGTTTCCACTCAAACAATCCGTAACCGACTTCACAGAGCAAATTTGAATGCCAGACGGCCAGCTCAGTGTGTCCTACTCACCCCTGCTCACAGAAGAATTCATCTCAACTGGGCTCGGCAGCATGTCAGATGGACCAGACAGCAATGGCGTAGAGTTCTGTTCACAGATGAGAGCAGATTTTCCCTTGACCACAACAATGGACGTTTGAGAGTCTGGAGGCGACCAGGAGAGAGATTTGCTGACCCCTGTATTGCAGAACATGACCGTTATGGGGGAGGCATCACCTATGACAACCGTACTCGTCTCTACGTGGTCCCAGGGAGAGCAATGAGGTACAGGGATGAAGTCCTCGAACCTATTGTGGTGCCATTTGCTGAAAATGTGGGTGAAAACTTCATTTTGATGGATGACAATGCCCGTCCCCACCGAGCTAGGGTGGTGACCGAGTTCCCTGAGGGCCATGGAATTGAGCGTATGGAATGGCCAGCGAGGTTCCCGGACTTGAACCCGACAGAGCACGTCTGGGACATGATGGGGATGATGGGGAGAAGTATCCAGCAGCTCGAAGCCCATCCACTTGGACTGCAGCAGCTGGGTGTGGCTCTGGAGGCTGCATGGGATGCACTGGTCGTCAGAGACATTAATCACCTCATTAGCTCCATGAGACAGCGCTGTGAAGCCGTTATTGCTGCAGGAGGAGGTCATACGCGATACTAGGCTGCCTGAAAGACACTCAGACATTCATTTTTTCCTCTTCATGTCGATAGTTGATACCCCTGTGAACCCACTTTTCAGGATGTGCAGTGATGAGAGCGACAGTGTGCAACAACTGAAACCACCCATGCGTGAAATTGATTACAGTGTGTTTAAGGACATTCAGGACAGTTGTACTGAGGTATTTCCAGAAATAAAACACCTTGTATAAAAAAATATATACGTTTTAAAAAGTGGTCCTTAACTTTTTTTGAGTAGTGTATATAAACGTACAATGAATGTGTTTATGATTATAGTTGCGCATATATTTTTTCGTTGTTTATGCAAAGCACCTAAATTCAATCTCATGGTGGATTATTTGAGAGGTTTCTTTTAAAAGGATAAATATTTCATAAAACAATAGCAAACAATCAAAATGATATAGGAATAGCAGAAGCATAACGGTAATGCTGCTTCATAGTGCCAACTTTGGCAAAAGGAAGCAAGTGACACATCAGTCAAATTTTAGTTATTGTTGTTTCTGAAACTCCCTTTGTATGTTGCACGTTCAGGCAAAATTTGAGGAAGAAATTAATCGTTCTATGGAAAGATATTGAAGAAAATGTGCTGTTAAATTGCATTGACGTCTATGTAAATGACGAAACACATTTCTCATTTACAACAAATGATACTTTTGTAACTTGCTTCCTTTTGCCAAAGTACGGCAGCATAATTATCTTACGTTTCTGAGCTAGATTTCTGGAACATGTTAAAATTATGAACTTACTGCAGCCCCTCAAAGTACTAACGTCTCCTAAGGATAGCTTGCACGATGTACGGAAGTGTCATGCCAAAAGAAGCCCACCTTACAAAACGACCCAAGAAAAATGGCATTGAACCAAAAAAATAATGTACTGGTTTGGGGATGTAGGCAATTGTGTGTCCCCATTCAGTGTTCAAGTTCAAATTTCAATCGATCCGTTACGTTATACTTGCAAAAGCAACAACGGGAACAAGAGAGCGGGCGGGAAGAATTGATGCCTCAAACAACACGAGCTACCATTGTTCATCGAATACTCCACTGAGCTTATAACTATTTGAAAGTTCTTTCTCCTTCTTTTGATGGTGGTTTAAGAGAAGGGGAGAAGAAAAGAAGCGATGTGGGTTTTGGTTACATGTTTTTGAAAATTCGGCGTAGAAAGGAAACCGAAGGTTATGAGCACAAAACGGATGTAGACTAAATACAGATGAAACACTTTGAACAACTTTTATTTGAGCTCTTCTTCTTCTTCCTTCTTCTTCTTCTTCTTCCTTCTTCTTCTTCTTCTTCCTTCTTCCTTCTTCTTCTTCTTCTCCTCCTCCTCCTCTTCCTCCTCCTCCTCTTCTTCTCCTTCTCCTCCTCCTCCCTTTTCTTCTTCTTTTTCTTCTTATTCCGTATCCTCCTCCTTTACTTTGTCTTTTTTTTCTTTTGAATTAGGTCTGCTCTTAAAGACAGTGGATTTTTTTTATGAGAATTGATTTGATCAGTTTCATAGAGGTCTTTTCCGGATACTGTTTTTGGACCTATTAAAAAAAATCGACCTCAGCGTGTATACAATCTTAGATTTTCATGTGATTTTTGTTGAAATCTGATAGTTTGGACGAAAAAATGTAATATCTTATCGCTTCGACAAAGTTACACAAATTATTACCTGCAAGAACAGGATGCATGAAATATCAGAAGGATTATCCCCTCTGCAACCCGTTGCAGAAAGAGTTGCAATCAATCGCAACTCTAAATATCATGCGCAACTTGATTTTCAACAATCAACAGCGCGCATTTGGGACTTGCGATTGATATTTTGACTTGCGTTTAAACGCAACTCTTTCTGCAACGGACCCCTGTTCATGTAAACTGTAATAATAGAATTAAATCAAGATAGGAGGCTTACAATTCAGAAATCAGTTAAATTAGGGTGTTTACAAATGTCCCTTGTGACCTCACAGACAAGATATTAATACCAAGGAGGGCAATAAACTCGAAAATCAAATCAACACAATTGTGAGTAGATTTCAGCGCCAAAAAGGATGAGAGATTTGTTAATTACGCATGGGAATTCTCATCTCCAGCCAATTTTAGCTGATTATTAGCCATACAATCTCTATGCCTTGTTCATTCACCTTGGGTCGAATATTACTCTTTAAAGTTTTGAATGTGTATTTTCCTTAATCCAATGAAATGAGGATTGTTTGCAATCTGCAATCCCATTTCCTTACTTTATTTTTCGACTCTTCTCTATTATTCAGGTTATTTTCTTTATCCCACTCCTCATTAATGTTCTATTTCAATACATAAATCGGATAATGTTCATTTCGCTTCCAGTTTATCGTCACTTCTTATTCATTACGTGTTTTTTATAAAGATCATTTGCACTGACTTATTGTTATATTTACCCACGAATGAATGATACATTATCTAATGGGTAATACTATCCGACGATCCTTTATAATATTTAGTTTTATATCATGAGGTATCAGAAAGAAATTAATCAAGTTTATGAGAAAAAAAAACCCTTCCTCAATAATTTATCTGCTATTCGTAACATTGTTAAAAGGGTGGACCTCATCGCGTCGATCCATTCTAATTTATAAATGATCATAATCGCGTTAAATAAATCTTATTACAAACCGCTTGTTCCTTTTACAAAAAGATCCTTGAATTATAATCAAACCTCATAATGTCCATAATGAATTTCGTTATTTTAATAATATCCAGGGAAAGTGGATAATAACAGACTCTATTAGTTATCCTAGGTCATAACATCTAAAAGTTTTAAAATCTCCATAATGCATGATAAAGATATCACCAAAATATTTGTTTATTCAGAATGTGCATATATACGCTCCTGTGTAATTATAGTGGCGTAAATTAGGCAAAATTTTAATTGCGCTCAGTTTTTTATTTGCTACAACGTTTGCGAGCATAGCGAGTGAGCTCAAATAAATCTTTAAAATTTTATTTTTGAAAATCATTTGGTGTGCGAATAGGTTTTATTGGTCGGGTTATATAATTGAAAACTGTGATGCTACAAACTTCAATGATTTGAAGAAGAAGAAGAAGAAAACAAGAAAAATACCGCGTACATTCGTAATTCCGAAGCTTCGTTATTCCGAAGGTTCGGATGTTACGAAGGTTCATTATTCCGAAGGTTCGTACTTCCGAAAACGAAATGAGGTTCGTAATTTCGAAGGTTCGTTAGTCCGAAAACAAAGTGAGGCTCGTAATTCCGAAGTTTCGTTAATCCTAACACGAAATGAGGTTCGTAATTCCGAAGGTTCGTTAGTCCGAAAATGTAATGATTAACGAACCTTCGGAACAACGAACCTTATTTCGTATTCGGATTAACGAACCTTCGGAACATCGAACCTTATTTCGTTTTCGGATTATCGAACCTTCGGAATAACACCACAAATGTTCGGATTAACTAACCATTTTACGTTTTCGGATTAACGAACATCGAGGTATAGGCAATTTATGCGTTTCGGAATAAAAAACCTTCGGAATTACGAAGTGTAAGCAAAAATGCATATGCTGTGATTTTTTCCAGGGGTGGCCCTATCAAGGCCTATGTCTTCCAAGCTAAAGACAAATATGTGAGTATTGTGGAAAAATAATGATTTCGAGATGCACTGCTAAAAATGAATAACTCTCTCGATTGTTAGAATTAATTTGATTTTTATTTCAAGGCTTAGCGCTAAGAAAGTTGTTCGAAAACCGTATCTGCCAGAGCATAAGTCTGTAATTGGACTGGATGTATGATGCTGTAATACTGTCATTATCAGATGTATGATGATGCGAACAAAGTGAGTCTCTTTTAATTACATATTAGTCAGTATGAGCATACACCATGGTATGAGTCATTGGAAATTTATTTCGTGAGTTCATCCAGCTTTTTTCGCTAATGTTGTTCATGTTGATATAATTCTTCAAGACGAATGCAGTTACTGTCATACCCGGTGGGTTCATGGTATTTCTTGACGAGACGACCCTCTCTTATGTAGGCTTCTGTGCAAAGTTCGAAATGTGAGAGGGGGGGGTCACCGCCCATGGTTATAAATTACAGTAATAATAATAATATCCAATTTTTTTATATAGCGCTTAATACAAATGTTTCTAAGCGTTGCATACTATTATAATCCTCTCTTTCTCTCTCTCCCTCTCCCCCTCTCTACGTCTACCTCCCTTTCTCTTTCTCTCTCTCTTGTTTGTTGAACTGCAAACACCAGATCACAACCCCAACAACAGCAACAACAAAGAGAGAGCAAAAACTGAATTTTTTTTATTACATCCTCACAAAAGAAACCAATCTTGATAATAATACAATTTACGAAATGGAGGAAATAAGAGTAACAGAATGGTTCATATTTGAAGAAAAAAAAATCGGACAAGATGTAAGAAAGTGGTGGCTGTTTGAAAAAAGAGATCCTCTATCATATCTGAAATTTGGAATTTGGTTAGCAAAACGAATTCTCCCAATGGAGATCTCCATAGGAAGTAATAGAATGGTGTAATTAAACTATAGGGGAAGGCGGGGTAAGTTGAGCATAGGGGCAAGTTGAGCCACCAGCCCCAGGCCAATAATGAATGAGTCAGACATTGTGGTGGTGTCATGTATTGATGACCCATAGCATAACCCCTAACCCCACCACATTGTTTCCAACTTTGAAACAAAAAGTAGTTTTTTAGAGGGAAAAATATGAATTTCAGCCAAAAAAGTAAAAAGAGTGTGAAATAGATAAGTGCTTTATAAACACACACGTCTTTAAATATAATAAAGACATGATAACAACATTATTAGTCCAGGTATGGATCTTCATTCTTGTCATAGTCTTTTATATGATGGATGCATAATAAATGTGTGGATACAAAATTATCGCACTAAGTTCGGACTGGGGTAAGTTGAGCCAAACAGCATGGGGCAAGTTGAGCCATGGTAATTCCTATGTTAATGTTTCTTAAAAAAACAAACAAACCATAAAAATCGATTGAAATGCAGGCTGAAAGGAGCAAATTTTACAAGACTGTTCTTTTCCTTTTACAGGATGTTAGTATTTATAGAGAATTAGCAAGTGAAAAGACTTTAAACAAAAAATTGACATGCTGGTTCCCCCATACATTTTGTACATAGTTTTTGTGGCTCAACTTACCCCAGAAGGTGGCTCAAACTTACCCCATATATGGGGCAAGTTGAGCCATTTGACATCGTTTTTTTCAAAGGTCACGATGACTTTCAGTGTGGGGATAGAAAGTTATATATAGGTGGAAAATATTTCAGAAGAATTAAATTTCAAGGCAAGGTACTTATTTCGACAAGATTATTAATCATATCAATTCTAACATGCAAAAAGCAAAAACTGTCACAACTTACCCCGCCTTCCCCTATATACGACAGTTACCAACTTTAAAAAAAATATAATTTTCTAACTGTTTGTATGATTTTGACAGATTTAGTTATGAGCTTCGACTTTTACCAACTTAAACAAATTCCTATTGTGTAATTTTGATATCTGTCTTTGAGACTGTTTTTTTTTATTTTTCTTTTAAACTTTTGTACCTATCTCGTTGTTTCCTCTCTCCCTCCCCCATCAATAACTCTCTCACAAATTATTGTCGGTTTTGCACCAAGTAATTCGACTTCTTGGGTACCCCCTCCCCAGCCATCTGTCTCAAAACGAAGGAACGTTTTGTTTTCTCATATTCAAGCTCATAAAACAGTAGAACCCTTGGAGTATTACCAAAAGTTGGGAAGAGCTTGAATACTCAAATGATACAAAAGACAGAATTACTGTCCTTCTCGGTAAATCTTTATCATACCCTTATGTTACAATTCAAATCTCACAAATTCTGTAATTTGGAATATTACTGTGGTCATAGCAAAACAATTCTTATGTCTTTCAGTCAAGTCGTTTTCAAGAAAAGAGAGAAAAAACGACCATCAATGCTGAAACTTCATCAAAATCGGTGGTATACATGGTATAAGATAAGAAAGTTATGAGATTTCGTTCATTTTGAACCAAACAGTTCTATGCACAACTCAGTGATATGCAAAATGAGAGAGTCGATGATTTCCCTCACTATTGTTGTTTTGTTTCTGTGGATTAATGGGTGACCAGACGTCCCGTATTTCCCGGGATTGTCCCGTATTTTGCTCTTTTGTCCCGGCGTCCCGACAAACCCTTCCCGGGACGCCTATTTGTCCCGTATTTTAGAATATTGAACAAAATGTAGTTAATACATTTAAAAGTGACGAATTTTCATCAAATACCCAACAGATGACGAAGTAGAGACAACGATAAAATCGATAACTGTTAACTTTTGCAAGTTCTGTGGTGATTTTCTTGCTATTGCAAATCAAGTGGCCTGCCTATGTGTAACAGGCTACTAGCTAGGCATGTAGGATCGGAGCAGATTCTCAATGGTGCAAACAATGACATGATAAACAGTTGTTTCCACCAAAATAATCACAAAATATATTATGAATTCTCAGATTACTGATTTGGAGATGTAATCAGAGGAACAAATTATTGAGTTTTCATAACTAGATCTAGTTGTTTCAGCTTTCGTTTTGAGTCTAGATGTGTATCATGCCGCGATGTTTCATCTATAGTTTGCAATGCTTCACATTGAAATTTTATTCATTTCTTTAACATTTTATTTTTTTATTTCAAAAATATATTTAATAAACACTAAATATCATTATGATTATTGTTAGAGGATTAGATTGCTTTTGTTTGTTGAAGTTTAAACTTTTTCAGTTTCTTCCTTTTCTATCCTTCTTTCTCCATCATTCTCTCCTTCCTGCTTGCCTTTTTGTTCCGTCTATCTTTATTTCCCATCTTTCTTTCCTGATCCTTTCTCTCTCTGTTCATTTTTCTTTCTTTGCTTCTTTCTCTTACTTGCTTTTTTTTTCTCTGCTTCCTTCCCTCCCTTTCCTTTTCCTTTCCGTTCTCTCTTTCCTTCTATAACTTTTTTTTTTCAATCTCTCCTCCCTTCATTCTTTCCTCCCTCTACCCTCCTCTCTTTCTTTACTTATTTATTTCTTTTTTTCCTTTCATTCTTTATTTTATTTTTCCTTCTAATTCTTTTCCCTTATTCTTTCTTTCCCTTCCTTCCTTCCTTCCTTCCTTCCCTCCTCCGTCTCCCATCCTGTTTTCTTCTTTCTTTGTTTGTTTCTTTCTATATAAAAAAATGAAGGAAACGTTTTTTCTTTCCTTCATTCTTTCTTTCCTCCTCCTTTTTTATACTTTCTTTTTTTCTCCTTTATTTTTTTTTTTCAAACATTTAATCATCTTAATTCCTTTCTTTTTCTTTCTTATTATATTCAATTAAAAATGACCGAAAAATTGTTCTCTCTTATCTTTTTTTTCTTTCATTTTCCCCTTCACTTATTCTTTCTTTCTTCTTTATTCATCTTTTTTCGTTTGTCTTTTCATTCTCTCCTTCATTCTTTAGTTTACCCTCCCTTCCAATTCTTTACATTTTTTTCACAAGTCTAACACTGTGTTGCCTTCTTTGTTTATTCTATTTTTTGTAGATTGTCCCGTATTTCATTTTGTGAAATCTGGTCACCCTGATTGTTTGAATTATACAATATTTCAATTTCTACAGATTTGACAATAAAGACCTCCTTGGTTGAACAACACCATGTTAAAACAATGACAATTCCACAATTAGTGGGTTCATGGAGATTTTTTTTTCACTTCACTATATGTGGAAAAATAAAAAAGTTTGTTCTTATTATTGACACTTTATTTGTCTTTACTGGCGGGGACGACACATGTACTAATGCATTTTTTTTAAATCCTGACAGTAGTGCTAAAAGGATAGTGAATTCCAACATGAACATCTTTAAAGTGTTCCAATTCTGCCATCTAGTATGATATTCAATTGTGAAGTCAGGTTCATTACAATTCAGGAACATTACAATGTAGTTTGTTCCTCGGGCTCGCCAGACATAACAGTGCTGTCTACAAACTAGCATATATACCTAGGGGGGGGGCAGTCTGCCCCCCCCCCCCTGACGAGCGCCACCAGCCATGCAAAGGAAGTATCCCTACCTCCCCCCTGACGAGCTTGAAAGACCTTCTTGCCCCCCCCCCCCCCGACGAGTTTGAGGACCTCTATTCCCCCCCCCCCCCTGACGAGTTTGAAGACCTTTTTTTTTTGCTTGTCACTTATCTTTCTGCTACGAAAGCCTTTATTTGTGATTGATAACCTTTTTATTTTTTTTTTTTTACTCTTCAAACTTTTGGGCGGATGGTTTTGCCCCCCCCCCCTCCTGTAGAAAATCCTAGGTACGCCACTGTGTCTACATTTTAAGACTCAGCATGGAGGAGTGCATTTTCCGGTGGGGTTCACTCATATTTTTAGCACTACAGTGTATATAAAAGAAATTCTTGCTATGATGATATCAATAACGATATACATGTACTTAAATCTGTAATCCCATATATTGTCGATCCTCTTGCTTACATTTCCGAGGTAATTTTTTTTTTCTGATTCCATGAAAATTGCAAAAGTCATTCCCATTTATAAGAGAGGAGATAGATTGAATATTAGCAATTATCGACATACAGTGCGTCCCAGAATAAACGAAACCAAGATTTAGCGATCATTTATCATTACTTAATCATAAATAAAATAGTCAAATGACCTACCAATTTAAAGCTTAGAATCTCCTCTTTCATCTGATATTACTTAGCTTATTTTTTATTCACGCATGAGTGAGCAAAAACAATTTGAAGAAAGGATACCAAAACTCATTTGGCGAGTGTATCTGGGTTTCAAAAAGAAAACCACATTTCTGAAAAGTTCAATATCTGCTCTTTAATTTGGTACCTCAATTACATAAAATGTCAAGAAATAAAAAAGTTCTGGTCATTTGAAATAAGGCTTGTATTTCCATAATTTCATGAGATAAACGTGTTTTCACCGGTTTCCCACAGAAGCTTTCGCATGGTGAACAAAAGATTTAATGCATGGCTGATCGTCAACAAAACGGAGTGATGAGTGAGTTTGAAAGCCAGCCTGGAGAACCTCTTCATTTTATGAAATTATTGAAATTCAAGCCTCATTTCAAATGACCAGAACTTTGTTATTTCTTGACCATTTTCTGTAATTTAGGTATCAAATTAAAGAGGAGATATTGAACTTTTAAAAAATGTGGTTTTCTTTTTGAAACCCAGATACCCCCCGCCAAATGAGTTTTTGATATCCTTTCTTCAAATTGTATTTGCTCACTCATGCGTGAATGAGAAATAATGTAAGTGATATCAGATGAAAGAGGAGATTCTAAGCTTTAAATTGGTAGGTCATTTGTCTATTTTGTTTATGATTAAGTAATGATAAATGATCGCTAAATCTCGGTTTCGTTTTTTCTGGACGCACTGTATATCCCTACTCCCGTGTCTTTGTAAAATTCTGGAAAACAAATATATAGCTGAACAATTACATTTTTGAATGATAATAACGTTTTTTTTTTTCAAATTTCCAGTTTGACTTCTGAGAAAAGCACAGTAAAATTCACGCCTTATTTTCCTTTGTTAAAAATTTGCTCATGCTGTCGATAAATCTTTACATATCATGCATATGGTTGGTATTTCCCTAGACTTCGACACTATTAATCATAACATCCTACTCCATAATTTATCGCATAATGGGGGAAGGTCTTGGAGTGGTTCAGGAATTACCTCTCTAACATAAAAAGAATAGTTTTTCTTAATGAACTTTCCTCTAATTTATGTAATATTAATTGTGGTGTGCCACAGGGAAGTGTTCTGGGACCCCTTATGTTTATTTCATATATAAATGATTTTAGCAGAACATCTAATATGATATCTTTCAATATTTTTGCTGATGGCACAAATCTATTCTCTCATAATGACCCGCTTACACTTGTTGAAATAACAAACTCTGAATTAACTGAAATTTTGAATGGGATCAGAGCTAACATTTTATTCAGTAATACGATAATTTCGTTGCCTTTTGACATTTTTATTGAAGATTTTCAGTTGGAAAGTGTCTTCTCAATCAAAATTTTCGGGGTTTTCATGTAGATAACAAACTCTCATGGAAATGCCATATTGATAATATTTGTAAAACAATTTCCCGAAATATAGGCATCATAAATAGGTTAAAAACATTTATTCCTTTTACTTCTCTACTTACATTATATTCTTCTCTTAGTATATATCAACCATGTGATCCTTGTTTTGGGCAAAGTTGATTTGAATAAAAAGAGAAAAATCCAACAAGCACAACACTGAAAATTTCATCAAAATCAAAATCGGATGTAAAAATAAAAAAGTTATGACATTTCAAAATTTCGCTTAATTTTCACAAAACAGTTATCTGCACATCCTGGTCAGACTATGACGTCATCCACACACTTTTTCTTTTGTATTTATTATAAGAAATATAAAAAAAATCTAATTTTCTCCTCATTGCCAAGTGAAACAACGATTACTTCCTCCCTTACATGATGTGGAATTAGCATTACTTAACACTATAATGGTTCATTCAAGTTGGTCTTTATTGACAAATCTTTATGAAATGAAATATTGTATAATTCAAACAATAAAAGGAAAAGAAATAGTGAGTGAGGGACACCATCGCCTGTTTCATTTGAATGTCACTGAGTTGTGCATCACTGTTTTGTGAAAAATAAGCGAAACTTTAAATGTCATAACTTTCCTATTTTACATCCGATTTTGATGAAATTGTTAGTGTTATTCTAGTTTGATTTTTCTCTATTTATTCAAATCAACATTTTTCTGGGGTGGACTAGACCTTCAAGGGATCCACGCTCTACAATCAATGCTTTTTTAGTGGATCCCCTCATTTCCATATAAGATTTTGTTAAATGTATTTTACAAATGTTTTGGAATTCGTAGTTGATTTGTAATCATTGCTATCATATTTAATTTGTATTTGTTTATATTCATGATGTATATTTTGATTTGTATTTGTTTATTATGTTAACAAAAGAAATGAAAAGAAAACTTAAACTACAAAAATTTGAACTATACAAAGAAACATGCATAACATGTTATGTTATGCAGGGCAAAAGAGACGGACTTGTTCATAGATCAAAGTTAAGAATACACAGGCCAAAGTTTTGTAGGGTTTGGGAAACTTTTCTAGCATAAACCCGGAGATGACTCAGGTATAATACTGCTTTAACGCTCACCTCCATGTAATTGACTTTTACATGATTCTTCCATCGCGGCTAACTCCTTCTTTGATCGCACCGCTCAAATAGTCTTACAACTCGAATCCTTTTTGCTGCTATTCTAGTATCTATTTTATGACAAGGGGGCTAAATTACAAAGTGACCGTAATATCCCGGTCACTTTTAAGGAGAGAACAGAAGAAAGGATATCAAACGGGGTTTAATAGGTCTTAATCCCCCTGGTCAAAGAAATGCTTGGTCGAATATTGGACAGGAGTTACTGATGAGTAAATCAAGTTATTATCAGAGTTAAGAGTTAAGGTCCATTTAAACAAGAGCGGCTTAGTGGGCGGTCTGCGTTGTTATTTAATTCTATACGAAGAAAAGGCAGAGAAAGGAAGAAAAAGCATTGCTCATTTTTATGTGCATCACCCGGCGGAACTCTTTTCTTTCCAGACTCAAAAGAGTCGATAGAGTTAAAGAGGGTTGTTTTCTAATCGAGAAATTATAGGGGGAGTTTTGAGCTCGGAGGCGAATACACAAAAAGCCATCCTTTCTATTTTATGTTCCCAATAGTACTTTTCCTCTCTTCCTCTCATTTTCCTCCTCTCTTCATTTTCTCTTGGTTCGCAATTTCTATTTTCTCCCTGGCAAAATAAAACATTTTTGTCGAGTAAAGTGAACGGGGTCGGTTTTGTGATTGTAACGTCACACCTAACAATAACTCGAGTGGGCTATCTATTGCAGTACTATTGTTGAGTTGTTAGTGGTTGTTATTGTAACGTCTTCTGATATTGCTACATAAAGAGCGTGGCTACGACTCCTTCAGGGGCAATAGTCTTTACTATTAGCCTCTATCATATAGGAAGAAACTAATCCATGCAGAGGTCATAATCAATTTACTATACCTATTTTTTTATTAAATGCATGAGGTATCGTGTCGTGGTGTAGTGGTTTATCCAGTGCACTTGAATCTTAATCCGAGGGATGTAGGTTCGAATCATCGTCACTTTCTACAAATGCGTAGGGTCCTACTGGTACCAATAGCAAATATACATGTATGGTTTCGATGAAGAACAGTTGCTTTGGTTTCAATGGTTACTAGTTAAAGGTCAAGTCCACCTCAGAAAATGTTTATTTGAATCAATTGAGAAAAATCAGACAAGCACAATGCTGAAAATTTCATCAAAATCGGATGTAAAATAAGAAAGTTATGACATTTCAAAGTTTCACTTATTTTCAACAAAATAGTTATATGAACGAGCCAGTTACATCCAAATGTATGAGAGAGTCGATGATGTCACTCACTCACTAACTATTTCTTTTGTTCTATTGTTTAAATTATACAATATTTCAATTTTTACGAATTTGACGATTAGGACCTCCTTGCCTGAAGCACAAAGTGTTAAAATAATGGAATTACATGTGTTCAGTGAGGAATGAAACTTCATTTCACATGACAATGACGAGAAAATAAAAATGAAAAAATAATTCATATTTCATGTAATAAATTACAAAAGAAAAAGTGAGTGAGTGATGTCATCAACTCTCTCATTGGATGTAACTGGCTCGTTCATATAACTATTTTGTTGAAAATAAGCGAAACTTTAAAATGCCATAACTTTCTTATCTTACATCCGATTTTGATGAATTTTTCAGTGTTATTCTTGTTGAATTTTTCTCTTTTTATTCAAATCAAGTTTTTGTTGGGTGGACTTGTCCTTTAATGCCCCTGTTCGTACTAAAATTTCTCACTACGCAAGTCTTGATTAATTAATAAAACTTTTATCACTACGAAATTTATTTCAATATTTGAAAGGTTGTCACAATATTGGCACAACAAACTAGACTCATCGAATCTTTTAAAATAAACAATTTTGCAACACAGATATTGGTGATCATTACCTCCACAGCCTATTATAAGACAGGCCCCTGGGTATTTTGCAAGATCGAAGAATCAAAATCATCGTCAACAAAACATAAATATTTATTTGAACAGTAGCATGACGGAAAGGAAGGCTCCCTCATCATCATAATCAAAATTCTACCAGTTACATACATTGTTTTTTTTAAACACCTACTTCAAATAGACACAAATTAAAGTGAGTAAAGTGAGAAAGAGATGAGGGTCTCTGATCTCAGTCTAGTTCCGTCTCACCCCAACTTTTATTCTCCGAGGGGGGCCTTGTAGCCTAAATTGACTTAACTCGCAAAATAAGAGCGATAGAGTGGAAAGTATGAATAGCAATAAAAACACAACCAACATCGTAGAAAGAGTTGGACCGAAACGATGGCCAAAGAGAAAAAAAAATGATGAAGAAACAGAACAAAACAAAGAAATCACACCCAAGTCCTTTGACTGATTTCGATCCGCCTCCAAACTTCGGGCGGTCGCCGGGATTTGACACATTGTAAAGGATGGAGGAAGTACCTGCCAATAAACTACTCTTGACATTTGAAACTGACTCCAAGCGAGCAAAGTGAACGTTGTTAATTCACAAGTCTTAAGGTCAAATTCATACACACCATCTCCATTACTCTTACTAGCCTATAGGTTTTACCATTTAAAAATCTGGTGGGAAAATACTGAAAAGACATTTCACTTTTGAAATTCCGAATTTTTTTTTACTTAATTACATCCCAGTTAAGACGATTTCATTGACTCTTCAAGACACAAATTAAGGTATATTTCATATCAAAATATAGTATTAGAGTTCGATCTTGTAAAAATAAAATGGGGATTATAATTTCCTCGAAAAATGTCTTAACCCTGATACATTCGATGTCCATCCAAACGCAATGATGCTGCCTTTAGTGTATATAAATTTATTTGAGTTGATGTTCATGCAGACTTCCGACTTTATTTCATGTGCCGACTTGCTTTGCATTCCCAATTGTACATTTCATGGGAAGATCATGTGTATACGCTTATGGGCGAATTACATTTTTTTATAAATACACGTATGCGTATAGTTTTGGACAGTAATTTACCTGGAGCAGATAATGTCATCTCATAGTGTTTCATCGGGCATTGTGATATCAACTCCCTAGGCTTGTATTTATAAACCTATCAATCAATTATACTCCAAATCGATTCCTATTTTCATCATCAAACTTGACGTGATGTTGACAATTAACGCAAGAGCAGGGTTATTATAAAATTACGCAAATCGACACAGACCTGGGACAAACTACATTCTTCGGAGCGCATCTTCATTGGTTGGTGTCTAAAGAGAATGGTCTTCCTCAGTCTTCACTGGTAAGGGCTGGAGCAAGTCCTGCAATACCGATGATAGACGTCTCTGTGAATCGGTTGGTTCTGCGAGCCCTTTCATTCTCTTCGCGTCCGCCGCTCCAGCAACATCGCTCAATAGAAGATCTCACTCATTTCTTTCTACTGGACAACACTCGACTAAAAAAACCTGACAACAAAGTCTTCAATTCTTTGGTCGAGCACTCAACTCTCTTCATCATCTCATTCGGAGAATATTTCAGAATATCAAAGTCGGAAAACAATTTCCATCGCTTCCCGTAATAATTTGTCACATTGTGATACAACAAAATTGTGTGAATTTTGTCAACTGGAAACTTGGAAGCGTTCGAGGACTTACTTTTCAATCGGAATACATTTGGATCAAGCTTTCAGAATCTGTGGGCATCTCAACTATCTTTCCGAATTTCTGGATCTTCGAAATATTGTGCAACTGATTCACCAGAATTGCGTTTGGGCTTTAAATTGGATATTTTAATTGGAATTTAACAACATCTTCGATTTAATCAAGTGCTTAAACTCAAGTCGTCTCTGAGAGAGTTGAAATTTGACCATCTGGATGTTTGCGAATTAGTAATTTTTTGGTTGTTGCTTTTTAAAACTAATTTTGTTGACTTCGAGGACAAGAGTGAGACAGCAAAATGCAGACGACTTTGTTGCATATTATTCTGACGTCATTATTTTTCCTCCACACGTGTGTCATCTGTGGCCACGCTAGCAAATGGTTGTAAGTATTCGTTGACCGTTATGTTTAATTTCAACTAATGAACTATATTTACTTTTACATCATCACAAGTATGAAATCATATTTCTGAACAGAAATTCGATTACAATATAGGGCCTAATGTTTAAGCTTGAGAGACCATGCGCCATCATTTTGTTTATTATTGGACTGATGCATATATCATATCACAAGGTTCAATGAAGTAAATTCATTTATTAATTCTATTCAGCCATCAATCACAATAGTGACAGGGATGTATTTAAAAAAACATTACCAAGGAAATGTATTAAACTAATCACAAGAGACAAGCTAAACATGACAAATATAAGCATTCGAAAGGGAAAAATGTCATAGATGTAGACTATGAAGATCAGTATGTATCCTAACTCCTATACCTTTAAAGTAAAATATATTTCGATAAGCAATGTATTCCTTTATTTTATATACCTATTGGACCAAAATACAACTTTTAATTATATAATTCAGCGAGGGGCAAAGCGAACGAGATGATAAAAAAAAAAACGCGTTTCTTATCTTTAAATTGGGTATTGGGTATTCAGGCGTATTGGAGGATTTTGTTTACACTTTGAGTATTTTGCAAAACAGAAAGTAGCTTTGAAAATATCGAAACTCTATTCTGTAGTGTAAATTATCTGTGAAAGGAAACTTGAAAAAATAATTGATTCGAAAAAAAGGAGTGAAAGGTGCACTCGATTTAAATCATTCCAGTCAATTGCTTTTTAACTTTGGAATTCACTTCAGCAAAAAAAAAAAAAAAAAACTCGGTCGTTTAGTTCCGTTGTAAGGCAAGTGTTGTCGAACATTTCGATTATGCTCCCACCTGCAAGTCCATCGAAAAAAGAACCTTATACCTTGCATACCTTGCGGGTTGCCTTGCAGTTCATTATTGCTGATCATATGAGAATGAGAAGAAATTAGAAACAAATAGATCTTCAAGATTGTTATATAGGCCTACACGGCGATTTGTTTACATCAACTCTGTCTTTTACAATGACCATACGATCTGGTCAATATTTTTTGACAACACAAGCAAAACACTATAAAGTAACATGGATTTGGAATAGATAGGTTTGAAAAGAAAATAAAGAAGTAAAGTGTGCAAGATTGCCAGACAATATGGGTGTCAACTATTTTAAGCAATTCATCATAATAGAGCTGAATTGAGCGAGCGTGAGCGGTCAAGAACACACAAACGCAAAGTATTATATTTTGAGCTGCATGACAATCCCCGTCAATTTCATGGGCGGCCCTGAAATCCGCCCCTATACAAGAATAAAGAGATTGTGGTATGTTATGAAAATACCACACAAAGCCCCTGGAAAATGAAGCCATTTGATCGAGTAATACAATTTGTTAAGGAAAGGAGATTGAATCGTCACGATTGTGGAATAACAATTGTATCATAGCAAGATATACAACCAAATAATGTCAGTAGTTTGGGTTTACATTTTCCGATTGCTTTTGTACAAATATGACAATAAATTATAAGCACAGATATTTAGGTATATGACGAGTTTATGAAAACGTAATTTTTTTATGTAACAACATGAATGGTTCTGCTTTGCTATATCTTGGTTATTATACATGTAATTTAAGACTTTTAGAATCTTAAAATTGGACGAGAAACACTTCCGCTCAGATTGGGGGCGGGGGCTGGAGGAACGACTTTGGCCCCCATTCCCTAATCGTTCCACAACCAAGAAAGAAAAACAAATGAATAAAAGAGAAAATGATCAATCTATGATATTTTCCTAAAGGAAAAAAATACCATTTTTTTTTTGCTATAGGAAGAACAGAGCCACTGAGAAGAGTGATTCATCCGCATCTTTTTAAGTTTTATATATTTAATCTAAGTATTTTGTACAAAGCGTTTTTTATACGGTAAATAAAACCAAACCAAAACCAAGCTCGCGACTTTTTAGAATCGTTCTCGATATTATGTTGTGCCCCTCGATAAGGGTCAATATGATATAAATAAGCCTACACTTTTTATAGAGTGCCGGTATTCTTTGAACAAATAAAGAAAATGTAGGATTATAATTTCAGTTGAGCATGCACCGCGGCATGCTCAATTGAAATCTGAATAGATGTTGTCAGAAACAGATTGGCTGTTTTCGTTAATAATATGGACAATTTATAGGATCTTGTTTCCCGAATGAAATTGTACACCAAACCATTTCCAAACTGGATATAATTAAACCTTGTCGAGGTATAATTTTGATATTGGTTATCATATAGGCCCTATTTCGATACAGTTAAACATCTTTTGAAGGGGGAAAGGGATGAAAAGATGACATTTCTACCGCAAGGGGTTAGCGAACCCAGTATCCGATCATTCCACTCGATACGGCGGTACGTATGTTACCAATTAACGTTAAAGGGCAACTCTTGACTGGACCCGCGTTAAGAATATATATATATATATTATATATATATATATATATATTATATATATATATATATCTGACTTTATTGATACCATTTTTTACCTTAGTATTCCTCTTTTGATCTATATATTTTGCTCTATTGATATAGATTTATTGTGTTATAAAAATTAATTTTAAAGATTAGGCCTATAGTTGGTAACAAATCTTGAATTATATTTATATTTCAATCTACAATTTAGATTTATGCTTTTTTTCAAACGTTAGCTTTAGTTTTTTTGGGGGGTTGGAATTTAATGTTCTTGAGATTAGGACACTACTTTTCACGTGTTATAATGTATTTTAAATCGACAACTAGAAATAATTTTAATGTGTTCACTGAAAAATCAATTATCAGCAATCATTTGACCTTGAGTTACTTTCAATAAAACATCTGTAGATAAAAACCAGCCATAAAGCTGATATATATATATATATATATATATATATATATATATATATATATATATATACATATATATAAGGAAGAGTATATAGACCATAGCGCCATGAATAGACCATGGAGCTATTTTCCGCGAATAAATCTGAATTGAAATGATTACGGAAACTGTATCAAAACTTTCACGTGATGAAGGCCTCTGTCCTTGAAATGAAACATTTATTACCTAGTTTCATTAATGTTACTGTTTCATTTTCACCGGCGGCAAGGATTTAAAGTTCCACCCCTATATTAGCATGGTATGAGATTGATTACGTTTCATGGTCATGTTTTATTCATTCATTCATTCATCCCATTCATTCCTTCCTTCATTCATTTATTCATTCTTTCCTTCATTCGTTTATTCATTCACCCATTTATTTGATTGTTCATTCATTCATTCATCTATTTATTTATTCATTCATTCGTCCTTTCATTCATTCACCCACTCACTCACTCATTCATCCATCCATTCATTCATTCATTCATCCATCCATCCATTCATTCATTCATTCATTCATCCATCCATTCATTCATCTATCCATTCATCCATCCATTCATTCATCCATTCATTCATCTATCTATCCATTCATTCATTCATTCATTCATTTATTTGTTTATTCATAAAAATGATTTCTTCGTGTGAGAGTTAATTTGAATTAACTTATTCATTTGTCAATTTATTTATCCGTTTGTCAATTTCTTACTAATTTATTACATAATTATATCATTAACATTAATCAATTCATTCATCCGTCCATCCATCCACTTATTCATTCATTCGCTCATTTGTTTATGGTCTTACATGGCGAACCTTTATTGATTAAGTTCATTTCATTTTTAAATATTGAACGATGAATTCTGAAATGATTTGTTAGAGTGTCTTGAAGACGTATCAATGTATCACATTCAAAATTCGGTTTGACTAGTTTATAGGGGACATGTTCTGTAATAACAAAACGAATTTAAATATGCTGTAATCGGGCCTTGTCCTCTGAAATTGAAAACAAATTCATTCATAAAAGGAACCAAATAGGGCTATTGGGGGAAAAAAGATCGAAATTCAGTACCATCCATTTTCTTTTGATAACTGACAGGCGCCACGAACGGTGTACTTTCAAAAGAAAATAAATCACAGAGACTGGCGAAGCCGAGGAAAGAAAATATCCCATTCCAAAATCCTTCTGAAGAAAACAAGATTTAAACCGTAGCTCGAACGGTGTCGTATAATGGTGGATAGATTCACAATCTAAACCTGTAGGATGTTATTGCTTTTTTACTTTTTTCATTGCTTTAACTTTTTTTATGCTGGGAACGTTTAGGCTACAAGAAAATATAGTGGCGGGCTCTGGAAGTATGAGGGCTTTTTTTTGGGGGGGGGGGGGAGTCAGTGTCCGACTCCCTGGTGTATCTAGAATGGACAAGATCTGGACAATACATCAGTCCTCTCTCTTTTAGTAGGAGCATGGACCTATACACAGCAAAAACTGTGGTGTTAACCGGTGTACATAGAGGACCACACCAGTTATTTTACACCGGTGTTAAATTGGTGGTGTTAGTTTTACACCTATACGTGTTATTACAACACGTTTTATATGGTTGTTACATTTACGCTCTTTGGTGTGATGTTCAATCTCTAGGGTGTTATTTTAACACCTCAGGGTGTGGTCCTCTATTAACACCAATTGGTGTCAGTTTTAACACCACAGTTTTTACAGTGTAGGTCCATGGTGGGATAGAAGGAGAAAAGAGAGAGGAATGATGTATTAGCCGTGAGTGAATGTAGGGTTTTCCAAACAGCTCTAGACGTCGAGATCTATAGACTATGGTGTATCATGCGGTGTAGTGACGTGTTTATAGGGAGGCCGATCAGGGGTTCGATCCCCAGGCGACGCATCTTACAGTGTCAAAGGAGTAGAAGTATAACGAGGGACGATGAAAGGAGAAAAGGTTTGAAGATTATATTAATGTGATGAGAAAAATGAAAGTACATACCGCGAAAGAGCGAAGGGGACGATTTGTCAAAGTGAGTGTAGCAAGCGAGCATCAAAACTTTTGCTCTAAATCATCTTCCTTTATAATCTGTCTGGGGAGGAAAGCATACTTTTAATGCTGATAGTTAAAGAGACATTTATACTATTCTGTTTAAAAATGGTTTATTTTCAGTTTAAAACCAATCGCATCAATTTGAATAATCAAAGGAATTATTTGGGATGGGGGGATTTTGTACAGAGTACAGAATGTATACCCCTCCCAGAAGTGTATGGGAGTGTATCTACATTTCCCTTCCATTGGCATTAGTGCGAGAGATGCAATTTGATACTTCTATTTAAAGCAATTCAACTATAGATAAAAGTTTAATTTTTAAGATTTAGTCTCGATGTAATAAAAAAGTAAGTGTAAAAAATGCTTTCTCATCATGCATTTGGCTTGCTTCTGAAGTACTGGGTAAGAGCTGATTTGATAGACCGATGACCGCCTATCGGATAGAGGCTTGTTTGAGTTTGCATTGGGGGTTGTTGTTTTTCCGCTTTACAGTTGGTGGTGATTTCCAAGATGACACGATTGCCAACAAAAATAAGTACAAGCCCCCAACATTACTTTTTTTCGATGAACCAAAACAATACTCATTATGCATCATTTTCTCTATTTTCCCTCTCATTAAACGCACATGATTAAATTTCGGTCAAGAAACGGGATCGCCCAAAGAACGAACTCCACATCATTTGCACTTTACTTATAAAGTTATCTGGGTGGTGTCACACAAAAGTTTGCGATCAAGCCAAGCACTTCATGAATACGACCAATCAAAATCAATGTTACATTTGCGTTATGTCCAAACATTGAACAGGAACCAATTAGAAGCATTCTTTCATTTTTGCTATCCATCGCAATTCGCAAAACCTGCATGGGGTCCGTTGCAGAGAGCGTTGCGTTTAAACGCAAATAAAAAAAAATCAGTCGCAAGTCACAAATGCGTGCTGTTGATTGGTTGAAAATCAAGTTGCGAATGATTTTTAGAGTACCGATTGATTGCAACTCTTTCTGCAACGGGCCCCTGATGCTACTACCACTGCTTCGGGAGTCTAATCTGAACCATCGAACTAGGCCAGAATATTCATTTTCCACATCACAGTAATATGTTGAAATTCGCTGCTTCCTTTTCAATCTTATCTGTTCCATATCATACCCACATGGGAATTTCACAGTTCATTCCTAAATTTTGACTCAGAATTACTAGTTCATTGCCAGGACTTCAAGGAATAGCATGTTCATCACATCACGTTTTCAATTGTTTGGGTGGGATAAGACAAAGGAACTGGAGACGCTTTCTTCTTTAAACAAAAAGTACAATACTCGGTAGATGAATGCACAAATAGCAACCAGTATCCGATAATAAGAACCAGGCTGTAATGTTAAACATTTTAACTTTTACATTATATTAGATCATTTACACAGTAGACACTGAAACATGTCTTGCATAATTTTTATTTCAGAGTTAGATTAGATTTGGATTTTACAATCACACCGTGCCATTGCAAGGTCAAACACAACACTGAAGTTGAGTATCAAGCCTAGAAAAAAATTACCAACAAATTATAATGATTGAGGATGAAATCGACCTTAAAATTTAAGCAATGATCATATTCATTTAAGTTGAATCAAACATACATTACTTTGAAGTGTTCAAGTGTATAAATAAACTTTGTAAATCAAATGATGGAGCGTTCTTATTTGGATTGTAATCAAGGATGCATTTTTTAAAATATGAATTAAGCACTTTCATGTTATAAACGACGATTTTAAGCTTGATCAGATTTGTAACTAATTTGATATAGTAAGTATTTTTATATTTGTAATATTTTATTTCTATTCATTTATATTATAGGCCTATATAAAATGATGACTTATCTGCATATTTAAAATTGTACAAAAGATCTAAATTAGTCTCTTTTTACACGATACTCATAACTTCACCTATACTATACTGTCAGAATATTAAAAAAAAACATGGACACTAAAACAGCTAAAATAAACTCAAAGATTATTTTTCAAAATAATGTATTATGTCCTTTTCAAAATTAATGACAAGATAATTTTATTTTTACTCGAAACTTTTTTTTTCTCTTTAACCCTTTTTTTTATTTTCAATAGAAATTACATTAAGCACCCTCTGTTTAGCCACTTTAGGTACCTTTTAAAATTGAATAGATGGTTTCTGGAATGAGCAGAGGGTTGGTTTCCTTTAAGGTAAAGTACTTTCACCCAGCCTGTTGCAAACGTGAGCCTTCTCCGTTGCTATCGACCTGTAACAAAGATCCCTTTTACCAATTTACCGAAATTGGCAGTAGTCAATTTGCTTCCAAATTAGTTGTGACAAATTACGCTACGGCTCGCTCGGATAAAACATGACCAAGAAGCAAACAAAACATCGATCCCATCCAAGCATGCCAAAAGGAAAGTGAACTTGATGGAAGATATTGACTCACCCCACCCCCTTCGATTCAAAACTAGAAATGAGATGCGGATTGCGTTTGATATTTTATACCTTTTGTTTTGTCAAGATAAATGCAGCTAGTTGTGGTAGTCATGAAGAACTGACGCGAAACAAGATTGACGTACAAAAACTTCAACCCACCTGGGACTAGGAGTTACTTAATATTTCTCGCCTTTACGTCATCAGCATCGGCTTGCATTGTTTTAATCCCTTCATATAAAATGTGATCAATTTAGTTTCTATCTCAGAAAAGTACTTCATGCGTGGGGTATTGTGTTTATGATATGGAAATCAAATCCAAACCCCAAGACATGCAAGAAGTAATAGATCTTAATCTTGTTAAACTCTGAACAGATCTACTAGAGTTTTGTAATGGAGATGGAAGCTGTCTCCAGATTAGAAGAAGAAAAAATAACGATGGATGCTAATAAGCATAATTATCAAATTGGAAAAAAAATCAATAGATGAAGTCAATGCTGGTCCAGATCAAATATATGTACTTTTTAATAGTTTTTGGGACTTCGCATTTTTGTTGCTCTGCTCAATTTGAAAGGCTCGGGGAATTGCAGCCCTGACAGATATGATGGTCAACCGATAAACCCTTTTTTGTATTTATTAGTAGGCCTATTAGTTTTAACACTTTTCTCCAATCAGAGTAACTATTATTTACTGAATTTTTGTTTGTTTTTTGTAAATTTTATAGTGGCGATTCCTGTCTGACCTAAGGGTTTGTTATGGAAAAAAGCAACATATTCAGGAAAGTTGACTTCGAATCCTTGAAAACTACCCTTAACATGCTTAATGAATATTTTTGTTTCCGATCCTACACCAGAGCGATCTTCAACATGCAAGCACTTGGTATCAGTACCATCAAATCACCGGACAACTGCGAAGAGTTACCAGGACTAGTTAACAAACAAATACAGATCTGCAAACGAAACCTTGAAGTGATGGACAGTGTTAGTCTTGGCGCTAACCTTGCTATTCAAGAATGCCAGACTCAGTTTGCCAACAGGAGGTGGAACTGCTCGACAGTCGATGGGTCGGTGTTCGGGCACGTGCTCGATAACGGTGAGTTGGAGGGGTGATGGTGGGTGGAGGAGGATGTATGGTGGTCGTTGATATCGATGGGATTAAGTTCGTGACTCGTGTTGGGTTTGATGTTGGCCTTCGGCTTCCTCACCGTGTTACTATAGATAGGATATCTACATGCTTAGATGTTCATGAAAAGATAACTGTCACGATGGTGATGATGATGGTGGAGGGGTGGTGATGATGATAATGGTAGTAGTGATGTTGGTGAATATGATGAAGACGGTGGTTGGTGATGACGACAGCGGTAGTTGCGATGGTGGTGTTGGTAGTTTTGATGATGATGATGATGATTATGATGATGGTGGTGGTAGTGGGAGTTTTGATGATGACGTTGATGACAGTGATAATGATGACGATGGTGATGATGGATGGTGGTGGGGGTGGTGATGGTGTCGGCGGCGCGTGATGGTGAAAGATAGTGGTGGTAGCAGGCCGGTGATGACATTGGTGTTGAAGTTGATGTTGATGGGGACGGTGGTTCATAATTCATTGTTGGTGATAATTATGGTATCGATGGAAGGTGATGGTCCGGTGATGATAATGGTGCGATAAGGTGAATCTATGAAGCCGTTGACCACAGTCCTGTACTGCAATTCCATGTTAATTCGTGAATTATTGCCCTACGTTCCTAACCATTCATAATGTATGCATATCATGGCAAGTAGCGTTATTACTGAGCCGTTATTCTGCAAGCCAATGCATCCAAAATACGCTGGGCCTGTATCAAACGTAGTAAAAAATAAACAAATTTGCTCAAGTAGATATGTGGGTTGTCCTCCAGACTTCCTTGGTTTTCCTCACACATACTTTAACGTTTCCCCCAATGTCGTAGTAAATGTCAAAACATTGGTTCACGGTCCATTGACGAGATTGACGAAAGTGATGACGAGAGCGGTGACGAGTATCTGTGGTCGTGACAGAGGTTGTGTCAGGCTGCGCCAAATGTGGCTCCCGCGGTTAAAGTTCTGGCACATGTACCATTTCTCCCGACGCCATTACGTTTACTACTATTAAAGTTTTTATATTTTTAAAGATGGTGATATAGAAATATCCAAAAGCCAGCGCTCATGAAGTAAAGGAAACAATAAATTTACAGGGCGCAGAAATTGTTGAATGATATAGTAGTATGTTAGTAGTATACTTGTAGTAGTATGTTCTTCTATACGTCAACTCCCGATACGCTTGTTATCATATTAAGAGATACATAATTTAAGACTTGATTATGATCTTTACCTCACTTATTCAGTCATGCTTCTCCGAGATGACCGCGCAAAAAGTTTATCCATTCTCATTAGGTTGCAGGAGTTTAAAGATCGCAATCCCTGCTACTTTTCATTTATTACGATTTAAAAAGTAACTTATGGTACGGTTTTTTTTTATCAAGATCTTGTTACTGTATTTTCTTTTTATCAAACTCCGACTATTTGTTTTTGTTTGATGGAAGTGAAATAAATGAAATTTAATTTAATTTAATTTAATTGACTAAATCTACGGGTCGTCGGTTGTATCATGATCAGATTTCCTAGCAGACATGGGCTCTTCATATACACTCTTAAAACAAATCAGTCAAATTGACTAGACCAGTAGTCAGCTGGGAGCAACTGATATGGCAATCACTGATATTCACATTTCTGACATATATTCTAGTCAGAAATAACTCTTTTCTAGTACAATATGACTAGAAAATAGTCAAATATGACTAGAATAACAGTTGCACCCAGCTGACCATATTAACTAGTCATGTTTGACTGATTTGTCTTATAGGGCCTTTTATTTTTTTTAAAGTGAACATAAGGTAGGCCCTAAGTATTTTATACCATGGCTATGCAGATACATACTACATCAAATTGAACATTTTTTACGATGGCATAAAATAGAAATGACTAAAATCTCAAGTGACACAATGGCGACGGAAAGACTCCAGTTTGAATTCTGAAGAAGTAAAGAGTTTCAACTTTGGTCGCACAAGCAGGGTGTGTGGCTTTGGAATGTTGATGATGAACAGAATGATGATTTGACAAGAATGATGCAAAAAATTCCAGACTGAAAAATACCAGAAACTATTAAGAAATCATCATAATTCTAAACCTTTGTGAGTTATTATAAACTTTCAAACATGAACGATCATTCGAAAGTGGAAAACCGATATCTATAACTGGATATAATAAACACAACTCGAGAAGAAAGTTTTTCCTTGATAAAAATGACGTAGCTTTTAAATGGTTTTGGCGAAATATTTTAGCTAGAGTATTCCTACAAACTTTAGCAAGTCACTTCTGTGTGTAATATAATTGATGTGTTTCGACTTGTATTGCACGGGAGAGCACTATTCTGGCAAATTTGTCGATTTCGAAAGTCATTCTCTAATTAATTCACGAACATATCCGGAACATATTCCTTAGATAATCGTATTATCTGGGATTATAGTCGTGTTGTACATGTAGTTTTCATCCTATCTCATCCATGTTACATGAATACTGTTTTCGTTATAGTTTTCTGAAGCTAAATTATATTCTTAAAAGGGTTGGGGAACCACCCCCCCACTAAAAAAATAATAAAATAAAAGAAAATACTAATAAACTAGATAAATAAATGAATGAATAAATAAATAGATAAATAAATAAATAAATAAATAAATAAATAAATAAATAAATAAATAAATAAATAAATAAATGAATAAATGAATAAATAAATAAATGAATGAATAAATAAATGAATAAATAAATAAATAAATGACTGGGCAGTGACACAACATTTGCTCCGGCTTTCGATTAAAATATACACTCTAAAAAAACAAATCAGTAAAAAATGACTAGTTAACAGGGTCAGCTGGGTGCAACTGTAATTCTAGTCATATTTGAATATTTTCAAGTCATATTTTACTAGAACAGAGTTATTTCTGACTAGAATATATGTCAGAAATTTGAATATCAGTGATTGCCATATCAGTTGCTCCCAGCTGACTACTGGTCTAGTCAATTTGACTGATTTGTTTTAAGAGTATAACCCTATGGTAACCCTAACCCTATATATAGGGTTAGGGTTACCATAGGGTTATATGTTAGGTTTAGGATAGGGAATAGTGTTAAATTTAGGGTTGAAGTTGGTCATTCGATTAGTGTGTTGAATTTGCAGCAGAGCAATAATTGTCGCTGGAGACATGGAACCCACTTGGCAACATACTGTCCACACAACTATTGGTTAAAGGACAAGTCCACCCCAACAAAAACTTGATTTGAATAAAAAAAGAAAAATTCAACAAGCATAACACTGAAAATTTCATCAAAATCGGATGTAAAATAAGAAAGTTATGACATTTCAAAATTTCGCTTCATTTCACAAAAACAGTTATATGAACGAGCCAGCTACATCCAAATGAGAGAGTCGATGATGTCATTCACTCACTATTTCTTCTGTTTTTTATTGTTTGAAATATGAAATATTTTTATTTTCTCGTCATTGACATGTGAAATGAAGTTTCATTCCTCCCTGAACGCATGGAATTCCATTATTTTAACATTTTGTGCTTCAGGCAAAGAGGTCCTAATCGTCAAATTCGTAAAAATTGAAATATTGTATAATTCAAACAATAAAAAACAAAAGAAATAGTGAGTGAGTGACACCATCAACTCTCTCATTTGGATGTAACTGGCTCGTTCATATAACTATTTTGTTAAAAATGAGCGAAACTTTGAAATGTCATAACTTTCTTATTTTACATCCGATTTTGATGAAATCTTCAGCATTGTGCTTGTCTGATTTTTCTCTATTGATTCAAATCAACATTTTTCTGAGGTAGACTTGACCTTTAAAATCTGTCCAAATTGGGTTAAAAAAAAGACATGTATTGTGTAACAAATTTGCTCAATTGGATAAAAATTGCCCAGAATATCTATTTAAATATACAAAATAAAATATATATATTAATATATAAAAAAAACATATGTATAATATATATATATATATATATATATATATACATATACATATACATATATATATATATATATTATACATATGTTTTATATATATATATATATATAGATATATATATATATACATATTTTATATATATATATATATATATATATTTACATATATATGTATATTACCAACGTACAATACCCAGCATAGTGGACAGTATGTTGCCCAATATTTTACGTGTGTAGATAAAAATGTCAGCTTTATTTTTCGCCATAACCCAAAGCCAAGAACAAAAGTTCTTTTTTTTTAAATGAGGGATGTTTAAAAACCCATTTTGGATAGGCCTATTTCTGTAATTCATTTCAGATGTTTTACTGCTGGCAATGGCTCTTTCAAACGCAAGATGAAATAAATTGAAATATATATATATCGCCCCACAAACTAGATATAACGATCACTCACCACGACTGACCACTCCATGATCCGTGAAAATATGTTTTGAATATATCTTTATTGGTTAATGTTTTCATCATCGTATCACATCGCGAGATGGGTCTCTTGAGAACCTAGAATAAACTCTCCCCGGAGTGTGATTGGGGTAGCAATTCTCTTGACCTTTGACCTGACCCAGAGCATGGGGTCAAAACAAGAGATGGATGAACGATTGGAAGGGCGTTCGGACCGCGCCAAGTTTTCTCGCTCGCGAGCTTGAGATGAAAGTGATGTTTCGAGAAGCATTATGGAATGGTTGTAGGCTACGTGATACTCCTGATAGCTTTTCGATTGTCGATCTCTAGCTTTATATTGTAGGGAGAATGCTTTCTGGCCCTATAGAATGGAATAAAAAAACATATTTTAGCTTTGGGTAAAATAACAGTTTCAGCTTTACATTGGTTTTACGTACGTTGCAAATTTTCTAGCACAATTTTGTTATGAGGATGTGTAGTGAGTAACCGTTTAAAATTAGCATAAAACCGATGATATTAGTCTAAAATCACAAAGGAGCATAAAAACATATGAAAACAATTATTTTACCAGTTTAATTTGTACCAAGAATGAAATCAAAATAAGAGAGAAAAAATATAAGAATCTGCCCCAAACGGATCATCTCGTTGTATTGCATATCTTAAAAAATATAAGTTTCGTAGATAATGGTTTGGGACTGATCTAGAATATTGTAACAATTATTTAAGTTTAACGCACTCATAATGTTAAGTAAAAATAATCTATAGGCCTAAAATGTTAAATAATAATAATTACTTATTTAGGGGCTAAAGCTAATTTTGAATCCGCTAATAATTCAAAACAATCAAAATAAGAAATTTTAACGCCTTTACTATTGTCAAAGAGCAGGGTTTAATTAAACTGTGAGATGGTATAGCACCTGTCAATATTCTGCTTATTCGAGTTCCTTGGTGTAACATCAAAGGACAAGTCCACCCCAACAAAAAGTTGATTTGAATAAAAAGATAAAAATCCAACAAACATAACACTGAAAATTTCATCAAAATCGGATGTAAAATAAGAAAGTTATGACATTTTAAAGTTTTGCTTAATTTCACAAAATAGTTATATGCACATCCTGGTTGGTATGCAAATGAGGAGACTGATGCCATCATCCACTCACTATTTCTATTGTATTTAATTATATGAAATAGGGAATATTCTATTTTTTCTCTTCCTTGTTATAAAGTGAAACAACGATTAATTCCTCACTGGGCATGTGGAATGAGCATTGTTTAATACTATATGATTCAGTCAAGTTGATCCTCATTGTCAAATCTATAAAAAAATTAAATATTGTATAATTCAAACAATAAAAAGCAAAAGAAATAGTGAGTGAGGGACATCATCAACTTTCTCATTTGAGTTGAGCATATCACTGTTTGTGAAAAATAAGCAAAACATTTGAAGTGTCATAACTTTCTTATTTTTCATCAAATTTTGATGAAATTTTCAACATTTTGCTAGTTTGATTTTTCTCTATTCATTCAAATCAACATTTTTCTGGGGTGGACTTGACTTTCAAGAAATAAAAAAATATCAATGAATATAATCAATGTTAGGCTGCGAAACCTTGTCTGAACAACGGTTTATTTCCAATTCATCTCATACCAATTCGTCCAATTGCCAATTCGTCTACTACCATTTGGTCTATCATCAGTTCCTCTACTCGCCGCATGGTCTACGTTCATTTAGTCTAATGCCATTCCGTCTAATAACCAGTTGGTCCAATAGCCATTCAGTCCATATATCATTTGGTCTAATTAAACTTAAGTGTTAATAATGCAAAATGAATGAAAAGAAATGGGTATTATATAGACCAACTGGTTATTAGACAAAATGGTAATAGACGAAATGGTGATTAGACAAATTGCTGATTGGACCAAATGGTTATTGGACCAATTGGTCGTTAGACCAAATGTTGATGGACGGAATGGCATTAGACTAAATGAAGGTTGACCATGTGGTGAGTGAACGAGTTGGCAGTGGACGAATTGGCAATTTACCAGATCAACCATGACAACGACTGGTGTTAATTTCAACGACTATTTTACAGTGTAACCCCCCCCCTCTAGTATCCCTCTTCTACCAGTGCAAATGAGAATTATAAGCCCGTTTCGTGCATGTTGCACCCCTCCTCTGATCTCGTCCCAATCATACTCCGTACCTCTCCGCTTTATAATGAATGAGAGAAAAACAGTTTCAAGTACGAAGACCACCCATTATGGGGTCCGCTGTGCTTTGAAAATCAAATTTCCGCTGTTCATTTCTTTCAATTGAATGTAACGATGGCACGCAAAAATTATATCCATACCAAAATGACCTTTCGTCTTCGCTCCGTTTTTCCTCCTCCTCTTCCCTTTTTTTCTTTCTCCTCATTCTCATACCTTTTCCTCCTCGTTTGTCATTTTTATAAGGTCATCAAACTTGACTTTCAGCAGAGAGAAAAAAATGTCATTTTTATTCTCTATTTGCGGAGGGACCACGGTATCATAAAATCTTCTTGCAGACAACATGAAACAGTTGACATAAACATGATGCATTGGTATTCCGTGACATGACGTATTAGTAATGTAGATAATGAAAAATATTCATTACCATAGACGTAGCAATATTGCACAGTAAAAACGCTGTTTAAAATTTTTATACAACGCTGTTTACTATATGAACCTTACAGTAATTGTTTGAATAGTTTAAACAAGTGTTTAAATCTTAACAACAAAGTTTAATTTTCAATATCTAATCTTCAATAAGTTAAACATGATTGTTTAAACTGTTAAACAACTACTGTAAGGTTCATATAGTAAACAGCATTGAATAAAATCTTAAACAACGTTTTTACCGTGTGGGCGAATTCGTTAACATCCTGGTAATAAAACACTCCTTACATTATTAAGTAGAATAATTTCTATCCAAATTTCTTTTCAAGTAAAGCCTATGCTATACACACTCTAAAAACAATTTACTCAATATTGGGTAAAGTGGGAATGTGCATGTTGGTTGGGTAAAAAATGATACCAAATATTTTGTAAATTTTACGCAATGTTGCGCTGAAATTTACCCTTAAAACATAAATTTAGTCCAGTATAGGGTAAAAAAAAAACTTAGCAAACACACATGCTTCCTTTCTAACCAATATTGGTTAAAATTTCACTCAGAGTGTTTATGACATAGCATTATGTTCTTAAAAGTATCTGCCAATTACAAGATTTATCATCTTTTGCGAAATTATACCCGAATACAAAGGGCATTATTTTGATGTTACGGTCTTCTATATATTATGGATGACTTTTTACTGAATATGCCTTCCATCTTGCTGACTTGTTTTATTACTTTGAAGTGATAGACCTCGAAGACTGTCTTAAACTGTTGCTGGTAGCTAGGGCTGCGTTCTTCTCCATCATAAGGGTAACACTGAGTTTGTTAGTGATGCCTTTTTAATAGGTTTTGTCACATACCCCGCCGGCGAGAATCTCATCCAAACCGCGAAGGCGGAGCTCCGCGGTATTGGGAAGAGAGAAAATTCGATCTTATTAGCCACCGCGACGCGAAGGTGGTCCGGAGCGAGACGATAAAGGGATATCACAGGGGGAGTTCCGGCGGGATGTCTTTCCAGCAAACAGGCGAAAGCACCTACCGTGTTGATCTCATCCCTTCTGAGTGATACCATAAATGGAAATGTAACAGTTGCTTGTCTGTAAAAGAGGCAAAAAATATTTCCAGAATGCTGCCAGAAGTGGATGAAAGTCTAATAGTTCATCGTATAACAAGAGAGCCTATTTTTATCCGAATTTTGAGTTACGCAATAGTTTCACATCTTATGACGTAAGCTATAATCGCATCACAACGTAATTGATTAATGTATAGTTCCAAAATGTAGGCCTGTCAAACTCTCGTGCGTTAGTATGTCAATTAAATGAGATACTCTGAACTTCTGAAGGTAAAACGGAATGAAGGTCAAACAAAAACGCCTGTTTTTTCAAAAAGAAATTCATGCACTATGTCAGCTAATCTGACCCCCTCCCCCAAACTCAATAATAACACAAAACAAGCAATAGCCGACTACTATTTCATGTGAACACTTAATGACAAAAAACTGCTTCGTCGTTGTCTGTGAAATGAACTTAAATTCGTTATTTCGTTTGAACATTGATGAGCTGTTTTTTACACACTCTGCAAAGTTATAGGACAATAATTCATCACACTCTTTTCTTTAGAAAACGAATCTGAAAAAAACTCATCTTTAAATATTATTCTTAAGTTACCCTTGAGAGTCGTATGGGTGTACTACGTTGTGATGCTATCGTGGTACACCAGACAGACGATCTTGAATTTCTATTGTTTGGTCGGAAAACAACTTCTCACCTCCTTTTCGCGCTTTTCAGTGACAAAAGTGACTCATTCAATCCCTTGTCTGTCATAATATAAAAAAAATAAAATGATACGAATAAAGTTGTATTCTACTTCAACACCAGCCTCTCCCCACAACTCTTTTTGTGCCATTTTATACTCTCCTCATTCTCTCCCCTCCTTCTGCCAGGCTTGCCTGGACTGATTGAAAGTTTTTTCTAATTCTCAATAATTATGGATAATGGGGGCCGTTTCATAAAGTTGTTCGCAAGTTAAGAGCGACTTTAAGAACGACTGGTGAACCTTTCTTACGTGCTTGACCATCGCCAATGAATATACCATTTACCACAAGAAATGATCACCAGTCGTTCTTAAAGTCGCTATTAACTTACGAACAGCTTTGTGAAAAACCCACCTGTAAATACATGACCCTGGGAAGCAGGGGTGCTTGGGGTGCTGAAGCACCCTAAATATTTTACTTGGGGGTGCTGTAATAGGCAGCACCCTGGAATTCTGGAAGGTGCGAAAAAAGAGATAGATATAACCCAAATGAACTTCATTTTGTTGTAAGACCCTTTTTTTTCTTTTTAAATTTGTCGGGACCAGTATAACTTCCATTTTTAAGTGACAACTTTTTTTTTCAAATTTACATCAGCATGCACCCCCTCTCAAAAAGTCGTTTCCAGGGCCCTGTGTAAAGAGAGCTCTAACCTTTGCCTTTAGTGATTTTAAAAAGGTGTTTAAGAGATATCGTATTTCACAAATTTCTCTTTCAAATGCTATTACCCGCAATATGAAACAACTTTTGTTCGTTAAGCGAACACATTTAAATGCTGTCTATATTAGCCCAAATCCAACAATCTTGAAAACTAATCATTATGCGCGTTTTATTGCGGTCAAGCTGTATTTCAAAGTTAAGCTTTATAAAATAGGCATCTCAATTACTCATCAAGAAGCAATTTGCCATGTCGATTGCACGCCACGGCAACAAAAGTATATATAATAGCAGCCCCAGTCAGAAATGCCTCTCTTACATCTAGGTGAGAATGACCGTGAACTCCGCTATACTCTAAGCCCCATTCTCCCGTCACCTCGTTAAATTTCCGAGCTCAATTTTCATACATTTTTTTTTCTTTGCATCGAATGCCAAGAATAGTTGATTTTAATATACAATAGCCCCAAATAGCCTCGGAGAAAAACTGGTTAGTTACATTCCATTTTACAAAGTTGAATTACCCACACAGCGGGTGATCCGCCTACAAGCATGTGACCAAATAAATCTCCCTTTTTTCCAATGCTACGACCTCAGTTTGCAGTTTCAGATAAAATCTTCTCACTAATCTCTATCACTAATAAAATGCAAGAAGTTTGTCCTTGATTTTAACTTATTTTTATTGCAAAAGGAATATACCCAGCATACATACTCTCATGTTATAGTTACACTACTAGATATTTCACGTTTGTATCATCCTTTTAAAAGTACAATTCGTTCTATTAGGCATAGAGAATAGCAGAGAGCTGCGAAATTTTAACATTTCAAATTAAGGTGACGTTTCATTTTATCCTGTGACTTTATCTCTTCTACTTTTGCCTAATGTCTTGCAACGTTGTGATGTTTATCGTTTCACGATTGTAATTGAATTTATTGTTCGAAATAGACATGAAATAGATGTACAGTTCATTGTCATAGTTTAGAAACGAAAACTCAAGATCATATTCATAAACAAATTGTTTTGTATGTGAGATACCTGATGGTTATTGAAAATAGTTTTGTTTTGTTTATTTTTTGTTATTTTTTGTTATTTTTTAACAAGTGCACACCTAGTTACCAATAATGCATATAGCATTTTCATTTATTTGAAAGCAGGATAAAAGAGCATTGTAGATAAAATGCCTTGCTCACGGGCACAGGTGCAGCGGCCGGGGATTTTTTTTTTTACCGACATCGATTGCTGTACAAATTATGAAGAAGAAAGACATTTAATACATCATAAAGACGACTGTCGCGAAAATCAATGTTAGTCATTCACCTACCAGATAATGAATAACCCTTTTTTTAAATGGAATATAGACATGATGCCGAAAGTTAGTTCAAGTCCAACGTAAAATTTAAATACAAGCCGTTCAACATATTCATCTCTCACGAGACACTTTGGAAAGTGCATCCGAATGTTTTTCGTGTCAATATGGTGAAACGTCTTCAAGAAATTACGATTAAAAGTGCAACGCAGGAAAAAAAACTGCCGATTTCTTAAATTCATTTCATAACAGGTTTGGTATTTTTTGTATTTACCTTTGACATGTTTGAGAGAGACAGAAAGCTGTTTGTTTTGATATACACAGTTCACTGTTAACATGGTTGATCGGAAGCCAGTGAACGTGGGCCATGAAAACACACTTCTGGATAATTAGGATGTCAATTTGATGAGATTTTCATGACCTAAGTAGAATGGGATGAGTTCTCCGAATTTTGGGCGATGAAGCACGACAAACAGGCAGTCATTGTACGTTTTAGATGACTGTGCTATTTTCTTATTTCTTTTTGGTCCTCCCTGTAAACAAGGAATTTTCAACGTATCAAGAGCGAAATTCATTGGATCTTTAACGTGTTTATATGGAGCGGCAACGAGAGGAGGTTTTTAAAATTTTTTTTAATTCACTGAAAGTAGGCACTAAGCAGAAAGAGAGAAGAGATAGAATTATATGAACAAATAAAGAAAAGAATGAAGATAGAGAAAGAGAAAAAGAAAAAGGGAACAATTAAAGAAAAGAAGAAATAAAGAAAGATAAAAAAGAAACAAAAAGAAAGAAAGAAAGAAAGAAAGAAAAAAAAAGAAAGAAAGAAAGAAAGAAAGGAAGAGAGAAAGAAAGGTTTGAGGAGAAGGGCGAAAGAGTCAGAGTAGAATATGAAATCTCATAAACTTAAAAGGCTTTATTCATTTTCCTATAAGGCTTGTAAAGTCTTACACCTTCTATCTTTCGAGGAGCCCCCGCGAAGGTGACCACCCCCCCCCCCCAAAAAAAAAAAGATAAATAAGGGAATATTTTTCTATGCCAATCTCAAAATCGACCACAGCGTACGAATTATTGCGTGGTAAATCTGTCGAGTTCCATTTTGTTACTCTAAAATATAGGCTAAGGGAGAATGGTGAGAAAAAGACTTAAATCAAACAAGAAACAGACGTATAATATGACATGTCGGAAATGTCATTGATGTGTTATCGCAACTATTTCCCAACACTATTGCTCCAGTTTTTCTTCACTTACTACTATGCCTCTTTTTAATGCACTCACCGATACAAAACCTGGTGTTATTAGGGCTGCGCGCAGTAAGTAGTTAGACAACTATTTGTATTTAGTATTGGGTTGGGGTGTTACGCTCATGGGTGTTAGGCGATGAATTTATTGTGGCGAATAAAAAAGGGATTTTGAACTTGATATTGTGATCAAATTGGCAATCAGTCGAAGGGGTATCAGCTGACAGATTAATACCACCATGAGAGCTAGGCAGTACGCACAAGTTTGCTTCTGGGTATATATACTGGGAGAGTCGAGAGGGAGGGGGGTGGAGTTGGGACGAACAACTAAAGAAGTAGCGATGCACAGCTCATTTATATACAAACTTATTTAAAGTGGCACAAGTTCAAGACAAAATCAAGTTCACTGAATACAAGAATATGTACAAAAAGCGAATTGTGTGATTTTATACATAAAAGACTTTTAATATCATTTTGTATATTTTCTTGAATTAATAATTTTTTTACAAGTTCAGGCTTATTTCGCTTTACCAAAGTCATTGGCTGATATAGGCCTACTGACATTGATTGCGAAACTAACATTAAGATATTTTCATGTTTTGCCTGTATATATAGTGACTATACACTGGTTCCTTTATTATGTTGGTATATTTCAGTAAGTAAATACAAATCATAACAGAACAATTGAATAATACATCAGATATCAAATCTACTCAGCTATTCGAAATTTAAAAGTACAACAGGCGTAAATATCGTATTTGCAATAGTCCTGCGATATTACCACATTGACTCGTGCCATAAAAGATGCAATATTTGTGCAATTAATCGTAACTGCATATATCTACTGTATATGACAAAGTGTGTACACATAATATCCATTTTTAAATACACTCCAAAAATATTGGGTAAAAATGCTCCATGAGGATAATTATGTGTCCAGCCAACGTTGGGCATTTCTTTGGACATTTTTTTTTATCTAGTGTGATGAAGATTTTGCCCATTCTTAAGTAATTGGTGCTTATTTTTTTAACTTTACTGCATGGACAATAATGCTTCCCGCATTGGGTAAGAAACAGCCCCAAGTTCGTTGCACACATACTTAACCTCGTTCTGGTTAAGATTTTATCCAATATTTTTTTCGACAGTGTACATTTTAACATCGATTCAAGGAGAGCGAGAGTTTCCCCGAGTTCCCGATTTCAGATGCATTTATCCTTGATCAAATTTTTCTCTAAATTTATCCTTGATGAGTAACCATTCGGTTATCCATCCTACTATACATCTCAGCCCCCCCCCCCATCCCACCCTGCATTATAACAGGTGGATCTGATGGAGATGGATGGCATTCAACATCCAACATAATACCTGTTTCTACGACAATTTTATTTCCAACGACTTCATGCCATGTCGTGACTTCGTTTGTCAAGGTTTCGTTGAGCTATTTCAAAGAGTATTTCATGAACCGTCTTGTGATTTTTCCCGAAGTGTGTTAAAAGCTTCTGAAATCCCGGTAACTGATTGGTTGAGAGATAGTTTGCAGTGACAATTACTGACAAGATGTTTACTGTTGAGGCATGCTCAGTAATTGAGAGCGGTCAAGGAATGGCAACTTGACATCCAAGACATATGCATGCACTCCGCAATTTGCAATTATAGGCATCCGCAAGTTGCAGTTATTGGCCTACCATTTATTAATTCAAGAATAATTTTCATTGAAAAGAACTGCTTTGCCGTTGCCCACTCGCAAACAATCAAATATTTATTAGAAGTCACGTGAGAAATAACTTTCATGATTATAGCCTACTGTCAGTTAAAATGTAAAAATATGAGTATTGTCATCAGTCTACACATCACAACAGCATGGAGCAACAGTGATGATGTCGGTTATGGTGGCGTTTCATATAAAAACAACCGCAAAAAACAAGTTTGAAAACTATTTAAAAGTGGATCCCTATACATAATTATATTTGCATTAAAATTTTAATGAAAAGGAGTATTTATAATGTCCAATGTCCATTATTCGTTGTGACTCAAGTGAACAAATGTGGTCAAAACGTGAAAGTTCGATGGAGCAGGGTGAATGTCCAGAAAATACCTTGACGATGTGTAGGTCTACTATTTCAGACAGGTTAAGTTACGACCTGCACCTGAACATTCGGCGCCTGGTCAGCCGCCCTGCATTTATCACTGGACGGGATGCTCCCAAATCCGCCCCCATCAAACCTCGAAGAAAGAACGGAAAGGGGAAAAAATGGCCTTTACTTCGTTGGGGGCAATAAATCTCTTTAAACTTGGGGGATACTAACGTAATGTAGAGGGGCAATTATGAGATGAGTTACGAGGGCATTGCAGAGTTGAATTGAGAGGATTCTATGAAATGGATGATATCATTTTCCCAGTGAAACGACGGATGAAATACGAAGTGGGAAACGAACACTGACAGTTTTAAAAATATGGTGCTTCTAAAGGCTTAATTTTGATTGGAAAGGCTATATTTTCTCAATAAGCGAAATTTTCCTCCATGAAGATGAGGGGCGGAGTTGTATGGAGATAGGGGTAGTAGTAAACGAAAGAAATAAAAGGAGGAAAAGAAAAGGATGGAGAGAAAGGAACAAATTAATAAAGGAGAAGAGTATTAGGAGAAGTACTGAAAGATTAAACCTTTAAAAGCCCTGTAATGCAATCAAGAAAAAAATCGTCTTGCCCCCGACCCCCTCTCAAAATGCGCATTTGAAAAAATATGACAATCCAGCGCCCTTATGGTAAAAAGAATTCATTTTAAATCGACAACTTGGCCAAATTTAAACCCAGGACTTACAGTTCGTAATGTTGGGCCCTCTGCCTATAAACCACCATGATTCACTCGATCGATCATTAGCTTAAATAGATATTTAGTTTACAAGTTATGGTTTGTCTCTTTTGCGATATTCATGACGTGATTATCCCGGATTTTTATTTGTGATATTCCACCATCATCAGCATCATCATGTGTGAAATGGATGTTGTTCTTTCAGCATCCCTACCATCAACCACGTCAACATATTCCATCACCACCCACACAAAAGATAATATTCTTGTATCGTTAACTCATCATCTCTTACCATGATTGTCTGCCCCTTTCCGCCTATCCCGCATGTTTCCTCCCCTCTCCTCCTCTTCCACCCCCCTGTACCCCCCCCCCCATCGTCGCTATCCTCTTCCATGTTTTCTTAGGCCCTCATTCTCCCTCCCTTTCCTATAGGCCTACACAGCAAAAACTGTGGTGTTAACCGGTGTACATAGAGGACCACACCAGTTATTTTACACCGGTGATAATTGGTGGTGTTAGTTTTACAACTATAGGTGTTATTACAACACCTTTTGTTGTTACATTTACACTCTTTGGTGTTATGTTCAATCTCTAGGGTGTTATTTTAACACCTCAGGGTGTGGTCCTCTATTAACACCAATTGGTGTCAGTTGTAACACCACAGTTTTTACAGTGTAACTTCTCTTTCCTATTCCCACTCTCCTCATTCCCACACCTTTTACCCCTTCACCATGCAAGGAGTTCCCTGTTTCACCCACCCCCCCCCCCCCTCTCCATATACCTCATCTATTAGGCAAAAACTCTGATCGATGTGTACTTCCCATAAAAAAACCCACGTCACTAAGACTTACTTGACAACAACATGCCCGTCACCCCTCACAACCAGAAGGCCAAGTACATTCCCTTATAGGTTAACCATCCCAAACCCAGAAGATCAACTTCCCTAAAAGAGTTTGGAGTAAAAAGACTCCGCTCGGATGGGATTCGAGATTCTATTCGATTTCCGAATCATTTCCGGATGGCATTCGAGGGATTTGTCTGCTTGTTGCATCTCTCAAATTTGTCTTCTCTTTCAGCGTCGAGAGCTCTCGTGTTCGAGTCTCTCATCACCGGTATAGTGAATGATGGCTTTGCGCCGGGTCGAGTCTGAAACATTTTTGTTTGGGTAATGTTGTTACAAGGATCATTGCCACTTCATGGAAACATTTTCACATCCACTCATCTCCGAGCTATATCTTTTTAAACGGATGGAAAGTTAAAGGCACGCCTGTCTTGTCCTCTACGATTTTGTAGGCATATTTATTTCAAAGTTCTGCTGTCATCATCTTACACAGAGTATCCGTCTTTCCTTCCTCTTCTTCCATTTTATTTATCTATCTCGATAGTACTACGGTAAAAACTGTGGTGTTAAAACTGACACCAATTGGTGTTAATAGAGGACCACACCCTGAGGTGTTAAAATAACACCCTAGAGATTGAACATAACACCAAAGAGTGTAAATGTAACAACCACAGGTGTTGTAATAACACCTATAGTGTAAAACTAACACCACCAATTTAACACCGGTGTAAAATAACTGGTGTGGTCCTCTATATACACTCTAAAAATGAAGTGCTAATTTAGCTCTTAAAGAGCGTGTATAGTGACTGCACTTCGGAGTGCTGATTTGTCTAGTTCAAATTTGAACTAGACAAATCAGCACTCCGAAGTGCAGTCGCTATACACGCTCTTTAAGAGCTAAATAAGCACTTCATTTCTTAGAGTGTACACCGGTTAACACCACAGTTTTTGCTGTGTACCGCCTTATATATCGTCGTATCCTTATTATTTTTTTGGGGGTGTACAATTTTGCCTACAGTATTAATACTAGAATTTATTCTCAGTCTATCCATTTTCATATATTTCCCCCTTCATCTGTATTCATCTTTTGTTGGTATTTAATCAGGTGTTTGACAGTCACACTGCTTCCTCATTGTCGATCAGTTTAAAATGAAGCTTATTCTTTGTGATAATTTTGAATTAATATTAATCAAATAATATCATATTTTAGCATTTCTTTTTTTGTAATTTTTCCTAGGTCGTAGAAATTGCTTTATTTTATCTTTTTTATGGCGGGGGGGGGGGGGGGTGAGCCCCCATCTGTTCGCCGATGCCTTCGATGACTTTTGTGCCAGGAATTCATTATCATTGCCTTCCTATAGCTAGACTGAATGATCCCTTACCCTAAAAAATATGTCACAATCCATTCTCAGAATATGATTGTTCCTCTGAATCAACAAGTATTATGATTCTTTTTTTCTGACCGAAAAAAAAATCTGATATTGGCGTAAATTCAACCCAGGGCCTAGCAACTATCGATGGGGGTGATTGCACCCCTAAATCCAGTGAAATTCAAGGGATCGCTTTCTCTGACTCGATTTGCCGAATATCTGTCATCGTTAAAGGTATTTGTTACGGATCTGTAGTGATACCATACACCAATACGCTAACTCGAGCAATGTGTGGTGAGGAGAAACAATACATATCAATTTTGACATCGATGATGAATAGCTGAATTTCAAAAGCATTATATCATTCCCTATCTCTCTCCCTCTCTCTCTTGCATTCATCCATTCATTGAACGTTCTTTGCACAGTTTTGAGATCAAAAATAGGAATACTTACTTCAGATCTTATAGAGATCTATGGGTAGTGAACGGTACGTGCAAATAAACGCCTTGCCAACGGACGATATGGCCATGGTGGTTTCAAGTCCAGAGATTATCCACTAAGCCCACACAACACTTCTGCATCTGAAAGATTAGTATTGTCTTAGCCAATATATGTAATGACTTCGAGATATTTTTAAAGAATTATTCGTAATTTTAAAACCTCTCCCAAGACAGCTATGTACTACCCCCTTTCCTCTGTCTCCCCCCCCCCCCCCCTCTCTCTCTCTCTCTCTCTTCCAATTTTAGCTTTTCGTATATCTCATCAACAAGCAAGGTCGCTTATTATTGAGAGGGTTAGGAAGAAAAATCCCAATACCAAAATAACTGCTTATGATGGAGTCGAATTGAATAAAAGGAATGAGTAGGCCCTATACAGTAAGCGAAAATAAAATTGATATATACAGTCGCGGTATCCTTGGAAACAATTTTAGAAACATGAATAGTAGGAAATTGAATTTTGTCCTCAATTTCCTCTGCTTTTCATGACAATGTAAAATTATCTCTTTCTGGCGACCTCTAGGGGATGCTTTCTGTGAAAAAGGATTGAAAATATTCTCAATTTAAATGAATCAAAATCCTTTTAAGTGCTCTCGAGTATTAGGAGTTCAAATATTGTGGGATAAAAAAGTCATTTCGTTGAAAGCTATTTATTTCTCCGTGAACAAAACCACTGTGCATTTGACGTAAATTCCAGCAACAAATACACAAAAAAAATATAGAGGAACGTGACATGAAAATGTTTTCAAAGCATTTTTGGTTAAATATTTAGTATATATATATATACACTCAAAAAAGATTGAAAAAAATTATATTGGGTAGAAAGGAAAGAAACATGTTTGCTGCGTATTTTTCCCAATTTAAATTTCAATTTTATTTATTTCACTTCCATCAAACAAAAACAAATTGTATACCATATATAAACATAAGTATTTGTATCCGTTGCAAAGAAACAAAAATAATAATACATATGTTGTGAAAAACACATTTGGGCAACACATTGGAGGTTTTAAATAAGTATACTATTTTTCAATAGAAATTAAATTAAGATGGAAATGGAGGGACCCACTAAAAAGCAATGCTTGTACAATGTGGGCCCCTCAAAAAAATAGATAACAAAACCAATAACAAAGTACAAATACAGACATATGTAATCAAATGAGAAAAAAAATTAAATGAGAGAGAAATAATACTCACAAAATAAATACGAAGTTATCAAAAAATATAGTTTGTATAGGACAAAACGACTTGTCCTCATATTGGATAAAATGCTAGATTGAATGATAAATTTCAACGCAACATTGCGTAAAATTTACAAAGTATTTGGTATCATTTCACCCAGCAAGGCTTGCTGGGAAGCATACATGTTCTCATTTTACACAATATGGGGTAAACTGTTTTTTAGAGTGTAAGAAGCATGTTTCATGCGAACATTTTTACGCTCCAAAATTATCATAGGATGCATTATTATTAGACAAGATTAGATATCGTGGCGTTACTTTTAACCTACAAACATTCATTCTTCCTGTCAACAATTAATGTTTGGTAAACATTTTTCCAGGACTGTAATCTCTTAATTCATTTAAAAGAAAATTAAAATTTATTTTGTTACAATCTTACAAAACTTCACATTGATTTCTTTTCCTCTATAATTTATTTGTTTATTTATTGTTTACCTGTCTACAGGTTGCCCTCGGTGTTGGTGTCAGATTGACTACACTTCTACCCCCCCCCCTCTCCTATCCTTGACTTTCTCTTTCTCCATTTATCCCTTCTTCGTTTTTCGCAGATTGTGCAGCAATGTTTGTTTATTTTTACTCTTGTTTTTTGTGTTTTGTTTTTGTTGTTTTGTTTTTTGTGTGTGTCTTCATGTCTTTTTTTGTCTTTTGTCTCTGCTCATCTTTTAATTCTAATTTCCTTTATTATAATTATTATTTATATCTTTATTTCATTATCTATTTTGTATAGATATATAGTTATTTGTGTTATACTTTTTTTCGTCTTGAGTGGTCCACACTTTACAAGCCTTGCTTTTCAGTGGACCACTCCTTGTTCCAACTTTTTTGATATATCATCCTCTGTATAAGGTGCATATTCTATATATTTGGTTTACTTGAATATTATCATTTGTATTTTCTGATGTCATATTTTATTTATTATAATTATTGCTTCTTAATTTTGTTGGAAAAATTGAATAAATGAATGAATGAAATCACACAAAAAAAAACGGTTGCCGTCCAACTTTCAAGATAACTCCATTCCCCACTATTCTGCCTGATATTTACTTGTAGTCTAAATATAAACTACTGATATAAAACATTACAAGCCTACATACAATTTGTTTGGGGAAAAGTTCGTTTATTTTCCTTTTCATGATTCCTTTATTTTATAACTTATGTGAATACACAATTCTTACTTGTTGGAATTTTCATTTTAATTGAGCCCTTTTTGTAATTTACAGCACAAGTTTTCAATCTAAAAATCATTGAATAAGAGCAGCTTTCTGATATCGCATGAACCCTACTCACTTACTTGAAGGAAAAAGTTAGTATATATCATTTATCATTACCAATCTACCACCACCATTACCACCAACATCACCACTACCTGCACCATATATCTTCATTATTTATCATCATTCCTGTTATTGTTTTTATAATATACATTTAGATATGAATTAAAATAGAAAAAAATATCAACTACGACAACCCATCTACCATTTTGTCTTTAGTTTTATTTCAATTGCATCTCTATACAAAAAACACAATAATTGTGTGTACTGCTCTTTTTCGACTCCACCTCTGCGAGCTATATAGACCTCATATTCCATGTATTCCGGCCCTCTCGTGTAGGGATATTATTTCATAGTGTTGAGTGATAAGATGATGTGACGCGTGTCAAGACAAAAGTTGGCGGTAAATTGCCGTATAAAGGAAGCCCCTAGATTAAAATAACTCCTTACTGCAATATTGGATTTGAGTAAGTTCCTTGACCTTGCCATTTCTTTCAACCATCCCGAGTAGACGACGATTGTCGGGGCGATCTTATCTTGACGGTTATTTCGTGGTGGTCGAATTCATGGTTGGTCGGTTGGTATTGATAGCCGAAGGGCTTTTGTCTTTGAAACTGCAGGATTTTTTTTTTTATGAAATCCATGATAATTTCTGTTTTGAAATCGCAAACAATGAAAACAATAAGATCTTCATTTAACCTTCTAAAGTCAATCCATTTTTTTGGGGGGGGGGGTGGGCGAAGTGTTATGATTATATTTTTTATGCCATTTTTTGAAAGAAAACTGACCAAACTCCCTTCTCAATGATGCTTAGGATTGTCAGCTTTGTAACACTCGTGTTTCCAAGGGGACAATACCATAAACAGAGAAGATTATTTATAGCACCATTTGATCGTCAGTCACCTTTTTTGTTGGAGGGAATTATTGCCGATTTTGCCAAAATGGCAAAAAAGTCTGCGACTTGCTCCCCCTTCCCCTATTCGTCAAATATTGTATACAGGAACCAATCTTAAAGGGCCAATGACAGTTGTGCTTTTCATGTGTTTAGTTTTCTTTCATTTGTTAGGATATAATGAATAAATTGATTTTAAATTCAGTCGTATTTGTATTTCTGTTTCTTCACAATGCAGGCACACGGGAAGCAGCCTTCGTGAATGCCATCTCGGCCGCCGGCGTGGCCCATGCGGTGACGAGGGGCTGCAGTAGTGGAGAACTGGAGAAAGTAAGCACATTGTATTCAGGGTCTGGGTTGCGTCATTCTTTTTAAACGAGTATAAAAAAGTGAAATAAAGAAAGAATTAAGTGTGTGGAAACATACCCAGCCCCTCCATATCACGATACACTGAGGTGAAAGTCCTGATATTGACAAAGGCCGGGAAACCCATTAAAAAAGGTTTGCACTGAATCAAGAAAACGTCATTATAAAAGATAAAAGTGTTCGTATTCATCAGTTGACTGAAATGAATACCATTTTTGTGTGTGTCAATTTTCAATTTCAATTTTCTTTTCTGCAATCACCAATGTAGGCCTATAATCCTTTAATGTAAATTTGATTATGATAGTGTGTTCTTGCATTTGTAATTCTTTTATTAGTCCTGTTCTAAGCCTTAAGAACGAGAAACCTGGAATTATTTTCATTGTATATAACTTCCCTTTGCTTTGAATTAATTTGATACTTAAAAAAAGCAATTAGGTTTTGAAAATTGTAGCGTGGCTATAAGGCTATTGCCTCCCGCCCCTGCTGACTTGTCTGATGACGATTGCTATTGTGTTAATGGCCCTACTTGACTTGGATGAATGACAGAATAATATTAATTGCACTTTTCATTCTTTATTTTTTCAGATTAATAATAATATTCATTTGAGTTTTTGATTTACCAGTGTGGCTGTGATCGGACGGTAGGAGGCAACAGCGCAGACGGGTTTGTCTGGGCAGGCTGTTCAGACAATGTCGCTTACGGCGTCCAATTCTCACAAACTTTCGTGGATGCCATGGAAAGAAAAACCCGTGCTACCCTTGAACGAAGACTGATGAACTTGCACAATAACGAAGCTGGAAGAAGAGTAAGAAATAAAACAATGATATGAATACTATAAACCTTCATTTTTCTTATAGAAATCCACTGTTTGAATGCGCCCTTAATATCGGAATGGTATAAATCATACCGTTTTGCCTACGGTCAGTTTGGTCCTATCCGAGATGTTCTTATCCCCCTTTTATCCATCTTGTTTGTATAATAAACTTTTGGTCAAATTTCCACGAGTCTATTTACCATTAATTTTGTTTAATTCCCATTCAGGCTATATTCCGTTTAGGTCTTAATATTCACTTGGTGTAAGACCACTTTAGTATATTTGTTAGAAGAAGTGTTTTATATTTTTTGCATTTGACAAAGTAAAAAAACGAAGACAAAGTGGAATTAGATCATTCGGGCATTAGATTGACCATTAGACCAAGTGGGAATAGGACCAAGTGTAAAGTAAACCAAACGGCAATTGGACGAATTAATAATAGACCAAGTTAGTTTAGTCCATGTCGTAGACTATATCTTGCTAAAAAAATCTTACAAGACAAAACAGACCTACTGCTTTACTGCTTGTTGCTAAGTGACTAATCGATCGAAACGATGTCAGCGGATAAAAAATGAATAATGGAAACAGGAAATATTTTCAAAGGTATAAAAACAGTCAATGAAATAAGATTCCATTGTTTTATAAGTATTGTGAATCATGTCAATTGGGGCAGGGGTTCAGGGAGTAAAAAAAATGTATCTCAGTTATGATTAATAAGAGAAATAATGCAATTTGTTGATCATGCACTTACGCCTGAACATGCTGAACCAGCCGGCAAGATGACAAATTTATTTATTATTTTATTCGTTAGAACAGGTTAGCTTGCAAAAAAAGTTATATTTTAGTTAAACGGTAATCACCTCAGGCAGGTGTTCTTATCTTAAATTTATTCGTAGTTTCTGAAAATTTGTTCTCTCAATTTGAGTTTGATCTAAATTATAGCGACCCCGTTTTCTTCGTATAACAGATTATCTGGAATTCATTTTTTCTTCCATTTTCTTTTCCTGCATTCCCCCTCTATTTCCCTTTACCCTTTTCCTTTCTTCTTCTTCTTCTTCTTCTTCTTTTTCTTCCTCCTCCTCATCCTCCTCTTCTCCTTCTTCTTCTTTTCCTCCTCCTAATCCTTTCTTCTTCTTCTTCTTCATCTTTGTTCCATTTTACGTTCATTTTACATTTTCATTAAGAGTTTGAAGCTAGTTACGTAGGAGTTGTAATATTTTTTTTTACCTTATATCAATATTGACTTTAAAAAAGAAAATATTCATAATTTATCAGCTGTATAAATCTTGTAATAAAAAGAAAATTGGTTATCCATTTTTTTGTGGGGGGGACTTTTAAATCGTCGTCGACACGTCATGATTATGATTGTATTATTTTCGAACTCCCTTCGTTCAGATGACACACCACGGTCGTCTCACTTCGAGGGCGCGCAAACGACCCCGTCTATTTAGAATAAATCAAGAAGTTTTTGATTTACGGATCGGAAATAACGCGTGCATAAATAACAACTGATTGACTTACTGTCGTGCGAGTCAATTTTCTCCTTGATTAATCCATACCCTTTCATCGGTTATTGATCGACTCTGGGCGCTTATTTAGAAATGTTTGGTAAATATGCCGCTCGCTGTGCTTGACTTGCATCTTGTGTTCCCAAGAGACAGAAAGTCGTTTTCTGCTTGACAGATTTGTAACATTTGAACTTGAAATGTATACATCATGGGGTGTGGGGATGTGGCCATTAAATATATATCACCAACTACAAAGGCCACAAGGACTATTCGAGAAACACTGTTCCCTATATCAGTATATTGGTCATCTAGGATCAGGACTGGGAGTCTTTCCCCTTACCAATTCGAGGACCATGCGTGACAGCAACAAAAGTTGAGGGGCCAAAATGTGTATGGAAGCAACATTTCTAAAAAGGCGTGAGCGAGCAAAAATGTTGCCCCTCTTTAGGACAGAAATATATATTTCACCCTTTTTCATTTTGTTCTCATTTTCCTTCGTGATGGAACTTGGGGGCATGACCCTAAGCCCCTTCTCTCCAACTATATACACCATCAGCGCACATTAATTTAATTCGACTACGAGTACGATGGTGCATGGGTGGAAATTGACTATCTTACTGATACCTATAGATTTATGTATAATATTAAATGCTTCATATTTTGCGTGCATCTCCTTTGTGTATCACAGACATTCATTGATGCACTCCGGCGACATTTTCATAATCGTCTATAACCTTCACGCGGCGTCACGGGGTGGACGCTAAAAAAACAAACCAATCTTTCACGGATAGCGAAGCGTAATTCAGGCAATGCTCCTGACTTGCACGCGAACCCATACCAGAAAGAATTACCTTATCACAAGCTGAATGAATAAAAGTGTTCAGTGAATTGTGTCATTTCTTACTGTCTCTAAAGAGTGATGATGATTTTTAGAAATGAAATTAAATGATTCAAGTGCGCACTTTCGATTTATTATTTTTTCAATGAAAATGTTGCAAGGAAAAGTAAGTTTAAATTTTACAAATTGCAGGAGTAGGCTCGACTGACGATTTTTTTAAAGTTCTCATCCCTCCTTCGAAGCGCATACTCCGCTTCTCGAGATCACGGCAGTATCTTCTCCTTTACTTTTGAACCTATGCTTCACATTTTTTGCTCACAATCTTAACATACTTAACCTAAGATTTATTATAGCAATGGCGAGCATGCAATCATCATCATTCTTTGGAGGCATTAAGAAATGCCCCCATTTCTCGCAATGACGAATGGGGTTTGGACAAAAATGTAGACACGGATCAAAATGATGAAGTGATGTTGCTAAAACACCCAAGGCGGTCCATTCGAAAGTAGCATTAAAAAGGCTCCTTGAAGTCTTACACTAGATCATCAGAAACCCAAGGGATTAACAGAATAATTTGAAAGAAGGATGATAATTGTTAGGCAAGAGATTCGACAATATAAGTGAATACATTATGGTCCATCCCCCTCAATCAATTTCCTTTTCTTTCTTTCTCGTATCTCATTTTCTGAGTATTAAGGATAAAAGAGGAATAAAAACATGATAAGTTACTGAGTCGGGGATTGTTTTGAATTTTATTTTAAACTAGATACTTAAAATAATATCATCGGCGAAAGTTTAAATGTTGGAGTAATATTTGTTGGAAAATGGAATCGAAGTATAGCCTATGGCCTTTAAAAACTAGAATCTTTAAAGAATATATCCCTTTAGAATTACTAAAACAACGTATATTTGTGAGAAACTGCGATCAAAATACATGAGAATGGTATGTAAATCTGTGACTTGTTATTTGTATCAAGTCGATTCTGAAGCAGACGATTGCGATCCAGCCATTAAAAGCGCGGGAAATGATGAATGGGTGATCTTGGAACGAGCGACGCGTGCGCCGAGATAACAAACACAGAAATTGTAACGTCTGCTCATTTAATGTCGCCATCACTCAATAGTGTTCAAAATATAGATATAAGCCTATTGCATACACACCACCTCCCGGAGATGAAACATAGAATTGTATCCTACACGAGATAGGTCTACTGTTTTTTAATCAACTGAACATTCGTGGTTACTACGACATGAGCGAGTTAGCCGAATAATGCCGATGTTTCCTCGATAAATTTGATTCATTCACGAGTTGTATCATGTTTATTTTTGCTGCATGAACAATACAACAGCTTAGCTTTTCACTTTTTTGGTGTCTATAGGTCACGTGGCAAGAAGAATTGCTAAGGCAGAGATTGGAAGTGCATGGGAGGGGGTGTTAGACCTGTTAATATAGAAGACGTGATGAGATGTGTCCATTTCAGACGAGATTACGGAAGGAAACGATGTCAAACATTTAAACGTAATAATGTCACATTGATGGACGCCCAAAGGAGTAATGAAATTCGGTTCAATGATATTTTCTCAACAAACTTCCTTTCCACCATGCCTCATCACATCCCCTTGCAATTTCATTTCTCACCCCATCTCATGTCATCGGCTCAATCAATCCGTGATTAATATTTTGTCAGAAATGTCCCCACAGAGTGCTGAGATTAGTTCGGCATTTCAGGCATCCACACATATAATCCGAGCCAATTTATCAATCATAACCACCGCCGCTTATTGGAATAGAAATATTTTCCGAGTTCATGGACCAATCTCATTCATAAACAGATTTTTGAATATCATGACGGTTGGTTGATGATTCCGGGCTGTAAATTTTCCATTAATTTTATACAATTTAGAATTCACCTCTAACTTTAGTGTTATTTCGTACTCTTGAAAAGTAAAGCCTATCGGTAGTCAAACAAAAGCTGATGGATAATTATGCTTCCGAACTACACCCCCCCCCCCCCCCGAGTCGGGCCGGCCAGATGTAAAGCGAAACTCTGAAGTGTTTTTTTTTGCGAAACTAAATTTACTAATAATAGGGAGACGTTAAATTATTCACGTGTCATACAAGTCACGTATTAATGAACTATCCCAAACGTATTGTAGATATACTTGTCCATTTATCATGTTTATATATAGCCTTTAATAATCTTAAATACATGTTGACTATTTTCTACATAGATTAACTGGCAGAGAGTCAGTGGTGTTAATGTTGCAAAATATGTAATATAATGTCTTCCTGGAAAACATTTTATGGGGGTGTTGATGGAGAGGTGTTGCGGATAATGTAAAAACATTATTGTCAAAACTGCACTGGCGTAGAATAAAGGACCTCAGAAAGTATTTTTTCATATTAGTGCATGTTTTTCACTTTTGCAGTAAGAGTTTAACCTTAAGACATCCAGTCCATGATGCATAATAGTGACCCCTCCCCCTTTCAAGTAATAAGGGAATCATTTTTAAAGGGATGGTCCAGGCTGGAGATATTTATATCTCAATAAATAGAATGAAATTCTCAGAGCAAAATCCTGAAAATTTGATCAAAATCGGATAACAAATGAAGAAGTTATTGAAATTTTAAAGATTTGCATTATTCCGGTGAAACGGATCTAGTCATGTCTTTATGAATATTCAATAGGTGGGCTGTTATCCGATTTTTGATGAAATTTTCAGCATTTTGCTTAGTGAATTTTACTCTAGTTATTTAGATATAAATATTATTAGCCCGGACTATCCCTTGAATGCTCTCTTTCTCCCCCCCCCCCCCCCCTCTCTCTCTCTCTCTCATTTCTATTGCCTTGAGATAAATAAGTTATGATGACATTGTTATCGACAAGGAAAACTCATCAAAACCCATACTCCACCACTTTCAGAAATCTACTTGAAAATACTACCTTGATGTGTCATCGATGCATTTAACAAACCCAAACAAAATGAGTTCCTGGTATAGTGTTAAAATTTTGGAGTGACAATGATGTCACTTTCTAGCTAAAAGTGAATAGATTTCGTTTTTCATTTAACGATTTTTATTCTGTCCATTTGACAGTCTGTTACGGGTGGCATTCAAGGGGGGGGGGGTTATCCCTTTATTTTTTTTCATAGTCTTAAAAGGAAGAGAGGAGAATAAACAGATATATGGGAAGAAATGAATCGGTCATTTAACTACAACATACCTGTCCATAGGTTTTATTCAAAAGATGGAAATTAAATCAAACGCACAATTTTTTGTTTCATCTTGACACCTCTTTACCCTTGCACAGCCTTTGGCCCGTTGCCATGGTTGTGAAGCAAGGCTTATATAAACTTCCAAGAAAAGAAAACGTATTTGTCTTCTTGAGTTTGTAATAATAAACATTATGTAAAGTGTATTCGTCGAAGTTTACCATAAATTATGGTTATTCGTTGATGTTCATGAGGCCTGTACAGAGAATTAATCAATATGGGCCTATATTTTGTGCCCCTTAACAGTTTCAACCGCTTCGCGAGACAACTGATCAACCTAATTCTCAGCGAAGACGAACATCTTCAGAATATTTCATTCATTTCATTTCGTTTATTTCCACAATAACAGCAAAGATAATTATTTTACAACAGAAATGTGAGTATAGAATAAATTAACAATTAGAAATATTGAAATAGTTCACAAAGGTCCAGTACACAGATATAATGTATAATTGAATTTTAGAAAATTCAGTTTTAACTTAAATGCTAGCTGTATATTGTGGGGGAAACCTTGGAAAGCGGAGCTTGTAATTCAGGTTCCCCAAAATAATATTACAGTATCATTAATTAATGAAAATGGTATAAAAAGATACAAACTAGACGGGACGATACAAGACTACACTAAACGGGACAAGTACATCAGAACAACTCAAGCACAAACATGGGACAATGAACAGCCTCCTGCAGGAAAATCATAGTGTAACATTATAGTTATTTATCAGTGTAGTCTTAAGCTTATGTTTGAACGAAAATAAGCTTTGTGTCAGTTTTAAAGATTCATCTAGAGAATTCCAAAAATGGGGACCAGTATAAACAATAGTCTTCTGTTTGTAAAAAGTTCTGAGCTTCGGAAGATGGAAAGATGACGATAATCTGGTGGGGTAGCTGTGCAAAATCTCGTTTCTTAAAAACAGTAAACTTAAGGAAGTTGGCAGCTCTCCTTGGTTTAACTGAAACATAAAGCAGCCCAGGCGAAGAGAGTACAAATCCTGTATTTTTAAAACTTTATTGGAGAAGAACAATTGATCTGAGTGAGCTAATCTGTGTTTATGACAAATGATTCTCATTATTCTTTTCTGTGTAAGTAGTAGTCTATCCAACTGATTTCTAGAGGAACTGCCCCAAGCTAATATCCCATAATTTAAGTAAGAAAGAATAAGGGTATTATACAAATTTGATAAAACGTTTGGAGGCAAAAAAGTTTTTAGTTTGTTTATGACGCCAACATTTCTAGATAAAAGTTTTGATAAATACGTAATGTGCGGCTTCCATGAAAATTTGTTATCTATATATAGACCAAGAAATTTCGTTGAATCGACAATATCGATTAAAATATTATTAAGAAAGACGTTCCTGGGTAGAGCTGTGATTGAATTACTAAAAAGCATGCACTGGGTCTTTGCAACATTTAAAGAAAGTTTGTTACAACAGATCCATTCATGAATACATCTGAGTTCAGTATTTACTATGTTTACAAGAGTATCAGGATTTTTATGTGAAAAGAAAACACTGGTGTCATCTGCATATAATATGAAAGACAAGGCCTTTGATGAATCCTGACAATCGTTGATATATAGAATGAATAATAATGGCCCCAAAAGCGAACCCTGGGGTACTCCGCAAATCATGTCATTATAATCGGAATTAGAATTGTTTATGGAGACAAACTGTTTTCTTCCAGTAAGATAACTTCTGTACCACTCCAAGGCCTTCCCCCTAATTCCATAATGTGATAGTTTAGACAATAAGATTTCATGGTCAATGGTGTCAAAGGCCTTGGAGAGGTCCAGAAAGATACCAAGAGTGTGAAGGTGGTCGTCAACAGCAGTCGCTATATGATTAATGAAATATAAGATTGCATGTGTTGTTGAATGCTTTTGCCTAAAGCCAAATTGTGATTCTGATAAAAGACCAAAACTCCTCACAAATTTTATTGTACGATTGTATATAATTTTTTCTAAGACTTTGGAAATAGAAGATAAGAGAGATATAGGTCTATAATTACTTATATCGGACGGATCTCCCTTTTTGTAGATAGGAACTACCTTCGCAATTTTCATTCGGTCGGGAACTATACCATTAACAAGAGATAAATTCATGAATATGAAAGATATTATGAAAATATAATCATCGCAAGATAGCTATACCAATGGGCTGCATTATTTATGATATCACACTCTTGGTAAAGCTTTGAATCTTTGACGAAACAGGGCATGTGTGTAATATCAAATTCCCATTTGAACAAACTTTTCTTTCAATGTTCTATCTTTCTTTCTTTCTTGTTTTCACTTTTCGAAATTCATTAGACAATCGAAGACAACATGCGGATGGAGTGCAAGTGTCACGGCGTGTCCGGTTCTTGTGAGATGAAAACGTGCTGGAAATCGATGCCGACCTTCGGCGACATCGGCTACGTCCTCAAAGAGAAGTTCGACGGTGCCACAGAAGTCCAGTCCCTGAAGATCGGATCCAGACAGCAGTTGGTCCCTCGCAACGCGGATTTCAAGCCTCATACCAGCTCGGACCTGGTCTATCTTGTGCCATCCCCTGATTTTTGCGAAGAGGACTTGAAGGTAAGCTTCTTCTTCTTTCTTCTTTTTCTTCTTCTTCTTTCTCCTCCTCTTCTTCTTCTTCCTCTTCTTCTTCTTACTCCTGCTCTTCTTCTTCTCCTATTCCTCCTTCTTCTTCTTCCTCCTCCTCCTCCTCCTCTTCTTCTTCTTCCTCCTCCTCCTCTCCTCCTCTT